>NW_005354673.1:3999981-4021280 GCF_000412655.1 Myotis brandtii
CAAAAAGAAAAAAGAATCCAAAAATATGAAGATAGTATAAGGAGCCTCTGGGACAACTTCAAGCATACCAACATCTGCATTATGAGGGTGCCAGAATAAAAGAGAGAGCAAGATAATGAAAACCTATTTGAAGAAATAATGACAGAAAACTTCCCCTACCTGGTGAAAGAAATCGACTTACAAGTCCAGGAAGCACAGGAGTCCCAAACAAAAGAACCTAAAGAGAACCACACCAAGACACATCATAATTAAAATGCTAAGGGCTAAAGACAAAGAGAAAATCTTAAAAGCAGCAGAGAAAAGCAGTTAGTTACCTACAAGGGAGTACCCATACGACTGTCAGCTGATTTCTCAATAGAAACTATGCAGGCCAGAAGGGAGTGGCAAGAAATATTCAAAGTGATGAATAGCAAGGACCTACAACCAAGATTACTCTACTTAGCAAAGCTATCATTTAGAATTGAAGGTCAGATAAAGAGCTTCACAGACAAGAAAAAGCTGAAGGAGTTCATCACCACCAAACCAGTAGTATATGAAATGTTGAAGGGTATTCTTGAAGAAGAAGAAGAAGAAGGAGGAGGAGGAGGAGGAGGAGGAGGAGGAGGAGGAGGAGGAGGAGGAGGAGGAGGAGGAGGAGGAGGAGGAGGAGGAGGAGGAGGAGGAGGAGGAGGAGGAGGAGGAGGAGGAGGAGGAGGAGGAGGAGGAGGAGGAGGAGGAGGAGGAGGAGGAGGAGGAGGAGGAGGAGGAGGAGGAGGAGGAGGAGGAGGAGGAGGAGGAGGAGGAGGAGGAGGAGGAGAAATGAACAACAAAATGGCAACAAATACATATCTATCAGCAATTGAATCAAAAAATCAAAATAAAAAAAGAAATCTAATGAACAGAATAAATTGGTGAATAAAATATAATCAGAGGCATGGAAATGGAACAGACATGATTCTCAGAGGGAAGGGGGATGGGGGTAGGAAGAGATTAAACAAAAATCTTATATGCATATATGCATTACCTATGGACACAGACAATAGGGTGGCGAAGGACACAGACAATAGGGGTGGGGCAGGACCTGGGTGGAGAGGTTACGGGGGGGAGAAAAGAGGGACATCTGTAATAATCTCAACAATAAAGATTAAAAAAAAAAACTCAGTCTTGGATGCTAATTTCAGCTCTACCATTTACTCGCCCTGTGACCCTGAAAATTACTTTACCCCGCTGAGCTTCAGTTTCCTATTGTGTTAAATAAGCATTCATTTATTCAAACGCCTATTCTAGGCCAGGCATCATGCAGCAAACAAGAGAGACAAGCAAACACTAAATACACAAGTAAAAAAATAAGCAAACAAGATAATTTTCTGATTATGATCAGTGCCACAAAGGAAGAAAGAAGTAAAACTTGGTGAGGTTTTAGAGTGTCTGGGGGTGGGGGTATTGAGTTGTAAGGCACCCCTTTATCTAAGGTGATCAGGAAAGGCCTCAACGAATTGCTGGGGGATGCTATTGTACTCACTTCCTAGGGCTGTTTGGGGGATTAAATGTGAGGTACTTAAAACCTGGTGAAGATGCTGCTTGGTGGGCCCCATCCCTTGCTGGGTCTGGTTAGGAGGCCTAAGAAAGAGAAAGGGAGAGTGGGGGACAGGCAGCTCCCTGGAGCAGGTGGGACCCCGGCCTCCCCACCCTCACCCAGCAGCCCCGAAGCTGTAAGGGCTGCTTTCAAAGTCCTTGCAATTATCCCATCTATAAATACAGCCTGTGAGCAGAGAGGGGTAGAGACACAGGCAGGAGAAATTAACCCTAGAGTGGGCCTCCCCAAGTCTTTTCCACTGACAGTTTCCCCTCCCGCTCCTGCTCACCCTGGCAGTGAGATAATTATTGTACTCCCTCCGCCTCCGCCTCTGAACCCCTTCCCAGCAGCAGCTGGATCAATGTTTGAACAACCGCTCTGCTGCAAGTGAGAAGGGATTCCAAGGAGGTGGTAGGTACCCACCTTTTACTGATGGGGTTTATTTGCTCCAGGAGCAACAACACAGCTCTTAGCCCACATCCGGGCAGGTCTCTCCAGGGGCCACCTTCAAAGGCATGTCTGTCTCCAGTCTCGCTCCCTGTGGGAAGAGGAACTATTTGCTGCAAGCCTAGGATTGACATTGGAAAAAAGTTTAAATAAAAGCCATGTTAGGTTTCCTGTTTGTTCGTTGTTGCCCGAGCACCTTCTAGATGCCCCTTCTCCCTGGTTCCCAGCTCACTGGCCTTCTCCGGGTTCCACAGCATCCTGGCTTCCTCCCACCTCAGGGTACTTCTGTTCCCACTGTGAGAAAAGCAGTCGTGACAGGGATACCTGCTTCTCTTTCAGATCAAGGGAGCCCTCCCTGGTATCCCAGACTCCATCAGACCCCTGCATTCAGCTTGATACACTTGTGATTTCTGTTTATCTGTCCCCTGCCCGTACACCCTGTCCTGTGAGTTATTGATACTGTTGTATCCGTACACCATGCCCAGGTGCCTGGAGCCCAGTTGGTTCTCATTATTGGTGAATGGGTGAACAGGTGAGTGAGTGAGTCAGTCAGTGAATGAGTGAGCGAATGAATGAACGTCCAGTCATATGTTAACAACATGAGATGTGCAGAAGACCATAAAACATGTCTAGGATGTAAGCATGATGGAGGGGGGATCCAGAGTGGTGCCTGCCTGGTTCACACTGTCCCCAGCACTTTGACCCGTGCTTGGCACAGGTTATGTGCTCAGTGAGTATCTGATGATTGAGTTGAGTGAGTGAAAGTTCCTGCCACCAAGGAGCTCCTATCTAGGTATTACCAGCCCAGTGAGGGGCTATTCAGCAACACTGCAGCACAATTGATTTTACCCAGCAAAGCTACTACGATAAACATTACAAAGCAAACTGTAAAGTTGGTGTTTAAAACACACTCAATTGATTTTAATCATTGGTAAGAAGGGAATCAACAACAGGTGAGTTATGATCTTCAGTAAGTGGTGTGACAGGGCTAGGCCACCTTAATACTTTCCTAGTGGAGGCAGGCCTAGGCATGGGCCAGATTTGTATGGGAGGGAGGTGGTGGGGATATGGCTCCCTCATAAATTTAGTCAACAAATCTTAGAACAAGAAAACACACAGGGAATGCTCCAAGAGCAGTACCTGTCCTATGGGAGCTCTCAATCAGACCTGATGGTCACTAGCTATTATCAATTATGAAGCCCCTGATGCAGGTCTAGATCATGGGCATGGGATGGTAGAGAAGGTCCCAGCTCTCCTGGAAATCTCATCCTAGCAGAAGGGCAAGTAAGTACATTAAGAAGATAATTTCAGAAGAGGAGAACCACTATAGAGAAATAAAATGATTGACTGAGGCCAACTTTAGACAGGCCAACTAGGAAAGCCTCTGTGAGCGGGTGAGGTAAGAGTGGATGCAAAAAGGAGCCAGCCACTGAACAACCAGATGGGGGACACTGGACAGACAGGATGTTCTAGAACAAGGGACAAACTAAGCTGCTCATGCAAAGGCCCTATCTACTAAAACAGCTAGGCCTCCATAATCACAAAGATCAGTATGGCTGGACTGCTCAATCTCTCACTCACAATTCCTGTATGGACTGCATGTTTGTGCCCTCCCCCAAACCCACCCCCAGCTATTACCTAGAGGGGCTACCAGTTTCCTCTAGTGGGGCAAAATGAGGAAAAGCTAGGTAAAATTAAATAGCTTTCTCCATTGCAGGTTTTCAAGAACTTTTACATGCTAATGACTTCAACAGAGGGATGCAGAATGCAGTCTCTCCAAACTTACATGACAAGGGAGGAAAAGCACCTCACAGGACTGTACTCTAAGGAAGCGGCTTCTGGAAGAGCAGCTCCGGACCCTGTATGACACCCTTCCTGGCCCTCCTGGGGAAGGCCAACCTTCCTCGCAGGTTTCTGAACCAAATCTGATGCTTCCTGGGAAAGACCACACTTAGAAAAGAATAGAGGTGTCCTCAAGCTAGAAGAGTCAAACCCAACTGCTCAGGTCCATTCTTCCAGAATCCCTGATTCTGCATCTTTCACTGGACTCACTCACCCTCCCAGTAAGAAAGAACATGGTCAAGGCAACAGCCTTGGTTCTTGTTTCTCACCTCTAGTTTGGCCTCCTCCTTCCGTCCTATGCTTACCTGGCTCCCAGCTGTTGAGTTTTGCTTTCTTTTATATACCACACACTCCCCTCGATGGCTTTTCCAATTTTACACACTATCTTGCTACTGCTGTCACTGGTATTCTTGGTAGCCAGTACCCAGACCAAATAGCCCTGGCCCTTAAAACAAAACTCTGATGTCAGCACATGCAACTGCCCTCTGTTGGAGGTGGATGGTGGACACTCAAACCTGTAATGGATTTTCACATCCATTACAGAGACAGCAACCAGCCTCCAATGAGATCTATTATAAAAAGTCATAAATTTCAGCTGAAAAATATTGGCAAGTCTTGGTCAACTTACAACTCTGATTGCTTTGTTATCCAAGGAATCACTCACCACTACACAAAAGTACTGTACTTTAATTTTCATTTACAATCCTATGTGTGGTTTGAGTCAAGTGGTAAGTTTAAAAAAAGAATTAGAGAACTTTCACTCCCAGACAAGATGGAATAGCAGGCCTAGATTTACTATCCCACCTTAAACAACTGGGACAACCAGACAAAACATATGAACATGAGCTTTCAGAAGTTAGATAACAGGCAACACAGGACTCTGATCACTGAGAAAAGTCAGGTGAGCCTTCCTATCGCACCAGCTCACTACGTAAAGCCAGTTTCTGACCACAACAGGAGAGGGGGTGAACAAACAGAGCCTGGCGGTCTCTCTAAGTTGGGGAGACAGAAATCAAAGTTCAAGGACACCGTGGTGGCTGGACTTTGTGGAGCAGAGTAACAGAGAGGAAATACTGCAGGTCTTTTCCAATAATTTGCTGAGTACCGATCTCCACATCTGTGAGAGGGAATTACCTGGACCAGGGAAAAGACCCACTGGAAAGGAATAGGCAAAATAATACCCAAAGATTTGGAAATAGTTCATGTTTCAACCAAAGTCCAAAATGGCACTTCAGACTCCAAGTACCAATATCAGTCTGACCCTGTGTCAACAGTCCTTCATGTGCTTAGGTCATTCTCCTTTCCCCGGTGTACAGTTACTCCAGTGAATAACCATGGATTACTTGAGGGGAGAACTGAAAGGATTACTACCATGTACACTTGCTGTGATATTACAGGGTCTCTCCTCCTGGGAACCTGGCCTCTCCTTCAGTCAACAAATTCTAGGTCTGAAAACTGCCTTTTTTTTCAAGGGATTGTGATTTGGCATCCTGATGGTCCACCCTCAATTTCTTTTCATTGTACAGATCAAGTAGCATCCTTGTTGGCACCCCCTACAGATGCCTTGTTCAATTAACTATCTCCTTAACCCCACAGCTGAAGACTCCACTGTCTGCCAGATGACCTTTCTGCTCTTGGCCACAATTGTGTCCTCCCAGCTTCTGAAGGGGAAGCACCATCATGTGGGTTCCACTGCCTCAAGCTCCTACCTTCCCCACAGTGAGCCCTGTCCTGTAATGACATCTCCTGTTATCAGCCCATGGCCTCTGCAGTGATGAGGATGTTCCTCTCACCAACACATTTCTTACTGCTTCCCTAAATCCTCCTGGCCTTCATGGAACATCATGCTCTGGTGGGCCTGGGTACTGCAGTAGTATATCTACTCTACCGTGCTCATTTCTGTCTTTTGACTCTTCCTCCCACAGAGCACCACAGCAATCCCACATCTGTGAGACCAATGCTCCTTCTAAACTTCTAGTAACTATCTCAGCAATGTGTCTCCAGGCAGAGGACTTGTTCCCAAATTCTCAACTCTCCACAACCAACTCTGTGTCCCTTACATGCTACTAAGGAAGTCCTCTGGCCTTCATACTTAGCTATATAGTTGTGATTAAGCATTCTCAACACTTCAATATCTTTTCCAATGCGTTCTACTCAATTCTACTGTCCTCGTGGCTACTAGTTATTTACCCATATTTCTCAAATGTTGATACATTGCACAGCTCATCCATTCATTTCCGCTGGTATGCACCCCAAGTCACCACAGATTAAAGCTTGCACGGCTGCACCTGCTTCCAGGAACTCAATCCTCACTGCCAGCCGGGCAGTGGTGATCCAGCTCCAACACCTCATCCTGGCACCTGCTTTCCCAGACCACCTGGCACCTGTGCTCATAGGGTAGGTTTCTTACAGAGGCTCTAAGAATGAACACCTGTGAAGGGGAAGGCGCGGAAGCAACAGGTGAGCTCCACTGACCTGGGAGGAGCTGTGAGGCTAAGATGACACTTCCCAGTTATCCCACCATGGGATGAGGGGCCAGAGCTTTGGATCCTGCTTTCCATCAGTCCTTGGATGGAAGCCACCCAAAAGTGGGTGTGGCCTTGAACTGGGCAGCTCTTTGCAACCAAGGCCATCACATGACAACTGACTGACATGTGACAGCTCTCAGTCACAGCACTCCCAGCAGATGGCAAATCAGCCTTTCGCTCCTGGGGGACCCGTATCCAGCGTCCACCACCCTCCCAAATAAACTAATTGCACCCAAGTCCTGCTTCGGGCTTTACTCTCAGGGAAACTGAGGCAAAAACAACTATGACCATTTGGAACAGTTAGTTCACTCATAAGGGAGGGGAGATTCCCATTGTCCACTAAGTCTTTATTTAGGAAATGAAGAAAAGAAGAGCTTCTATGAGGAGAAAAAAAAAAGGCCTTCCTAGTTCTGTAAATATCTGAATGAAGTCTTAGTGATTCTCTTCTCTTTCTTTTCCAGAAAGTCCTTTATTTTTCCCAGCTTGAACCTACTATTCAGGGTGGACTTTCTGGGCCCCCAAACCCCGAACATCATCAGTCTCTGTGAGCAACACTCTGGACGTTCAACAGTGAATCAAAGTCCGGTGGAAGGCATGGTGCCAAGTGTGAGAACAGAGCAGGGGTGGGCTGGGTGATCGGGCCCTGACAGAGGTCTGGGCTTGGAGCAGAGCCACATCAGGGAGGGCAAGTTCAACTCAGCTGTGCCCAGTATTTGCCTCCTTCCTCTTCTTTCCTAAACACATCTTTCCAGAATGCATCCTATCTGGAGGCGATACAAGAGCATTGGGAGGAATATTAGAGCTTTAAGCAACTTGGAAACCAGGAAAGAATTGGTTACATTGCAAGTCCAAGGCAGGCCTACGAGGAAATCAGGCTGATATGATGGGACAAATGATCAGGAGGCAGGAAGATGCACATTTTCTGGACTGGCCTCATTTATAGCATAGTTCTAGCCAGAGCCCCTCCATCAGGTGGGCTGGCTGCACCAGCCCCACCCAGCATCCTCAGCCAAAGCCTCCAGCAACTATACGTGAGCACCTGCATGGGCACCGCCTCTCCCTTCTTCCCTGCATGGACTCTCATCTGCCCTCCTCCTTTACTGAAGCCACTTTCTCTTTATATTAATGAACAGATGGGCTGGAACATGAGTGAGGAATGGCATAAAAACCATTGCCATTGGCATCAGGTCTTCTCTCCTCATTACCCCTCTGGGCCCTCGGGCGACTTCTGTGTGCCTTGTTTTTCTCATTTGTAAATTGTAACTACTACTTCCTAATTTATAAGCTGGCTGTGAGGATTAAATGAAATAGGGTTGAAACTTGTCCAAAGTACTTAATAAAAGCTACTTCCTACCCCTCCCACAGTCAGATGACTCTCATTGCCCTAACCTGTACTAAAAGCTACTGGATTCAATACAGGACATTGACCAAAGAACTTAAAACCTGAAGCTCCACAAAGGCAGAGCCCGTATCTCTCTCTCTCTCTTCTTTTCTTAACCCTCATCCGAGGATATGTTTCTATTTATTTTAGAGGTAGGAAGGGGGAGAGAGAGAGAGAAATATGGATGTGAGAGAGAAACATCAATTGGTTGCCTCCCTTAGGTGCCCAACCAGGGACCCTGAAACCTAGGTATGTGCCCTGACTGGGAATCAAACATGAAATCTTTTGGTGCATAGGACAATGCTCCAACCAACTGAGCCACTCGCCAGGGCAGGACCATGTCTCTTTTATTCACCAATATACTGTATACCAAACATGTAGCACAGAGCCTGACACCTGGAGGTATGTAGAAATATTTGTTGATTGAATAATGGATGAATTGAGCAAACTTGAATCTTAAAATCTTAGAATTGTAGCATTAAAGAAGCCCTAACGCAGCATCTAGTCCAGAGATGACAGATCATTTCCTTGCTTGCTCACCCCAACTGAGATGTAGTTAATTCCTAGAACACTGTGTTGAGAAAGATCCTGAGGCCACATATCAATTAGCAATATCTGCCAAAAGTCTGAAAAGGGGTCAAGCATCACTAGTGGCTGTACTTTCACTTTTTGGTTCAAACGAACACATCATTTTATAGATGAGGAAATAGGAGATCAAAGATCACACAGCCAGTTCATGGCCAACTTGGACACACACATCAACTCTGTATGTAAGCAGCAGAAAAACCAAGACTGGAAAAAGCCTGATTTACAGGCTAATGGCAGCAAGTTGGGAACAAAAGGCCAGAGAGACTCCAAACAGCCTTTCCTTCTAGCAACTGTCCCAGGATAAACATTTCTTGTCAACCCCCATCAGCAGAGGCACAAGCAGTAATCCAGAAGAAATGCTGATGGATAGCACAGACCGAGAAATGTCAATCAGTCCCAGAGACCAAACTCCCAGGGAATCCCCTCTTAGCTGTTTCCCTTTAAGCCACTTGGGACCTGCATCCGCCTCCCCCTACCCCCCCACTCCACTTCATTCTTGGTAAGTGGCAGCCCTTCCCTCTTCCTCCCCAGTTCCTCAGTCGCATCATTTACAATAGATGTGTCTCATCTCTCAAAACCACTGCTTGGGAGAAGCAGAGAAGAGTAATTAGTCAGTATTGTGGTAACCTTTCTACAGGGAAGGATAATCATTTGTTAGCTTAATAAACCCCATGCCTTTGTTAGCTGCCTATCATTCATTGACCAAGGAAAGCAAGAATGGGCTCACTCACTAGCACTGGGGCTCTGTAAGAGGCTTGTGAGGCAAGTCAAAATAAACTATGTAGCTGTAAAAAAAAAAAAAAAGAATCTCTTACCCTTTGAGACAACATGGAGGGACCTGGAGAGTATTATGCTAAGCGAAATAAGCCAGACAGACAAAGACAAATATCACATGATCTCACTTATATGTGGAATATAATGAACAAAATAAAATGATGTCCAAAATAGGTCCAGAGGCATAGATGCATGGAACAGAATAACAGATCTCAGAGGGGATAGAGGGGGCAGTGGGGCTGGGGGAGGGGATGGGAAGACCTAAGTTACAGCTCCACACAGCTGCTTATCTCTTCTTCTCTGTGGGACCCCTGAGGATACAGGCAAAAATCCAGTACTTCTTTGGTGCCCACCACAGTGCTGAGCCCACAGTAGGTGCCCAAGAGATTGCATTGAACTGGCATCAGAAAGGAAGCTGAGCTTCTATGAGAACACATCTCCACTGGACAAGTTCTTTTATGACGTGATGGGAAAAGTATATAGTAATCGTCATGATTTGGAAAAATAAAAAGTTAACAACCCTTTGTAAGTTACCCTGCCTTTTGTATTTTTTTTTAACTTTTGCTCTGTGAAATCCAAAAATCCATGCCCCACTGCTTAAATAGAGAAAGTACAGGAAAAGAAAGAGGGAGGAGGCCAAGAAACACAGGTAAACAATCAGTCAGTAATGAAGACTTTGCAAAAATATCTATTGACAGTAAATAGGCTAGGGAATACTTGGAAAATGTGAACACATACAAAATCAGCAAATTGTAAGAGTCTGCATTTCTGAGTCTTTGGGGGGGATACACTAACACTAACATTTTTGAAAAGTGATGGAGAACAGAGGGACAAAGAGAATGGGGGAGACAGGTAGAAGTATCCACTCTCCTATGTCAGAAAAAAAAAAAACAAGAGCCCTAAATGGCCATGGTTAGAGTTAGCATTTAGAAGAAACAATGGACTAGACTTTAAATGTTTACACAAAGATGACTAGAGGTCACATGGACCACAAGCAGAGACACAGAGTCCCTGCTCTCATCCATGAAGCAATAGTGGCCAAGGATGTGCCCTGTTACTCCAGAGACATCCTTGTTATTGCAATGGATCATCTTAACCCAAGGGCACTACAGGTTGGACCCAGGTTACTAATCCCCCTGGTCTAAATTTATGGTGTCGGCTAGTCAAATGGAGGCTTATATTCTGGCTTCCTGAGAAACCTGCCATGGGAGAGAATGTGCTGCCCAGAGTGTCCATCCCTCTTGGCACTTCTCACCACACAAATCAATGGACTGGCATTCTCTTGATATAAAATAAGTGCCTCAATGGCAAGGAGCTTCATGGGCTAACAGATCATGGTGGCTGCTAGCCTGAGGGTCAGTCCTGGGCCACAGGGACTTCAATGAGGAAATGCCCCTGAATAGTTACGTGCCCTTGGCTAAGTTTCCTTTCTGTGCCTCAGTTTCCTCAAATATAAAATAGGGATAACAACAGTATCTACCTCATGAGAATGAAATAGTATGCATAAGGTGTTTAGTCAATGCCTCATATATTGGCTAATAAATAATAATAAATGTTAGCTAATTATTATTATTTGCTGAGTACTTAGTAATATCAACTTTATCATCCAGTGGGAGAGACCATATAGTCAAGATCATGTCTGTAGAATGCTGTTCACGGAAGAGGAACTGCACTCTGCAGGAAACTTCAGAAAAAAGATGTTATCCCAAGATGAGTCTTGAATATTGAAGCAATGGTGAAGAAGGGAGGAAAGGATGTCCCATCTGCACAGAGTGAACAATTTGACAAAGAAACAGAGGACCTTCATATGCAAAGTGCAAGGAATAAATAAAAACATGTCAACACAGTTTCCTCTTATGCAGGCAAGCCCATGGGCAATGTTACTCAAAAAGTCTCCAGCAAAAACTTCCTGTAGCACAAGTTTTTCCCAAGTTTGAAACATGCATGCAACGTGCATTTTATACACTCATTTCTAGGCAGATAAAAACTTCAGCCCTAAAAGAAACTTAAAGAGGGGAAAAATCAGTCCCTAAATGCATTAGAAATGGGACTCTCTCCCATCAGACTGGACATGCTTAAGAGAAGTGGTTCTCAAAGTGTGGTTCCCAGGCCTGGGAATTTGTTAGAAATGCAGATTTTTGGTCTCACCTGGAGCTACTGAATCAAAAATTCTGGAGGTGGGGCCCAGATATCTGTATTTGAGAAATTTTCCAAGAAGAAAACAAAGATAAAAGCAACAGCAGTGCAGGCAACAGCTCAGCACCATCTAAAACAGCAGCTAAAGAGCTCGGGCTCTGTAAACCCATAGCCCTGGGCTTGAACCCCAGCTTTGGTACTTGATGGCTTCCCTTAACCTATGCAACCTCGTTTGCAAAATAGGGATAATGTTTCCTCCCTCTTAAGTTTATCTCAGAACTTAGTGAGATGGTACCTATACGGCCCTTAGCACAGAGCAGTTCCTTGAGAGCCGATATGCTGGAAGGAAAACAAATCCACCCTCTCCAAGAGTGTTACCATCTCTATGAATTCTAGCAGCCTTTGGAACAGCAGTTTTCAAATTGTGGTACACAGGCTCTTGGGGGTACAAGCGAACTTGGTTTGAGAGCATGGATAGATTTATGAGGGTCAATTTCTGAAACCTTAGTTTTCCTTCAGATTCTCCCAAACTTGATCTGCCTGCAGTTGGGGCATCAGGCAAGCTCTCTTCCCCCATCTTCTTTTTTTCGTCCTCCCACTAAAGCCAAAGAAAGACACAGATTTCACTCATCCCAAATCTTAATGTGATGTGTCCTGGAGTACAAACTTCCAGGGCTCCAAACAGGGGAGTCAATAGAAATGTTGAGGTTGGGCTTTTCTCTAATGAGTGGGTAAGATATCCACTTGCAACTGAACAACTCAAATGACTGGTTACAAGCTATTTTCCAGGTCAGGGATTTTCCAATAATCGAAGGAGGACCTAACTGAGCTGCCAGCTGATGGAGCATTGAAAATAATTTTGATGATAGATCATTATGTGATTTTTAATATATGACTTGGAAGTAGCTCAAATAATTAAAATGTAACAATATTTCTTACATTTCCATTTACTTATATGAATAATGTTTTCAGCACTTATGTCTTTTTAAATTGAGGTATAATTGAGATATAGCATTACATTAGTTTCATTTCAATGTAATGATTTAATATTTCTATATATTGTGAAATGATCACCACAATAAGTCTAACTAACATTTGTCAGCCCTTACGTCTTAATAAACAAAAAATAGGCTTGCAATTGATGCCAAACTTAGTCTCATTCTAGCAATAAGTGATATTCACCTACAGATTTATGGACTAATTTTTTTAAAATCCCATCCATCTCCTCGTAGATGCATTTCCAGTGAATTTTACTTCTATGTTCAATCATTATATGTCAAAATGTATAATATATTTATGTTGTTTTTCTCAATTGTATAATAATAATAATTTTAATGATAATTCAATCCAGAAGAAATGTTTCAATACTTAAACCCTTTTAGTCATGTGAATGTTTTAAAATGCTATTTCCGTTTTTGTTGCAGAAAAGTATGATACGGAAATCAATAAAAAAAACTTTCAAGCATAAAAATATATTGCATTAGGATAAATTTCTGTGGGGAAGGTGGAATAAAAATATAAGTTCAAGGAGAAAAATAATGATGTAAAAATTCTGACCACTAAAGCAAAGCTTATTTTTGTAGTTTTAAACAAAAGGTAATAATATCAAATCACTATCATGTTTAAATTTCATTGGGAACTTTTAAAAAATCAATGTAAAAGTTTATTTTTTATGTCAGTATTCACAGTAGGCCAAAAATTATATTCTTTGTAAAGTTATAATGAAAACTGCAAGTAGCAACTTTAAAAATGTGCAAGGGTGCCCTGACTGGTTTGGCTCAGTGGATAGAGTGTCGGCCTACAGACTGAAAGGTCCCAGGTTCGATTCCAGTCAAGGACATGTACCTTCGCTGCGGGCACATCCCCAGCGGTGGGGGGGGGGGGGGGCGTGCAGGAGGCAGCTGATCGATGTTTCTCTCTCATCGATGTTTCTTACTCTCTATCCCTCTCCCTTCCTCTCTGTAAAAAATCAATAAAATATAAAAAATAAATAAATAAAAATGTGCAAGGGGTTATACTGTCTCTCAAAATGCTTTCAAGGGGTAGGCAAAGTAAAAACATCGAAGACCTCTACTATGGAAAATGGCATCCACATTCTTCTCTGTCATCAATAAGTGAATACATGGCCTTTTCGGTGCTCTATTGGAAGCTAAGAAGCATTGCAGAGAATTAACGGGCCTTATCTCTGTTTTCAAAGACTCGCCATCTAATTGAGCCAACCAGGAAAAAAACAAACATGTAAAACAACCGAGGCATGTGGTGGACAATGGCCTTACCCCGTGATGGCGAACCTATGACACGTGTGTCAGAGGTGACACGCAAACTCATTTTTTTGGTTGACTTTTCTTTGTTAAATGGCATTTAAATATATAAAATAAATATCAAAAATATAAGTCTTTGTTTTACTATGGTTGCAAATATCAAAAAATTTCTATATGTGACACGGCACCAGAGTTAAGTTAGGGTTTTTCAAAATGCTGACACACCGAGCTCAAAAGGTTCGCCATCACTGCCTTACCCACATGGTGTTCATGTTCTCCTGTGTTCTTGCTAAGCAAATCCAAGTTGTGTTTAGGATAGCAATATGCCAGGTAAATATTCATTTTCCCAGCCTCCATTCTATTAGAGATGGCATGTGACAAATTCTAGCTGATGAGACACAAGTGAAGACCTGGGGATTTCTGGGCAAGCTTTGCTTTCCTAATAAAACCATATAGATGGCTCTGCCTGTCTGTGCTTCTTCCTAATTTGAATGTTGACTCAGTGCCTAGAGCTACAGCATTTATGCCAAAACTATGAAGCAACAAGCATGTCTCTACTCCTTGATGCCCGAGGCCTTCACTGAGGACACCCAGGCCACTGGAAGTGACTCAAACACCAAGAACAAGAACAGCTGGGCCTGAAGAATCCTCTTCCAGGATGGCTTCTCCACTCATGTGTCTCATACCTGAACTGGTAGGACCACAGACTGGACTCGATGAGACTGTTGACCAGAGTCCCTACACAGGTGGTCCCTTGATATGGCCTGAGCTTTTCACAGCACAGTGGCTGCATTCCAAGAGCAAGCATCCTGAGAGAATGAGCATCCTGAGAACCTGAAGTCAAAGTTGCACAGCTCTTTATGACCGTGCCTCATTCTGGAGTCATGCAATGTCATTTCTGCACTACTCAGTTGATAAAAACAGTCACCAGATTCAAGGAGATGTGACACAGACCCCCAACTCTCACGGGAGGAGTATCAAAGAGTTTACAGCCATTTTTGTTGTTGTTGTTGTTGTCGTTGTTAATCCTCACCCCAGGATATTTTTCCATTGATTTTTCAGAGTGGAAGAGAGAGAGAAACATCAAAGTGAGAGAGACACATCCATTGGTTGCCTCCCACACAGGCTCTGACCAGGGCTGGAGATCAAACCTGCAACCCAGGTACGAACTCATGACCCTTCAGTGTGCAGGCCAACACTCTAATCACTTAGCCACACCAGCCACGGCTACAACCATTTTTTTAAACCACCACATTGGTCGAGGTTTTCTCCTTGCAACTTAGCACAGTCCCAACTGATATAATGGATGATAATAAGATAAAATAAAGAAGACATGAAGATTAACAGTATAATTACACTGTTGAACTCAAAGGAGGAAAAAATACTAAGAGAGAAGCAGTCAAGAAAACCTTCATCATAAACACTGACTGAGGGCCTAGAAGTGCACAACCCAGAATAAAATGCCAAGAGGATTGCAGAAATATTGGTGTCCACCCCAATGCTAGATATGAGTTCAAATGTCACCTTCTATTCATAAGCAACACGGCTTTGGAAAATCCTAGCTGAGTCTCAGTTTGTAAATCAGTAAAATGGAGAGCACATGCTAAGGTTATGGTGAGGCCTAAATAAGACAGCATGTGACGGGCCTAGCATGCAGCATGGCACTCAGTAAGTGCTCGCTAAATGGTGTGCATTGGTTCATTCATTCAAAGAACTTACGCACTAGGGAAAATTAAATGAGCATAAACCATAAAATTTGACAGAGTCAGTATTTCTCAAATGTAAGTTAGAGCCCCAAACCTTCCATAAAGGCTCAGTAACTTTACTGACATTGATGTAGTGCAAAGCTTAGGGGACTTAGACCAATTTTCCTGGAGGAAAATTAAAACAGACTTTAAAAGACCTGATGTGTCCTGGTGGTATGGCTGTTGGTTGGGCATCATCCCATGCACCAGAATGTTGTCAGTTTGATTTCCAGTCAGGGCATATGCCCGGTTTATAGGCTCCATCCCCAGTAAGGGGCATACAGGATCTCTCCTCTCCCTCTCCCTTCCTCTCTCTCTAAAAGTCAATTTTAAAAATCCTATATAATAAAAGCCTAGGTGGTGTCACGCAAAGTAATCACAAGATGGCTACCACAAGATGGTCACCACAAGATGGCCAGCAGGGGAGAGCAGTTGTGGGCAATCAGGCCAGCAGGGGAGGACAGTTGGGGGCAAACAGGCCTGCAGGGGAGGGCAGTTAGGGGCAACCAGGCCTGCAGGGAAGGGAAGCTGGGGGTGACCAGGCCTGCAGGGGAGGGCAGTTGGGTGTGACCAGGCCAGCAGGGGAGGGAAGTTGGGGGCAAGATAAGGCCTGCATGGGAGGGCAGTTGGGGGAGAGAAGACCACAGCAGGGGAGGGCAGTTGGGGGCAACCAGGCCATTAGGGGAGGGCAGTTGGGGGCCATCAGGCCGGCAGGGGAGGGCAGTTGGGGGCAATCAGGCCAGCAGGGGATTGGTTAGGGGGCGATCAGGCAGGCAGACAGGCGAGCGGTTAGAAGCCAGCAGTCCCGGGTTGTGAGAGGTATGTCCGACTGCAGGTATGTCCGAACGAGCCTAAACCTGAAGTCAGACATCCCTCAAGGGGTCCCAGATTGGAGAGGGTGCAGGCAGGGCTGAGGGACACACACACCCCTCCCCCCCTTTGCACGAATTTCATGCACCAGGCCTCTAGTAAAAAATAATAAATAAATAAAAGATCTTCTGATGTTCTGACTAAGAGTTAAGTTTTTTGCCTGCAAAGCCCATTCCCACTTTGCTGCCACTTTGGAAATATCTATAGCATTTCTCATGAGAGGTCTACCATCCCAGCCTGGGATATGTTTTCTAAATATTAGATCTGAATTTATTTTATTTTATCCCTAAATGCATTGGGCCACAATCTTCCTGACTGGATTATATCAAACCTTCTATTTTTAGCAGCTGGTTCATTCAGTCCAATTCCTTACTATAAATACCTGTGTGCACTTGTTTTAAAGTAGAACTCTTTTATCATCTGATTGTCCCAGTCTAGATTGGAGAGGGATAGGGGAAAGAAATTTTTTTTACATGGCATAGAGGAGAGAGAAGTAGAGGCTGCATTGCTCTACTCTGCTCACCAGCTATTTTCAACTATTCCAGGATCCATAGCTGACTGGGTGCAGGAGAAAGCCAAGAGGGTCTAGCCCTCCTCTTGGTATTAACCTTGAGAAGTTGGCAACTGTTTGGGACTCAGTGGGGCCACTCAGACTCTTTCCAATTATCTCATCCACTGAAAGTTTCCGTTTCAGAATCCCATGTCTCTATTTCCCTACTCACATCATATACACACTGACTCCAGCCTCCAAGGCCAGCAAAGAGGGGTTTCTCCTGGTCTTAATGCTCTTGAGTAAAATTAAATTTTCATGCTATCTCATACCCATCTTCTTGGATTCCCAAAGAAAGGGACACTGAGCTCTCAGGGATACTGATTAAACTTCTACTGAGCTCAAAGCACAAAGAAGAAATAGTCAGGCCAGAGTCAGAGTGAGGGGTGGGTCTCCCACACAGCTGCTGGTGCACTAGCACATCAGGAAAGGTGTACCATTGGAAACTTAAGGGGGGCAGGGAGGGAACGGCAGATGTATTTTTAAGACTCTTCTCTGGAAAAGTAGAGTGTGTGGTTGAAGAAATATTGCAAGATGATCCTAGAGATGTGGCTTTCAACAAGGAATATTTGTCATTTTAGGGTAGCCAGTGTCTAAATAGTCTCCCTATTTTGAAGTTTCTACCAGCAGTCCTCCTTCTCCATTCTTCCACTCACTATCCCAGTTTTCAGGTTCTCCTCAAAATTAAAGTTGAACAAATATTTGATTCAAATAAATATGTTGATTCAAGGTAGCAGAAAATTATCAACAATTTATCAAGATTCTGGACTCGGCTGGGAAGCACAGTTGGTTAGAGCATCGTCCTGATACATCAAGGTTGTGGGTTTGAGCCCCAGCCAAGGCACCTACAAGAATCAACCAATGAATGTATAAAAAGTGGAACAGCAAATCAATTTCTCTCTCCCTTCCTCTCTCTCTGCTCAGTCTGGGTACATCTCCCAAGGATCTGAGAGGGTTACAAAAGCCTAACTGTGCACATTTCAGGCACCAAGGGCCTCTGTTCTCCCATGCAGCAGCCAATCGGGAGCAGCATCTCCTGGCCTCTCTCAGATGTATAAAATGAAGATGTGCCTGAAATAATAGAACAAAGTATTCATTGAGTATTTTCAAAAACAATTTATATGCGATGACTAAATGGATGTTTTCTCAGAAATGCAAAGCTGGTTTAATATTAAAATATCAACCATGGGATTCACCATATTAACTCAACAAAAAAGAAAAAATACAATTATCTCAATAGACTCAGAAAGATTATTAGAAAACAATTCATAGTAAAAATTCTCAGGGTTCTCGGAAGTTTAAGAAAGAGCAGCACAGACATGATGCCAGCCACTGTTGTCTTCACCACCCCCTCAACCACCCCACCCCACCCCCACCATCACAGAATAATAAGTTGGGATCTACCATACCTACTGAATAACTATGGAATATTACATCAAAACAGAGAAAATTGGAGAAAGTACCTATGGAGTTATGCATCAGGGTAGACACAAAACAACAGGTCAAGTAGTAGCCATGATGAAAATCAGACGAGAAAGTAAAGAGGAAGAGATTTCTAGTACTGTAATTCTGGGAATTTCTCTATTAAAAGAACTTTGTCATTCAAATACAGTCTTCAAGAGGTGCTTATAGCCCTGGCCAGTGTGGCTCAGTTAGTTGGAGCGTTGTCCCATATACCAAAAGGTTGCAGGTTTGATCCCCGGGCAGCGCACATATGGAAGGCAACCAGTTGATGTTCTCTCTCACATCAATGTTTCTCTCTCTGTCTCTCTCCCTTTCTCCGCCCCCCCCCCTTCCTGTCTCTAAAGTCAATAAGCATTAACCTTGAGTGAGGATTAGAAAGAAAAAAAAATGTGCTTATGAAGGACTCTAGGTATAACCTAGATATCTAGGTTATATCTCATCTTTGAATACCTTGGATCTCCAGAAATACTTGGACTCTATCCCTTCTGGTCAGTTCATGGATTCTTCACTTGTTCATAAGCACATCTTTTTTCTATCTTTCTAAACCTCACTCAAGGGTATGCTTGTTGATTTTAGAGGCAGGGAGAGGGGGGGAGAGAGAGAGAGAAACATACAAAACCATGCAAGAGGTTGTATTCTGTCACTCTAGAAGAGCTCTTACAGAGACTTAAAACCTCAAAGTCCACTGATAACAAAGGAACAATGACTAGTAAACCAGCTGGTTTGGGCCTTTCAGAGCTTTTGGAATACCAATCAGAGGAAACATACGTGAGGTAGCAGCACTCTGGTATACTATAGATCTCCAGAAGTACTGCTTGGTCAGCTCACAACTAAGCTAGCTGACCTCTGGAAGACAGAAACCATACCTGCAGAATTAGCAACAATAAGCCATCTGGGGATTCAGAAATTAATCAACTCTTCGGGTTTTCAAAGTTTTGGGGCACCACCAAAAATAAAGTGTGCCAGAAGTAGAATCTTCACAGGACTATAAGAATACGTTTCCCAAGTTGAAACCAGGAAACCTAGTATCCCATTGAAAAACTTGGTTGAAAATACCTTAGGTTTGCTTTCAAAAATGTTAGTTTATGATCCAGCCAAACAAGTTGCTGGCAAAATGGCACTGAGCCATCCATATTTTATTGGTTTGGACAATCAGATTAAAATGTAGCTTTCTGACAAAAAGTTTCTACATGTTGTATCAAGACCAGATAGTGATATTTTTACTGTTAATTCTATTTTTGTCCTGTGTATTTTTCTTCTCTTTATTTAAAAACTTAAGCTATACTTCATCTTCTGATTTCAAAATGTAATTTAAACATGTAAATATCATTCCATATGAATTTAAATATATGTGTGTAGGTTTCACTATAACAACTATCTGTTATTATAATAAAACTACGTCTAATATTGATGACAGGAATTGGGAAAATTTCTTAAGAACAGAAGAAAACTTCCTCAACCCAATATAGAACATTTATGGAAAAACTACAACTAACATCATACTTATAATGAAAGACTGAATGGTTTTCCCTAAGATCAAGAACAAGGCAAGAATATCTGCCCTCACCATTTTATGCAACATAATACTGAAAGTTCTAGCTAGTTTAAGAAGGCAGTAGAGTAGATAAAAGGCATCCAGATTTGGGGGGGAAAAAAGTAAAACTATCTTTGTCAAAGATGACATGATTACCTATATAGAAAACCCTAAAATATCTGCAAAAAGAGCTGATTTTAGCAAGGACACAGGACGCAAGATCTTTATTTTTTTAATAGAATTTCTATATGCTATTTGGATATTGAAGAATTGGAAATTGAAATAAGATAAATACCGTCAATTTAAAAACCACAATACTGTATTAGTTCTCGATTGCTATATAACAAACCACCAGTTTAAAACAACAAACGTTTATTATCTCACACAATTTCTGAGTCGGGAATCTGGAAGCAGCTTCACTGGGTGGTCCTTTAGCTCAGGGGTCTCTCAGGATGTTGCCGTCGAGATGTCGACTCAGGCTGCTGTCATCTGAAGGTCTGACCTGGGCTGGAGGATCCATTCCCAAGATCACTCACTCATTCTCTACTTGCTGGTAGAGGCCTCAGTTCCTCATTTAGGAGGTCTCTGTTCTTCACCACATTGGACTTTCCAACAGAGAGGTTCCCATGTCTTCCAGAGCAAGCAATGCACAAGAGAGCAAAGAAGAAGCCATGATGCCTTTTATTACCAATCTCAGACTTGGCATTCGACTTATGCCATATTCTATTGGTCACCCAGACCAACTCTGGTACAATGTGTGTACGGGGGTTGGAGAAGGGGGCCAGGTATTATATGAAGGCATTAATATCAGAAAGGAAGGATCACTGGGAGCCAATTTGGAGACTGGCTACCACAAATACCATTTATAATAACATCAAAAGACATAAAACACTTATGGATAAATTTAAGCAAAGCATATTTGAAATCTCCACACTGAAAATGATAAAATAATCACGGAAAAAATTAAAGAAGACCTAAATAAATGAGGATGTATACAATGTTTATGGACTGAAAGACTCAGTATTGTTAAGATACAGGTATTCAATATAATCTCAATCATAATGTCACCGCGTTTTTTCTTAATAGAAATTGACAAACTGACAATAAAAGTTATATGTAAATGTTAGGGACTTAAAATAGCCAAAAAAAAAAAACTGTAAAAAGGAAGACCAGAAAAGAGAAGATGGCGGCATAGGTAAACACCGGAGATTGCTGCCTCGCACAACCACTTCAAAAATACAACTAAAAGACAGAACGGACATCACCCAGAACCACAGGAAGGCTGGCTGAGGGGAAATTCTACAACTAGAAGGAAAGAGAAAACCATACCGAGACTCACAGGAGGCGCAGTGCGGAAGTAAAATACTAAGGTGCGGAGGTGCGCGCGGAGTGGGCTGGCGGCTGAGGGCGTGGTTGTCTGTTTCAATTGGGAGGGAGTCTCAGGCTCTGAGCTCCAGATCTGGGCGAGTCTCTAGGGACCCAGACTCAAACAGGAGAAGCGGGACTGTCTGGCATCGGTCGGAACTCGAGGGCAGCTTTCTCTCTGAGGTTTGCAGTGGTTGCTGGGACTCTGAGAGGCAGAGCCCCTGGGGATGGGACTGAGAGCAGCCATAACTGCTCGCTC
>NW_005354673.1:4022441-4054593 GCF_000412655.1 Myotis brandtii
ATGCATCTATCAACAAGTGAATCTAAGAATCAAGTGAATAAATAATCTGATGAACAGAATGAACTGGTGATTATAATGAATCAGGGACATAGAAAGGGAATGGACTGACTATTCTTGGGTGGGAAAGGGGTGTGGGAGATGTGGGAAGAGACTGGACAAAAATCGTGCACCTATGGATGAGGACAGTGGGTGGGGAGTGAGGGCGGAGGGTGGGGTTGGAACTGGGAGGAGGGGAGTTATGGGGAGGGGGGAAGAGGAACAAATGTAATAATCTGAACAATAAAGATTTAATTTAAAAAAAAGAAGACCAAAGTTGAAGGACTTAGACCACATCCTACACTACACCCTAAAATAGTGTAAAAAGGACACTATTTTAAGATTTACCATAAAGCTACAATAATAAAGACAGTATGCTATTAACATAGGATAGACGCCGAGGTCAATGGAACAGAGTAAAGAGCCCAGAAATAGACCTACTCATATATGGTCAATTAATTTTGGGCAAAAATGCCAAAGTAATCAATGCAGAAAAGATTTTCAACAAATGTTTCTAGCACAATTGACTATCCCAGGAAGAAAATAAACCTTACACATTGACTTACACTATTAACAAAATTTAACTTAAAATTGATCATTGGCTTAATTTGTAAATGCTACAATAAAAATGTTTAAAAGAAAACACAGGAGGAAAATGTTATGACCATAGTATATACAAAGAATTCTTAGTACCCAAAAAAGCATATATTATAGAAGGAAAAATTGATAAATTGGACTATGTCAAAATTAATGCAGGAGGCAAGAAGAACTTCTTCAGAGACGTGTAAGGAGAGGACAGAACCACCCGGATTACACAGGACCCCAAACTGAATATGGAGCATCCTGTTTCCTTCAGTCATCAGAACACGAGAGTCCAGCCACCTGGGCGCAGTTTTAACGTAATGTGTTCAACTCTTCAACTATTTGTCGAGCATCAATTAGAGCCAAAAATCACTCGGCTGTCATTCACTGGGGCAGAATAGAGTAGGGGCTAGGAGTTCAGGCTCTGCCTTTAAAAGAATGAGGTCAATCTATAAGGAACAATTTGTAGGATAATAAGTGACAAAAGTAAGGTGCAAAACTGTGTAGCAATGGGCATCATATGTATGAAGAAGAGAGGATATAAGCTTGTTTATGTACAGCATATCCCTGGAAGGATTCATTAAAAACTGGTGAAAATAACAGTGGGTAGGGATGAGGCTAAAGAAGTAAGCAAGGAAAATCATGTGCATGTAATGCCCTAGAGTTTGGACTCTGTGTCCTCATTGCTATGGGATGCCACTCAAAGACAAATGAGGGGAGAGATATGATTAGCTTTTTGTGTGAAGAATAGATCAGAAGGCAAGACAGGGAGGGGAGACCATTTAGAAAGGTGTGGGAGTAATCCATACTTGAAACTATGAGGGACTGAATTTAAAAATTAGGAGAGGGATGAAAGAATAGAAGTTTAAAGTACCGGCTCAACCTGATGCTGAAGGATAACGTATTTCAGTTTGGAACATTAAAATAGGAGTAATAGTTAACGTTTCTATTGCATTTGCTCCCCACCAAGTCCTGTTCTAAGTGCTTTACACAAATCAACTCATTCAGTCCAGCAGCATGGGGTAAATACTATTGTGATTTCTCACTTTACAGTTGAGGAACTGGGCCGCTCATAGGTTAACTAACTTACCTGAGGTTACTCTCCAGCAACTGGTATAACTGTAACCCACATGGAGGCAACCGAGGACCAGAGCCTGTCTGAGCTCTTGACCACTCCACTCTGCTGCCCTGCACACGCACATCGTTTAAAAGGTAGAGAAAAAAATAAGAGAAGCTGGCCAAGGAAAACAAAACAAATGATTAAGGAGGCAAAGGACAGCCTGGAGACCACAGTATCACAGAAATAAGGAAGGCCAACGCCTGTTTCTTACCTCAGTTGTAACTAAATACTCAATCCTGTACAGTTCACCCTGAACAATATGGTTTGAACTGTGTGGGTAGACTTATACTCAGATTTTTTTTCAATAAATACAGTCAGCCCTTTGAAATCTGCAGGTTTCACATCCAGGGTCAACCTGACAGAAAACAGTATTTTCATATTCTCAACTGCACTTTCCCAACTGAGGATTAAAAATTGTTTTTTTCTTAACCTAAAAAGTTTTTATTATGGTAATAGAGAGAATAAAATTTTCTATTTTAACCATTTTTTAGTGTAAAACTCAGTAGCATTAATTACATTCACAATGTTGTGTCACCATCACCACTATTTATTTTTAAAATTTTACATCTTCCCAAACTGAAATTCTGTGCCCATTAAACACTAACTCCCACTTCCTCTCCCTTTCCCCAAGCCTATCTCTAAAAATATTGTTTTCAATTCATGGTTGGTTGAATACACAGGTGCAAATAGCCAACTGCAGTTAAATCTTGGGGGAGTCAAAAATTACATGTAGATTTTCTAGTGTGTGGGGGTCGGTGCCCCTAATCCTCCACATTGTTCAAGGGTCAACTGTAACTGGAGGAAAACAGGCCTGGCTTACCTGAGAGTGGGAGGTACCACTTTTAGTATCTCCTTTATTATTTTACTAGCGGCCCGGTGCATGAAAATTCATGCACTGGAGGGGGGGTCCTTTAGCCCGGCCTGCCCCCTCTCACAGTCCAGGAGCCCTCAGGGGCGGGAAGCAACCCAGAGATCAGGGGAAGGCGATGCCCCATCAAATCTCTACTGCTGCCACTGCCAGCAGCGCAAGCCTCAGCCGGCCCTGGTTACCTGAGCCTCAGGCAGCCCTGGGTGGCTGGGCAGCCGATATCTGAGGCTTTCCTGCACCTCGGGCCGGCCCTGGGCAGCTGGGAAGCTGAGGGGACTGGGGGACTCTGGAGGCAGGCATGTGGAGTGACCGGGCCCGCCTGGGGGCGGACCCAGCCTTGCCACATGCCTGCCGCCCCGGTGAAGCTGAGGGGACTGGGCACCACCATCTTGAGGCTGTGGGCACCGCCATCTTTGAGGGTGTGGCAGTCAATTAGCATATTTCCTCGTTATTGGCTGTGGGGATTGCCATCTTTGAGTGCGGGGGAGTCAATTAGCATATTCCCTCCTTATTGGCTGTGGGTGCAGCCATCTTTGAGGGCGGAGCAGCAATTAGCATATTCACTTCTTATTGGCTGTGGGCGTCACCATCTTTGAGGGCAGGGCAGTCAATTAGCATATTCCCTCCTTACTGGCTGTGGGCGTTGCCATCTTTGAGGGTGGGGCAGTCAATTAACATATTCCCTCCTATTGGCTGTGGGCGTTGCCATCTTTGAGGGTGGGGCAATTAGCATATTCCCTCCTTATTGGCTGTGGGCACCTCCATCTTTTGCGACAGTGTGAGGGTCAATTAGCATATTCCCTCTTTATTAGATAGGATGGTTCTGTAAAATAGATGTTTTCATAGCCCTAACTTCTAGATGTGGAAACTAAGGCGCAGAGAGGTCAGGAGACTCCCAAGGTCACATGGGTGGTAAGGGACCCAGTCAGTTTTCAGACCTGGATATGATCTGTAATCCATGCATGGTTCACTGTAGCACTATCCAGGCACCCAGGGCTGTATTAGGGTAGGAGGGGGAAATACACGGATGGTCACATCCCTGCTCCCAGTGGGCCTATAATCATGTTGCTCAATGAGGCTTTAACAAATGAAAATATAAAGATCTTGATAAGGCGTCATAAAGGTCTGCACTTGGGTAAGTGGTACAGACTCTGGGCACCTAGAGCAGATGGGGAGGCATCACAGAGCTGATAGACATGGGCTGGGTATTAAAGGACGGGTCGAGTATAAAAATGGGAGGATATGGGGCAATTCCAGGGACTGGGCCCTCACCTGGGTGCTCTGAACCAGTGGTGGGCATCTGCTGTCTCCACCTGTGCAGCATCTCTGTGTGCTCTTCTACTTCCTGTCGAGGAACCACTCTTCCCTGTTGGGAGCCCATGTGGTTTGGATAGGGCTGGCCTCAGTCCTCCCTCAGGTTGCAGCACTTGATGCCAGCGTGGCCAGTCACTGGGTTTCACTTCCACTAACCAGTTTTTGGCTCTAGACCCAATTCAACCCAATGAGTCAACTCAGGTGTCTTCTGGAACAGCAGGACGGAGAAACTCTCTCCCCGGGATCATGGCTTAGGAATAATGTTGGTCTGGAGATGCCGGGGGGCCGTGTTGTAGGGAGTTCTGCTGGGAAGGAAACCCACACCGAGGAAAGGGGAGAGAGGGAGAGAGATCTGGGCCCCTGGATCAGCCATGCCTGACTACAAACATCCCCAGACTTTTGATACTAATAAATTCCCTTCATTATTTCCACCAGTTTGAGTTGGGGTTCCTGTCATTGGCAAGTAAAAGGGATCTGACTGGCCCAGAGCCCAAAGGTGGCAGTTAAACTCCAGGAATCCAAAGTCGGGATCTGTCTGCCTTTTCCAAAGGATAGGAGATGGGAGGGGAACAGTGAAGTAAGGTCCATAAAAGAGACAAGGGCTATGGGCTTTTTTGGAAGGTGAGATCATATATACTTCACAGACATGGCTCTAATTTCAAATGTATCTCAAAAGGTGGGTAACATTTTACCAACTGCATTTGGGAAAGTGCCAGCCCAACGTGTGAGGGCAGAGAATGGAAGAATGTAGGTCATGCTCAGGGTGCAGCCCATGGTCAGATCTGGCTAGAAGATGAAGTGAAAGGGAAGGTTGCAAAGGTGCATGGAAGGCCTCAGGTGCAGGAGGTGTATATTTGGGGATGCTTGAGGATACAGATGTGACAGTTTTATGGCATCAGACTTGTTTTTCTCCCCAAGGCCTCTAGAAGTGTTTGGCTCCCAGGGACAACAGAGCAGGCTCCCAGGATGTCATAAAGCAAGAAAGAGACAAGCATCCAGCGAAGTGATGAGAGAGGTAACTTTGTTCTCTGGCCCCCACTCTGCCAGGCAGGAGACCAGATCTTCTTCTCTGAGCCTGGATCCCCTCTCCTGGCTCCTGCAGAGCCCAGGACAGAAGACCAGGTGGATCCTCACACAGGTACCTGCTTCTGGAGGAGCTTCCGGAGCCAGGGCCCCTGAGAAGGACACCCTAATCCTGGGGAAGGGGGAACCCGCTGAGTTCCTGGCGGGTGCCACTCCCCTCAGCGTCCCCTGCTGCGCCTGAACAGTACCTTGCAGCAGCCTCTGCCAAGGGGATGCGTCCCTGCTGCTTGAGTTAATTACAGTAATTATACCTGCTCCCTCTTGGGCTCTGGCTCCCTTTGTTCCCGGTTTTCTGCCCGCTCATTTGCAAACCTAATCGCTCTCTGGATTGATTTTTTTAAAAAGAGAGATGCTGTGGAGAGACAAAGAGATGGAGCAAAAATTGTGGGAGAGAAAAAGTGGGGTGGGAGTGGACTGGGAGGGGGTGGGAAAGCGGATGAGAGCATCACTGAAGGGAAAGAACTGGGAAAGCAAGACACTCCTCTCTCCAGAGTCACCAGCAGAGCCCTGGATGGTAACCCTGTGGAGACCACAGTCCCCATAGCCCTTAGGCCTCCGTGGAATCCCCAACTTCTTCCCAGACCTGGCTGGTTTGGCACAAATGACAGGAGGCTAAAAGGGCACCAAATTCAAGCAATACCAGCAGATACTCATGCTCCCTAAATATGGCTCTCCCCGGGGGGTTGTGGGACTTGGACTCACCCAGAAGACGCTGTGATGTGAGATGGCTGAGAGGTAGGGGTGGGGACTCAAGTAGGGAGCAAGAAGGAAGCAGAAACTGCTCTGAGGAGGGAAATCTGAGAGATGGGTGGTGAGTCTTTCCTCTCTCACCCCAATCCCATCCTGCAGACCCTTAGGAAAGATCCTGGCCCAAAGGGTTTTCAAACATGCTCCAAGGAGCACTGAGGAACCTTGGAGAATCCCCAGGGAGCAGGAAAGGACAAGTGGGCATGTATATCGTCAAAACCCTTTTCATTGACCTTGAGTCAATTCATATGTTGGGTACCACCTAAACTTTGTTTGAAAATAATACAAATTAAAAAGGAGAAGAAGCCCCTGCTGTAAAGGATTAGGAAGCAACTGATTTAGTCCAAACTTCTCACCTGTCAGATAAGGGAACTGAGGCTCAGATAGATCAAGTGGCCTGTCCTATAACACATGACCATCAGATCACAGGCCTCTTCGCTCCCAGTCGAGGGAGATTTCCACTGCCCCGTGGTGCTGTTCAGGGTGCTGGGGATGCCAGCGATTTTTCCAAGACTCCTGACTCTTCCTGGGCCCTCTGGAATGAGGGGGATATGGCTGATGACATCATTCTGCCAGTGTTCTCAGTGAATCTAGGACTCCTCACTCCTCACTCTGGATGAGCCACCACCACCACAATCCCATCAAGAGATAGAATCTATTCCTTCTCCTCTTGAGGCTGAAAGGGCCTTTGTGATGGCCACAAAGAACAAAATATGGTGGAAGTGACAGTGTGTGACTTCCTGAGTTAAGTTAGAACTAAGGCAATGCAGCTTCCACCTGCTGTCATTTTGGGGAAGTTCACCATTGGAACCCAGCCTCCATGCTGTGAGGAAGCCCAAGCCACAAGGAGACACCACATGTAAATGTTCCAACAACAGCCCCAGCGAAGGTCCCAGCCAACAGCCAGCATCAACTGTAAGACATGAGAATGAGGGAAACTTCAGATAATCCCAGCCCCCACCTCCTGCCCCCACCCCCCATGCTGAGTCACCCCCAGCCTCTGAGCCTTCCAGTTGAGGCCCTGACATTGTGAAACAGAAACAAATCATCCCCATCCAAAGTCCTGACCAACAGCATCTGTGAGCACAACAAATGTTTTCGTGCCACTAAGTTTTGAGGTAGTTTGATACATGACAATGGATAGTCAAAACAGGAATATCCAGAAGCAGAAGTAGATATGTTCCATATGAAGTTAGAATTGGTTAAGCAACCAACCACCAGACAGGGATCCCAAGAATAGAGTTGATGCCATGCATCCAAGTCCTCAGCTAGAATGTAGATTCACCTCCAGTACTTCCAATTAAGAGAATGTCAGAGTTAAGGTCGTTTTGGAGGCAGAAGTGGGAATGCGAGTGGGTGTCAACTCCCCACACTGGAGCCAGCCAATGTTTACTAAGTACCTACCATGAGTCAGACACAGAACAGAGTCCCCGCCCTAGAGGAGCAGGTATAATTGGGGAAGCAGACACATCTACACTGAGAAGTAATTACAATGCAATGAGTTAAGTTGCTATTAAAAATAAAGTACTTTGGGAGTTCTTTGGAAACAGTAGTGTCAGCCTAAAACATTTTACATCCTGGGATGGTTCCTATCCACTCAAGTATAAATGTTCCTCACCTTGAGGTTCTTAGCTCTTGGCATCCAAATCCCTTAGTCCAGTCCTTGGAATAAAAGGCCTGTGATGCATCTTGCTTAGGAAAAGCCAAGGGTTGATTAAAGTATTTCTTATTTTATATAACCCTGTGGAAGAGAATGTTATTCCTCAAAATCCACTCTCCCATTCTCCAGAATAACAGCTTTTTTTTTCTGTGTTTCATGACCACCTGGAATTGGGATTATGGTTCTCCAACTCCCCCTCTTTGAAGCTAAGATATATAGTAGGTGATGTAGGAAAGTTCTGAGTTATACCCTTAGCAGCGGTTCTCAACCTGTGGGTCGCGAACAATGAAAATACATCCTACCTATCAGATATTTACATTACGATTCATAACAGTAGCAAAATTACAGTTATGAAGTAGCAACGAAAATAATTTTATGGTTGGGGTCACCACAACATGAGGAACTGTATTAAAGGGTCGCGGCATTAGGAAGGTTGAGAACCACTGAGGCTTAAAGGGAGGGAAAGCACTCTTGTTGGTACCACTTTTGCCTCCTTCCTTGCCAGAATGAGGATGTGGTATTTAGCTGTTTTTTAGATGACAAAATGAGAGCAACACCTTTAAAATGGCATCACTTGGGTCCCTTGCACCTTGGAACCACATTCCAGCTCAGGTCTGTCTAGTAACAGACTGTTACATGAGAGAAAAATAAACCCTAGTCTTTTTGTCTAAGACACTTACTTATTTGAGGAGTCTCTGCTACTAAATCAAATCCTACCCCCAAAAAGTAGATTAACTTACACTATAGCTCTTTACTCATTTCCACATGCGAGTATACACACACACACACAAAAAGTGGCCTAGTCTCCAGTAGAAACTCAAGAACTAGCAGAAGAAATTGTTGGATGAGGTTAATTGCACATTACTGCATCACAGCTTCCTGCTGCCTGGGGTACCAGCTCACAAGGGCATAAGATCAAGCTTTCCCACTGGGTTCTGATATGCAAAGCAGCTCTTTCCTAGAGACCATTTTGCTCAAAGATTTGGTGAAAATCATTTTGCATTGTTTATGTCTTAAAAGGTTTACTCATATGTACAAGACACAAGCAGCAAAATTTCACTTTTTTGTGTCAGTCAACCTTGGACTTTTATGAACACCAGGAAAGCAGGAAATGTTTATGTGCAGTGAGTGACTGAAAAATTGGTTCTTTTTGTGTTATCATGGGAGCCTCAGCAGTATCCAAGTGAACCAGGTATGACTTTAAGGAGAGGAGATCAAGCCAGCCTTTCCCTAAGCATGTTCTCTGTTGGTGGATGTCACATGGGGAAAAGTTTCATGGTCAAATGAGTTTGGGAAAAGCTGAATTTAAAAAGAAAAAAGATAAACAAGTTTCTTTGCTGTGTGATTTCTGGAGGTTTTCAGTATGGTGATGTGTACTATAAATCTCAAACAGTACATCTTCCCATGGACAGTAGCATGGTGGAGCATTTCCAAGGAACTCACTTGCTGAGTTATGTAAATGTGATGTTCTCATTGTTGGTCCTGCAGAAACATGTTTTTAACCATTTAAAACATGGAGGGAGTAATATGCCAAACCAATCCCTCTGTCATTTTGCCCTTTCCTCCCTCTCCATTCCATGTTTGTGATGGTTAGTTTATGTGCCAACATGTCTAAGTGATCATATCCACTTATCCAATCCAATGCTAATCTAGGTGTTGTGTTGAAAGTGTGCTGTAGATGTAGTTAACATCTACAGTCAGATGACTTTAAGGAAAGATTATCCTTGATGGTGTGGGTGAGCCTTATCCAATCAGTTGAAAGGCCTTGAGAGCAAAACTGAAGTTTCTCCAAGAAAGAAGAGAACTCCAAAGTTTCTGCACCCAAAAAAGAGAAATGTTAGCCAGGATCGATGTAATAAAACCCAAAACACTAATTCAAAAGAATATATGCACCTCCATGTTCATTGCAGCACTATTTACAAAATTCATGCACAGGTAGGGTCCCTAGGCCTGGCCAGCAATCAGGGCCAATTGGGGCCTTCCGGCTGCCGGCCAGGGCCTTCCTTCATTCCGTGTTGGTAGCCAGTGCACATCATAGCAAGCAATAGAACTCCCGGTTTCCAGGTCGAACTCCCGTGGGGACACGTTGCATATTAGCCTTTTATATACGTGGATAGCCAGGATTTGGAAGCAGCCTAAGTGTCCATCAGTAGATGAGTGGATAAAGCAGCTATGATAGCCCTAACTGGTTTGGCTAAGTGGATAGAGCATCGGCCTGCAGACTCAAGGGTCCCAGGTTCAATTCCGGTCAAGGGCATGTACCTTGGTTGCGGGCACATCCCCAGTGGGGAGTGTGCAGGAGGCAGCTGATCGATGTTTCTCTCTCATTGATGTTTCTAACTCTCTATCCCTCTCCCTTCCTCTCTGTAAAAAATCAATAAAATATATTTTAAAAAAACAGCTATGATACATTTACATAATGGAATACTACTCGGCCATAAAAAGGAAGCAAATTTTACTCTTTGTGACAGCATGGATGGACCTGGATAACATTATGCTAAGTGAAATAAGCCAGTCAGAGAAAGACAAGTACCATATGATTTCATTCATATGTGGAATTTAATGAACTAACAAGCAAAATATAGAGCCTCATAGATAGAGAGCATGCAGACAGCTGTTGATGGGAGGGTTTTGGAAGTGGGGTGGAGGGATTGAGCAAAAAAGAAAGAACTTATGGACACAGACAACAGTGTGGTGATGGTGGGGGGAGGCAACAGGGGGAAGGTGGGAGAGGGTCTAGGGGGGATAAATGGAGATGGGGGAAAATTAAAATAAAGAAAAAATATATTAAAAATCAATAAACAGGAGATGATAGAACAAAAAAAAAGAAATTTCACAGAGCTAAGGAAACAAATTGTTACACATCTAATAAATAAATTTGAAACAGCTAAATGAAATGAAATAGACCCAGCTGAGAAATAGAATGAATAGGATTGGAGAAAAGCTTGACATAGTCACAGTGAATGGGGAGAAAATAAGACTAAGAGATTAAAGCAATTTGATAGGGAATGATAGAAGTAGTGGACAAAGATTGTCAAACATAACAAAATTGGTGCCACTAAGGTTCAAAAAAATGAAATCAATAAAAATTCTCAAACATAATACCGGAATATTTCACTGGAATGAAGAAAAAAATCAGCAAATCAAATGGTGCCCCATATATACCAAGAATAGTTTTTCTACAATAAAAGATATCAATATATCTTTTATAGCCTATCAATATATCTTTCTTAGCCTAGTTAAGTTATTGAACATCAAAGAAAAAGAATAATCAAAATAGATAAGTCATGATAGACATCATGAAGACACATCCTAGTTAAAGTATTAGATCTCAGAGATCAAGAAAGAATAAACAGAATAAACTAGAAGTAAAACATCAGACTGGCTTCAGACTTCAAACAGCAACATTCAGTGCCTGCAGGGAGTCAGACCACAAATGGTCTGAGGGAAAGCAAGTTTGACATAATTGCAAGTTACAACAGATTGTTGTTCAAATGCAAGGTCCTAATCAGATGTTTTCCAACATGATAGAACACAGGGAATAGAGCACCCCAACACCTTCTTTTTAAAAACTACTCAATGAAACAAGGAGAGAAGACCAGAGCAATGAGTGCATTAGAAAACACCCTCAGGACGATTCCCCTAAATGGAGCCTTAGATCTTTGGCCTAGGAGCCCATGTGGAAATGTTCCCTTCTCTGGAGTGAAGCTGAGACCCACAGACTGTGAGCCTTGTTTTCAGACAATGGGTGCCAAGTGCATCTGCATGGAAGCAAAATGAGGCTACCTGCAAAGGCCTCCCTGATGCCTCTTTTTGGGAATCTTGCCCACCTAGTCACTTGCATATCACTTTCTGATATGAAACAAGGCAAAATGAAGCTGTCATTGGATTTCACTCTTGGCCCACAATTTCTGCCCTAAAGCAAGTAACTAAAATCAGACAGTACTCTTCCTTTTGTGAGAACAATTTCACTGCAAACCCAGCTCGAAGCTGCTGCTAACCAAGCCCAGCTCTAGAGCCCAGGACCTTCAGACAACAGGTGTTCCCACCTCCAGAAACAAGGCTGGAAACAGGGCGGCTAGTAGTGTCTAGTCATTGTATGGGTGCTGCGTTTGAACAGGAATAAAGGGCACATGAAGTCCTTCTCCCCACTTCTCTCTCTTAAAGTGCTGAAATTGCCACCTCACTGCAGGGAAAGGGAATTATGGCACATCTGGCCTGCTAGGGAGGCATCTCCAGCAAAAACACCACCCCAACACCCTGAGTGCAGGGACAGACCCCCAGAGTGTGCCCCTGGAATGAGATGTGCATGCCAGTTAAATTCTCCTCTGAGGCAGCCTCCGACTTCCTGCCAGATAAGAGAGTGAGGGACATGGACCTAACTCGAGAGTCAGTATAGCAGAGTGGTTAGGGGAGAACCTTGGCACAAGATGGCTTGGGTTTTAATATCCTCTGCCACTTTCTGTGGGACTTCAGGCAATTTCTTTTCATCTGTCTGTGCTTCGATATCAACATCTGTAAAATGAAGTTAATAGTAGTACCTACTTCATAAGGGAGTTATGAGGATTAAATGTTAGTTCATGAAGTGCACATAGAAAAGCACCTGGCACATAGTAAGTTCAATAAAATGTTAGCTATGAGTGTTAATTCTGAGAGAGAGTAATCTAGAAATGGATGTGCACGCGTGCAAACACACACACACACACACAATTCCACCCCAGGCAGAAATATTTCCCCGCTCATAAAATGCTCTGAGAAAATGAAATTATGGTGCAGGGGGCTAAGGTTTCATCTATGCCCCAGCCCTAGGATTCAGCATGGACCAGGATAACATCCTCTCTCTTAAGGTCTGATTGACCTTAGGTAACATGCATTTTATCTAGAGCGTTGTCACTTACAAAAGGACCTCCTCCATGCCTTCCATTCAGTTCTCATCCACAGTGGTGGAGATGAAGTGTAATTGTTCCCATTTCAGATGGGAAGACTGAGGCTCGGAGCAATAGTGACTTTCCCAACCTCATAGAGCTTGCAGTAGATGAGCTAGGATGCAAATCCACTCTTCTGCCTCCATATCGACACCCTCTGCCTTGGGTATGTGTCATTGTAAGTCTCTCTTTGTGTCTTTCTCTGTCTTTTGTGTTTCTCTATCTGATGTCTGTTTGGCTGTCTCTTTCCTCACGTTTTCTTCTCTTATTCATTTCTCCTACCCCTTTCTTCTTTCTTCCCCATTTAGACCTTAGATTCCCCTCAATCCATCTAACATGAAAGAAAGGGCTCAGCCCTAGCCGGTTTGGCTCAGTGAGTAGAGCGTCGGCCTGCGGACTGAAGGGTCCCGGGTTCGATTCTGGCCAAGGGCACATGCCTGGGTTGCGGGCTCGATCCCCAGTGTGGGGTGTGCAGGAGGCAGCCAATCAATGATTCTCTCTCATCATTGATGTTTCTATCTCTCTCTCCCTCTCCCTTCCTCTCTGAAATCAATAACGATATATATTTTAAAAAGAAAAGAAAAGAAAGGGCTCAGAGCAAATAGCAGCCCAGGTGACCAGCAGGACTGGGACTGAGTCCTATGTGTGGAAATACAGGACAACTGTGTTACTCCAGGCATGAGAGCAGAAGGGCTGCTCATAATATGGAGAGAGAGAAACAACCATTGCAGGAAGCAGCCCCACAACCATCTTGTCTTCTTTTCCATTTTCCCTCTACCCTCATCACCATCCTGTTCTGACCACTCTCCCAAACACACTGCTCATTCTGAGGGGAGAGAAACCCAAAGAAACAGAGGTGGTAGTGGCACCTCAGAGGGAAGAGAGGAGTGGCTCCGGCAGCTGCAGCATTGAAATCCATGCGGGTTCCTTCATGGGAACTGTGTGTCTCTTTAGAAGAGGAAAATGTATATCTTAGAGCCCCTGAAATGACAGTCTAGCCATAAAAGCGCATCTTTTTCCCTCCCCACAGTGATGACCAGCCACTACCAGCTGGGCAGAGAAAGGGTGCCACCTCCTGGTTAGACACAAGTTTAGGACCAATACAGGAAGTTGACAACCCAAGTCACACCTTCTGAAGTGCAACCTTAGTACAATCATCAGTGCCTTACATATGGTCACCGATGGCTCCTACCGGAAATTAGCAGACTCCACTGAGCCATGGTAAAATGACGCTACCTCCACTTGACAGTTAGGGTTAGCAAGACCACTACCCTTATCAGTCCAGTCATGTTTAGCTGGACAATTGCCTCAATATTGAGTTGAATTTGCCATTTGTTTTTAATAACTGGAAAAGGGAATAGGAACGTGTTGATACTAGTGTGAAAGTGAAAAATCTCATCAACATAAGATCGTGGGGCTCTAGCAAGTTTGGCTCAGTGGATAGAGCATCAACCTGTGGACTGAAGGGTCCTGGATTTGATTCCAGTCAAGGGCACATGTCCAGGTTGCAGGCTCAATCCCCAACAGGTGGCATGCAGGAGGCTGCAGATAAACGATTCTTGATTCTCTCTCATCATTGATGTTTTTATCTCTCTCTCCCTTGCCCTTCCTCTCTGAAATCAAAAAAAAATCTTATTAAAAACAAAACACACAAAAAAGAAAAAGAACTCTTTAAAAAAAATTTTAAACGGACAAAAAAAAGACCATGGGGACACAGGTGCATCATGAGCCTTGACTGGCCACCCAGCATCCCCCAGCCAGACTTGTCTGTGTTCAACCACAAAGGGAAAAACAATAATGACAGACACTCTGGGGTGCTAGAAATAGAGCAACAAAGGTTACATCTAAAAGGCAAGGTATAATTAGGGATTATATAATTTGATCAGAGTACCCTTGTAAGTCTATTGTTTGGCTCTAAGACCTTCTTCTAAATGTTTTCGAAAGTATAACAAAAGCAAAGGTGGCAGCAAAACCAAAACTAAATCCACAGTGTCTGGCACATAGCAGAAACTCATAAGCATTTGTAGAGTCCATGCATTGTACAAGCATTGATTGAGCATCATCGGTGTATCAGGCACTCTTCTTGGAACTGGGATACTGCAGTAAAAAAGTAAATGAAAGATGTAGATGAGGGATAAGTAACCTATATAATAAAAGGCTAATATGCAAATTGACCGAATGGCTGAACGACTGGTCGCTATGATGCTCATTGACCACCAGGGGGCAGACACTCAATGCAGGAGCTTTCCCTGGTGGTCAGTGCGCTCCCACAGCCAGAAGCCAGGCTCACAGCTGTTGTGGCAGGAGCCTCTCCCGTCTCTGCAGCAGTGCTGAGGATGTCCAACTGCCAGTTTAGTGGGGAGCGGGCCTAAACCATTAGTTGGACATCCCCCAAGGGCTCCCAGACTGTGAGAGGGTGCAGGCCAGGCTTCGGGACACCCCCCATCCCCCGAGTGCATGAATTCCGTGCACTCGGCCTCTAGTGTAATATAACCTTATGTAGTAATTAGTGCTAATAAGAAAGCTAAGCAGATCAAAAAGGTAGTGAGAGATGAACAATGAAGTGTAGGAAAGAGTTGGTCTTAGATATAGAATGGTCAGGATAGGCCTCTGTGAGGAACTGACATTTGAACCCAGATCAGACTGAAGCAAGGACATGAGACATACAGATGTCTGGTAGGTAAGCATTCTAGGCAGAGGGAATGGCAAATACAAAGGCACTGAGGCAGGACCAAACTTGGGAATTTGAATCCAAGCAAAAAGGCCAAGGTTGCCAGAGAAAAATGAGCTAGGACAAAGGTTGTAAAAGACCCTATATTCCCTTTCACTCGCTAAAAAATCAATGGGAAAAATATCCTCAGGTGAGGATTATGTATGAAAGAAAGAGAGAGAGAGAGAGAGAGATCTTAAATTTTATCAAGCCTCTAGTTCTAACTACCAGTTTTTTTAATTTTAAAAAATTTTAAGCTTGGGGGCGGGGGTGGAGAACTAATATAAATTAAGAGACACTCAAGAGACAAATCATCCATATGCTGTATGTAGACTGTGTTTGGATTCTGATTTAAACAAACCAATTGTGTAAAAAAAAAATCTGAAATAACCAGTAAAAACTAAACATGGACTGGATTTTAAATGATATTTAAGAATTTTTATTTTGTTGAGTGTGAAAATGATATTGTACTTATATTTTTAAAAGAAATTATCTGTTATATTTTTGTGGTTCTACTTTTTTAAAGGAAATTATACTTAAATATATATGGGTACTGGATTTTCTTCAAGACACTCCAGCAACTAAAACAAAAATGGAAGAAAGTTTTTGGTTATTAAAGTTGGGTTATGGGTATATAAGGCTTCATTATGCTAGGCTCTCTAATGTATGGTAGAGTTTTTTCCATTATGAAAAGTAGAAGAAAAATCATAACACATAGCAAGTCAACCATGAAGTCAGCCCTATCTTCATCTCATTCTCTCTCTCACTCTCATGACACGTTATGTTCCAGATACACTAAAACTCTGTTGTCTAATAAAATACATTCATGATTTATTAACACACATTTTATCAGATGTTAACTAATATCTGTTTTTGTTTACTTAAAGTCACAAATATTCAAAATGTCCAAGACCAACATCAGTGTATTGCTAACAAGCAGCATTTATTTTGTGTTGTTAATGCATACTTTTTATTAGAACACCACATACCCCATTTCCTGAACACCTATCCAATTCTTTATTATAACTCCAAGCCTTTCTTTGTATTGTTTCCTCTTTCTGTGTGCCCTTCCCCAATTCACCACCTGGCAAACTCTTCCAGTGTTCATCTTCAATGCCAGCTCAATTATGAACCATGCCCTGATCCTCCCTGTATCTTCTCACCCTTGGCCACCACCTCCCATTCTAAGCACTCAGTTGCTCCTTCCTCTGCTCCCCTAGCTCCTTGCATAGGCCTCGTTATATTCTACGTTGTAATTATTGGCTACCTCCCCTGCTAAATGGAGAACTCCTTGGTGTGTTTTCTCCACATGTATATCACTTAACTCTAGCACATAGAAAATGCTCAATAAATTATTGGAGAGAAAGTGAGGGAGGAAAGCATGAAAAAGCAGACGCTTCTTTCCTCCCTTCTTCTAATTGCAGAGAGAGTCCAAGGTAATATCTGTGTCCTTAGAGGTCCCAGAAGCTTTTTATCTCTCACTACTTACACTGAACAACTAACTCAAGGAGCCCACTGCCCACTGGCCTCACACCCCACCAGAGTGAACAATCTCAAAGAATGTAAGCTTCCTTCATGGGCCTCCCATTTCTCTGCCTCCTCCAATCCCAAAATCAACAGTAACACAAAAAACAGCATTCAACCTCCAAATTTCTAAAGAGCTTTCTTGCCCCATATTATGTAGACCACAAAGCTAAGTTTCTGGTCCTTTCTTGAAAGCTCCCACTTGGGCAGCCTCCAGCAGGATGCTTTGATGTCTTACAGGATCCAAGGCCCTAATAGAAACAGGAAATGTGATTATGGCCACACTTCCAGCCAATTACTGGCTCGGGCACTCCAACAGCTCTTAGCAAAAATTACCTCTCCATCATGATGAAGACAGAAACAACAGCCACACATAAATGCCAAGTCCTGCAGCACGTGGCCTGAAGGAGTTGGCCCTTGGAAGTCCATAGACCCTGACCCAGATCTTTAACAGTTAGAAAACCACAGGGTCCTGAGAGGTGCCCATGCCCTCACCCAAGAGGGTGCTCCTGCAACCCTCACAGGAGAGCTGTGTGCCCTTCAGGTAGGTGACTGACTTTGGTGTCCTATCTGAAGCCGCTCCTCCTCAGGTCAATTCCATGACAAGTTGATGTTCAGGTTCCACTTAAAATATGACTAGAACCTAAGGATACGTTTCAATCTACTTTGCATGCCCCACCACCTTCCCCAGAATCTAAACATGGCCCCTATGTTCAGTTAGATTTTGTCCCAAGAAAGACACTCCCCTGTATTTTGGTTTAAGGGACAAACATAAAATTAATCTTATACACACAGATGGGGGGCTATGTTCAAACTGAAGGATTTTTGCTTGAGTCATAGGGAAGGGATAGATCCCCCAAGTGTCACAAACACGTGCTGAAATACCAAGTGACCTCAGAATCATCCCACCCCCTGCAACACACAGCCCTGAGGCATATGCATCACTAGCATTTTGGAACCCCCACCTAAGAGAGGCAGCATAGAGGAGAGGTTAAGAGCAGGCCTCTGGAATTGGGCAAACTCAGGTCCAAATGCTGTCTCCATCCTTTATTAGCTGTAAGTTGTGGGAGAAGATTTCTCTAAGCCTGATTACTCACCTGTCAAGTCTCTTTACAAGCTCCCTCACCAAGTTGTCAGGAGAGGTAAATGAGACAACGTGTAAATCACCCAGTGTCTGGCAAAAGAAGCCAGTATGGCTCTCACCTTTGAATAGTGGGTTTTGTGATCAGTCTAGGGCAGTGGTCGGCAAACTGTGGCTCACAAGCCACATGCGGCTCTTTGGCATCTTGAGTGAGGCTCTTCCACAAAATACCACGTGTGGGTGCGCATGTACAGTGCGATTGAAACTTCATGGGCGCAGAAGTCAGTATTTTGTGGAAGAGCCACACTCAAGGGGCCAAAGAGCCGCATGTGGCTCGCGAGCCGCAGTTTGCCAACCACTGGTCTAGGGGAACAATAAAAGCAGAGACCTACTGAGTATTTACATTAATGACAGTGCTGATCTACGCCGGGAACTATTCAGGTGCCTTATATACATTGTGTTGACTCACGTAATCTTAAGAAGTAGATACTATTATGATTCCCTTTTTATAGATAATAAAACCAAGCCATTGTGATGTTAAATACTTTTATAAAGGTCACACAACTCATAAGTGACATAGTCAGGTAGGATTCAAGGTCAGGTCATCTGGCTTGGTCCAGCTCTTCACCCCACAGTCCACTACCTCTAATGGAATACACCAACTTGTGCTTTCAGAGTTACATTGATAGACGTCCCATATTCCAATTCCAGAGGACACATCTGGTGCAAGTAAGGTTATCAGCCAATGAATGGGCCTCCCTATGTTGTCTCACTTCAAAAAAGTCAGGACTACTTGGCATCTTTCTTGTTTTTTACTGTGTTCTATTTGGTGTCTCCATGGGCTTACAGGGCTCACCATGATATTTAGACCCGCCCCCCCATAAACTGTTCTCTTCCTGGCCTTCTCCTTCTGGGCAATTCTTTCTTGGCTCTAGGGTTTTGCTCAAACATCAGTCCCTTCTGGAAGCCTGACCCAATTAATACCCTGGCTCTGTGCTTCCAAAGCATCCTGAATGAACATCTAACAGAAACCTGTACTGCACTGCATAGTCATGGCCAGCTGACAACTTTGTTGTCCCTCTGAGGTGCATGTTCTGTGAGGGTGGGGTTAGTATCTTATTTCACTCAGTGATCCAACCAACATGGTCTCCTACCTCTAGCAGCACCTAGTAAGTGTTCAATAAATGCTGCATGATCAATTGAGGACCTTTACCCTCTAACATCCCCAGTGAAAAGACTTCAAAAACACTGTGCTGACCATAATCATCCTATATAATCTAGATCAAAAACTAATCTTGATCAAGATCAACAATCAAATCTTTCCATGTTCCGATCTCCTCCGACCTCCTTAAGAAGAAGGAAAATTTAAAGGAAACGGAGAAGAGATATAGGAGAGCTATGTTACATTGTGCCAAATCTGAGTACAACTACCTCAATGAAAAGAAATCAGACATGAAAAGGAATGAGGTACCGACACATGCTACAAGTTGGATGAACTTTGGAAATGTGCTAAGTGAAAGAAACCAGACACTAAAGGACACATATTATAGGATTCCTTTTATATGAAATATCCAGAATAGGCAAATCCAGAGAGACAAAAAGCAGATTAATGGTTGCCAGAGGTAGGGGGTAAGGGTTGGGAATGGGGAGTGATTGCATAAATGGCAAGAGGTGTTCTCCTAGGGGGAAAGTTTTGAAACTAGAGAAAAATGTTGATTGCACAACATTGTGAATGAACTAAATACTACTGAATTGTATATTTTAAAATGGTTAATTGTATGTTATGTGAATTTCACCTTAATTTTAAAAAAAATAAATAAAAGAAAGGATCCCCAGGACCTCTTGACTATGCTACTATGAGCTGTTGAGTATAGGGAGCCCACCCTATGCCTCGTCACAGCCTCTAGCACCCAATACAGTGTCTGGGCAGGAGACAACACAATACAATGCTGGGGCAAGAGAGACAAGACCTGCAGTTTGCTAGCCTACAATCTAACTATACCCAAGAGATAGGATTCATGGGCTTCCCCGATCCCTGCCTTCCCAGAAGGGCATTTTTAAGGATTCCCTTCTAGGATATGATCACCATAGCTGAGTGGAAACATTAGGCTGGGGAAGAACAGAGCCAAGAACAAAGTACTCTAAGTGCCCCCAGCTTAATACAGAATGTCTCAATAGTCTTAAAATCAATACAGCTGTCAGTTAGCTTGTGAAAAATCGTGCTCCTGGGACGAGGCACATTCCTTTGAGTCTGGCACACAGAAGGGAAAAGGGACTCCACCCAAGCTGTTTCAAAAGAATGCACTTCTCTGAACCCTGCCTCCTCTTTTTCACTCCTCTGGCATGAGGGACCCCAGCCTAGTGGGGACATGCCAACTTCTCCAAAGGCAGGAGCTTATACTGCAACTTCAAGGCAATGGTCTCCATTTCTCTTTCTGGGAAACTTCTAGGAAATCAAGAGAGCTCTTGTGCACCTGGGAGTGCAATATAAGTCAATGTCTTCTTCTGTTCAAGTTAGGGAGTTGGGAAAAGCAAGGAGAGTGATTATAGACTCTGGAGGCCAGGACATCTACAGTGAACACCTAGTGGTTATCCACAGCTGACAAACCAGCACACTCCTCCTTCTTCCCCCACCCCCAGCCACATGACAGCAGTGGACTCCCAGTTGCCATCATTGTTCAACAGTTCTATGTTTCTTGTGTTCTTTCTTGTCTTAGAGCAGGGGATGGGAAATATCAGCCCAGGGGCCATATAAGACCCAAGAAATCATTTGGTCTGGCCCTGCCAAGGCATTAGGGGTATCTTAATTAAATGGTTGACCAAATATAGCAGGCTAGTTTTTAAGTTGATAATTTTGTATTGCCCAAGAATGATGTTAGAAGTATCCAAATGGTGCTTGGCAGGAAGAGGTTCCTCACCCCTGTCTTAAAGGCATAATAAAATAGTCTTTCTTTAATCTAGGGGAACATAAAGGACTTAGATCAAGGAATGAAGGGAGACTGATCAATTAAATGGTTGACCAAATATAGCAGGCTAGTTTTTAAGTTGATAATTTTGTATTGCCCAAGAATGATGTTAGAAGTATCCAAATGGTGCTTGGCAGGAAGAGGTTCCTCACCCCTGTCTTAAAGGCATAATAAAATAGTCTTTCTTTAATCTAGGGGAACATAAAGGACTTAGATCAAGGAATGAAGGGAGACTGTGTAAGGCAGTTTGGAGGGTTCCATGTAGTCTCTCCCCACATTTAAAAAACAGATAAAGGCATGAGCTTTTATGAAGAAAACAATAACCTTGACTGTGTCACAGTTATGAATGAAGAATGTGGATATAGACAGCCTTGGCTGCTTATAGTGTACCCCTATCCTCCCATTTATCAGCTATAAGACCTTGGCCAAATTACTTAACCTTTCTAAGCCTCAATTTTCTCATTATAAAGAGAAATAAATTTTTTAGCTTGTTGGAGACATCTTCATTACAAGTCCTCCTAAATATTTCACCACATGCATTACGGAATGGGTATCACTTTCATTCACTGAAAGAACACTGTACTGACCACAAGATCATAATTTGTGTTGAAAGAATTAAATAATATTGTAATATTTTCTAAAATGGGAATACACAAATATATTTTCTGAGTCTTAAGAACTCTCTAAAACTACATTTTCTAATGTAAGAGTTTTCAATTGGAAACTAGGCTTAAAATTCTAATATTAACATAGTCCAGATCACTGGCTGACTGCCCCATAACTAAGTCCTGCTGGAAGATTTCAGTATCAAAACTTTTGATGCTATTTGCACAAACACTGTTACCAGTGGCTACTATTTTAATAACCTTAGGCTGATAAAGAGTGTGTGGAAGTGGGGGGCTGACATGTAAATGCTGCTTTGAATTAAAGATAGGTCCAATGATATCACCTCACACTGTACAAATGGAAGCTTCAGGGTAGTACAGTGGTTAAACAGAGAAATTAGTGGGAGAATTGAGTCATCGCTCAGCATGAGGGAGCAGTGATATGATAAAAGAACCTGCACCACTGTCATCCACTACAATTCACAGGATGAAGAGCTATTTGGTTTCAGTAAACATGGTCATCCATCACATTAAATAAATGATACTGATTTGAATTGTTTTGTATTGTACTTTTGTTTGCATTTACTTTATAAATCTCCTTTTGTTTTAGAGTTGTTTAAACACTATAAGCATAGGAAGCTGAGACCTAGTTGTGTGTCAATACATATTACAGACCAACATGATTTTTAAAAGAACTTAAATCAACTCTAGGAGTCCATGAAAGAATACTTTTCCTTTAAATGGAAGCCACATATTAGTCAGGTTGTTAAAATACAATAAGTCACCTAAAATGTTTAGCATGGTGTGTACAAGTGGTGATTATTACTAAATCTGAGAGAATCCTGGCGTTCCAGGTAAGGTAGAATAAGAGCGCTTCACCCTACTTCTCCCATTGAACAGAATGCATGGAGCAGCTATTTGAATACTTTCAAAAGGAAATAGTGAGTTTACTACTTTTTCCACCTGATATCCCCCAGTCTAAACTCAATGCAGCCCAAAATCCAGGAAAGGCACTGAGCACAGAGAGTGGGTCCCAGGAGAAGCCTCTAGCTCTTCTTAGGGATCAAGAAGGGAGGCCTAATTCTCAGAGTACAGAAATTTTCCCAGATTTTTTTTCCCCTCCATTGTCTCATAGAATCCCATAGGAACCAAAACTCAGAGAGAAGAGGACCTCTGTGACGGTGGAGCTATGGCCTTAAGAAAATGGTGTGAACCTCCATTGCTTTTTTTGCTTTTTCTACTCCTTGGACCCAGACATGGCACACTTGTGAGTGTGGGTAGCAAAATAGGGTAAATAAAGCCCTGGATTTCTGACTGGAGGACAGAAAAGGGAGCCCTTGTAACCCAGAAAGTAATAGAGAGGTCATGGAGAGGGAGGAGCTGAGGAAAGTGATCCCATAAAATTCATGATGAATTCCTGGGCTTGCCTCCAAGCTGTGTATGCATGGATCTGACTCAAATCAGCATACCAAAGATTTGGAGCATTGAACTAACAAACAGATCACCACCCAGGTCCCACACTAGCCACTGGATGGCACACACATGGAAGAACTGAAAGTAGCACACAAAGGACTTAAAAACCAAATTGGCATGAGAACAATAGCCCACCAACAGTGAGTTGGAACTTGTAGCCTGAACCTGAACCTGACCGAAACAAAAATATTAACATTGTCCATAGATCAAAAAATGCCACAGTCTCATAACAAAATATTCAAAATATTCAGGATATAATCCAAAATTATTTGACAGAAAATTTTCAATTAACTTGGGAAAAGACAATAAACAGATGCTAACACCTAGATGTCACAGATGTTGAAGTTATCTGATAAAGGTTTTAAAGTGGGTATTATAAAAATGCCCTAACAAATAATCACTAACACTCTAGAAATTAATGTAAAAATAGCAAGTCTGAGCAAAAAAATAAAAGATGTTAAGAAGAACCAAATGGAAAGATTAGAAATGAAAAATACAGTATGGGCTCATTAGAAGAAGAGTGACCCAGAAGAATAGGTCAACAAACTAGAATAAATAAATTTATCCAATATGAACAACAGAAATAAATGACATGAAAAATAAAAAAGAATCTGTGGAACGCTAATTGAAGGTCTAATATTTATGTTATTAGAGCCTCAAATAGAAAGAAAAAATAGTATGTTGCTGAAATTCTTTTAATAAACAATGGCTGAAAACTTCCCAAATGTGGGAGAAAAATAAACCTAACAATTCAAAAGATCAGCAAACTGAAAACAGGATAAACCCAATGAAACAAATGCCCAAATACATTATAACCAATTTGCTAAAAACTAAATACAAAATAAAAATCTTGAAAGCAACCAGAGAAAAAAACACATTACCTATAGAACAATAATTCAAATTACTATGTAGATTTGTCATAAGAAACCTTTTTACAGGTGAGAAAACTGTGGCCTAGCAAAAAAAGATAAGAGGCTTGCCCAAGGTTACCCAGCTGGGAAGTGCTGAAGCCAGATTTCCATCCCCAAACAGAGCCAAGCCTGTGCTCTGAATCTCTGTTAGTGCCTCTGGGATGTGATTGATGCTGTCATCAGCTCCTCCCCTCCCTGGAGCAGCCAGGAGGCCTAGTAGAGATCACACTGCTAAAGACACCCAAGTCTCAGAAGAGAGAACAGAGCAAGACTCCTGCTGCGGGTGAGCACCTGGGGTACCCTGCACCTAAGTAACTATCAGCAGGAGAGCATGCCTGTGACAGCCCCATCTTCCTGTGCTTCTCCCTTCCCTGGCCTCTCCCCACCAGCCTCCATCTTCCTCCTTGAACAGGCCTTTTAGAGACTGTCAAGCATAGCCGGGTGAGGAAGCTGGGCTGGAAATCACCCCTCTGCCTCGCTCCCCAACCCTGCCACTCTGGGCCCCTCCCTTGGCCCTGTTCTGTCTGCTCATCTGTTCCTGGCTGGTGTCCCCAAGGACCCTGATCCCCATCCCCCAAAAAAATAAGTCAAAAGCCACCATATACGATTCTACTGCAAACATATCCTTCCTCAAGTGAGGGCTGCAGACTATTTCAATGAGAAAATTAATTCGCAGATAATAAATGTTCCCTTCTTTCTCTGTGTTCCTAGTGGGCCTTGAAATTAGCAAGAACCAAATGTCACTTTAATTTCATTGTCAGGGTCCAGCTCTAAGAGTGACATCACAGTATTCCCAGAGACTGGGGCTCATTAGCCTGGGTTGGAGGTAGGCAGGCTGAGGACCAGTGGGGAAGGGAAGGGATGCTGGCTACCCACAAGCAAGTCCCATGCAAAATCCTGTCATGTTTATTTCTGGGCTGTTTCCCAAGAGGAGAGAATGAAATTTCTAAAAAGTTAAAGGTACTATGGTTTGAGGTGTGAGCATGAATAGATTTTTCAACCCTTTGGTCATGTTCTCAACACACCGCTGTCCCTCCCTCCCTCCCCATTGCAGGAGGCCTGGTGGGGAAAGAGCATCTCGTTGTGTCTGAGTGATGGTCTCTCCATTCCAAAAGAATTTCTGCAACATTATTGAGTGGGACAGGGAAGGATTAGCAAGTCCTCGGATTACTTGAGCAATAAAGATATACTGCCAGGGGCCTTTTCATTTGGAGCTCGGTCTTGGTCAATACCAGCCTCGTAAAGGCAAGTCGATAAATCCAGTATCAGCGGCAGTGAGGAGGTGTCAATGCCTGCTGCCGGCGACTTAGTTTATGGTGAATCAAGACCTCGGACGAAGCTTTAAATTTGCTGATGCTTTTTTCTGCGGGGTTTGTCGCGGCTCACCCAGCCAGATCGATTTGATGCGTCGTGCTGGGGAAGAGGAAAAGGTCTGTGGCTCTCAGAGTATTAGCAAGTTCATTTCACGCTGATGCTGCTGCAGAGGCCAGGGGAAGGTTTACAGGAGCAGCATCCATCAAGCCAGCCGGTCACCCACGACATCCGTCAGGCTTGGAGCAGAGAGACAGAGGAAGGAGGGGCTGGAGGCTTGGCAATTCATAAGAAGAATTATGGGGGGGAGGGGGGTACAGGTAGTGAAGAGGGAAAAGGGTCTGGAGGCTCTGCTGGCTCCCACAGCCAGGAGAGGAGCCAGATGTGGGAAGCAGACTCATTCACTTCAGCCTTCAGAAGCTATTGGGACAGAGGACATTTTTCCTTCCCAGAGAGTCTGTGGCAGATTGACTGCAAAAATGGCCCTAATTCGCCATTCCTCCCATACCATGGGCAATGTGACTTGGTAGTTAGTTCTTCCTATCAAGGGGTTGAGTCTCTTTGTCTTTCTTACTGTCTGTTCTTTGAATCGAGGCTGCCTTGTAACTTACTTTGCCCAATGGAATGCAGCAGCAAAAGAAGACATATGTGATACTTTAAACAATAAAGAAATAAAAATAAATAAATACCTTTCTTTAAAAAAAAAAATGAATGCAGCAGTAGGAGTGATGGCACATCAGTTCCAAGCTTAAGCATCAAAGGTGTGCCTCTCTCTCTCTCTCTCTCTTTCTCTCTCTCTACCTTTCTTTAAAAAAAAATGAATGCAGCAGTAGGAGTGATGACACATCAGTTCCAAGCCTAAGCATCAAAGGTGTGTCTCTCTCTCTCTCTCTCTCTCTCTCTCTCTCTCTCTCTCTCTCTCTTCCTCTCCCTCTCTCCCTCCCGCCCTCCATCATCATGAAAACAAGATCATGCAGCCTTTTGAAAGATGGGATAGCACCTGGAGAAGAGCTGAGTCTCCCCAGCTGAGGTCATCTGAGACTAATCAGCCTCCAGCCAACCTACCAACTGACCACAGATGCGTACACAAGCCCAGCTGAGCCCAGCCCAGATCAGCCAGCCAGCTGATCCAAAAATCTGTGAGCAATGATAAGTGGCTATTGTTTTAAGTCAGTGAGGTTTGGAGGGATGGTGTTTATGTACTATTATGTTTTAGTAAACGAAGCAATGCCCAGGGGAAATCACCCCAGGTCCTGCACTTTAGGGTTCCTGATTCTCTGAAGACCAGCGTTCCAAATACCTGAAATTTGTACACTATACAACATGCAAGAACAACAACAAAAACCCACAAGGCCAGTCCATCCCTTCCCAAATAAACTGCCAGCAAAAGGCCATTCACGTTTGCCCAATTCAACTTATTCTTAGGGGCAAGGTCAACCTGATTTCCAAGACAACCAGCCCAGCTCCAGGACTCTGAACAATACCACTTTCTTCTGAAATGCATGGGCAAATGCCCATTGGGCCTCCACCTACCTCCCTCTGCCTCTCTGAGTCACTTAACCATTTAGAGTCAGTGGCAGGGTCAGCCATTTCAGACAAAAATAAGGGGGAGGGGGTAATATGTGCTAGTTTCCACTGCTATTTTAACAAATTACCACAAATGTAGTGTCTTAACACAAATGTGTTAATTGACTGTTCTAGAGGTAAGAAGTCTGACATGGGTCTCACTGAGCTAACACAAAGGTGCTGTCAGGACTGCCTTCCCTTCCGGAAGCTCTAGGGCAGTGGTTCTCAACTTTCCTAATGCTGCGACCCTTTAATACAGTTCCTCATGTTGTGGTGACCCCAACCATAAAATTATTTTTGTTGCTACTTCATAACTGTAATTTTGCTACTGTTATGAATCGTAATGTAAATATCTGATATGCAGGATGTATTTTCATTGTTACAAATTGAACATAATTAAAGCATAGTGATTAATCACAAAAACAATATGTAATTATATATGTGTTTTCCAATGGTCTTAGGCGACCCCTGTGAAAGGGTCGTTTGACCCCCAAAGGGGTCTCGACCCACAGGTTGAGAACCGCTGCTCTAGGGCAAGAGGCTGTTCCTTGCCTTGGCAGCTGCTAGAGGCCACCCTTATTCCTGGGCTCATGGTCCCTTCCTCCACCTTCGGAACCAGCAGCGATGGACTGAGTCCTCATCTCACAGCTCTCTGACCTGCTCTCCTGCCTTCCTATTTCTCTTTTAAGGACTCAGGCGATTACAGTGAACCCAATCAGACAATCCCAGACGACCTGCCATCTCAAAGTCCTTAACCTTAATCATATCTTCACACTCCCATTTGCATTATAAAGCAACAGAGTCACCGTTTGGAGGGGACAGGTGGAGTGGGGGGGTTAGGAACAGGGCACATTTGGAGGCCATTATTCCACCTACCACAATTTCACTGTGATTCTGTATAACGTGGAATAAAAGACAGGAAGCTTTTCTTTTTCCTGGATATCCCCATAGATTTGATGGGCCTGCCCCTGGAATCTATACAAAGGGCTGGGGCTAGAGAAGAAGGGAGGGATGGAAATGAACAGGTCAGTAGCATCCCATAACTCCCCCACAGAGCTGCAGGGCATCCTGCCCTCTATGACACAGTGTTCTCACTAAGAGGAAAGCAGGATCTAGCTCCCAATTCAAGGGCAGGATTGTTCAGCCTTAGTCCACAGGGAACACAGCCCTTCATGATGTCATACCCTGCGCAGAGCTTCCCAAAGCTGGTGACATCCTGGTGGCAATTCCAGGGAGGTCATTTAGGAGCCATGATAGACTGCAACCAACAAGGTTCTTTCCCCCCTTACTCAACTCTTTTGTGCAGAGATGGATCTGAAGAGATTCTGTCCACAAAAAGATTACAGACTAGAGCAGGGATATGGAGTGTCCAGCCCGCGGGCCATACAGCCCACGAAATCATTTGTTCTGGCCCTGCCAAGGCATTAAGGGTGAGTTAATTAAATATAAAAGGCTAATTTTTAAGCTGATAATTTTGTATGGCTCTTGAATGATGTTATAAATATCCAAATGGCCCTTGGCAGAAAAAAGATTCCCCACCCCTGAACTAGAAAATTACACAAAACAGGCACATAAATGACTATTTAAATTTCTAAAAAGAGGAAACATCACAAGAAACAAACAGATAAAATGTGATGGAAGTTCAGAACAGGAAGAGATGGGAAGTGTGCATGGGAGAGGTGAGAAAAAAGAAGAATCTGGGAAGGGTTTCTAGAGGAATTGAAGGAAACATATTATGCATTTTATAGATTAAGCTGGGCTAGGCAAACTTCTTCTGCAGAGGGGCAGGTAGTACATATTTTAGGTTTTGTGGGTCATGTGGTCTCTGTTGCAACCATTCAACTCTTCTGTTGCGAGGCAAAAGCAGCCATAGACAGTAAGCGTGTGAGCATGTCTGCATTCCAATGAAAATTCATTTACAAAAATAGGTGTTGAGTCAGATGTAGCCCACAGGTTGTATTGGTTGATCCCTGTTTTAAGCCACGCTGTAGGCATCCCTTGAAAGTTAGCATAATCATGAAAGGATTTTATAGAGGTTATGCTTTGGTTAGGCTTTGGTGAGTGGATAGGACAATCAAGAAAAAGTAAAAACACACACACACACACACACACACACACACACACACACACACACAAAAAAAACAATTCTTTTGAGATATTAAAGAGACCAGGGTCTTAAGTGTTTACCAAATAGAGGGTTTCAGATGGGGAAAGTACTTAAAATACAGCTGGTTTTAGTAGGGTTATTTTGTGGAGGGCCTTGATAAACAATAAAGACATTCACGTGGAAGAGAATGGGAATTAGGAATACGTTGATAGTTTTTGAGTTGAAAAATTATGGAATGCAAATATTTTTCTAATCACTAAGTAAGTTCAAAGATTAGCCTCTGGGAAGATGGCATGGCTCAGTGATTGAGCATTGACTCATGAATCAGGAGGTCATGATTCCATTCCCGGTCAAGGGCACATACCTGGGTTGCAGCCTCAATCCCCAGTGTGGGGCTTGCAGGAGGTAGCTGATCGATGATTCTCTCTCATCATTGATGTATCTCTCTCTCTCTCTCTCTCTCTCTCTCTCTTTCCTCTCTGAAATCAATAAAAATATTTTTAAATGTAAAAAAAAAAAAAAGGTTAGCCTCTGGGGCCATGCAAGCATGCAAAGCAGAGGTCCTGAAGACTGTCCCCACAGGATAAAAAACATGTCCCCCAGCCAGCAAGTGGCCATGATGCCACCTATTTCCACACATAGTTGGAGCTGGTTTGCACCTCACACAGAGCGGGGCCCAGATTCCCAGAAGATTCTAGGTGCCCATTAGGGAGTGGGCTTGGCTTCCCTAAAGCATCAGGCATGTTTACCTTCTTGTCCTCTGCAAAGGGGACTCTCCCTCCATCTCCTCCCCTGCTCTCTCCTCCTCCACCCTAAAGCTCTCCTGCTGCTGTGAACTGCATGTTATAACAAATGAGTTACCAAAGGCTCCAACAAGCTGCTCATCGTTATCCCCAGCAGGAGAAAAGCAGCCACGACCTGGAGCTGGGACCTTGTTAGAGTTTGTAATGAGCTGACGGGAAAATATTTCTGCCTGATTAGAATCCCTAATGAGCTGCTGACTACGGTGAGCAGGGAAAGGCCAGCTTCCAGCTCTCTCCCCAGCCCCTCCCATACTTCTCCCTGTTCCCAAGCAAAGCCCTAGGCAGGAAAGGATTCTTAGCCAGCAGTTAAAACCATAAAGAACAAACACAAAGCAGCCCCAGAAACTCCCTTCCCATCCCTCTCCTCCCTCTCCCTGAGAGGACACCTCCATCTTATTTATTTTTCTATGCCCACACACTGCGGCCACCTGCTAACATCCTAATGATGCCACCAGGACCTCGCCATAATTGGTCACAGGTGTCCCATGGGTGCTGGTGAGGTCCTCACTCAGAGAGAGATGGGAAGTTGCGAGAACACAGGGTCTGACCAGCCATTGGAAACACTAGACCACAGGCCAAATTCCCATAGCGACCAGTCAGAGCAAGGTCTCCGATTTTGCTCAGGTTCAATTTGAAGAATAGCTTGGTATCCCCATTTTCTTCCAGTTAGCTGGTTTCAGAAAGCATCTGGGTTTGTTCCAGAGTGAATTGATTCACCACAATGATGACTTTTACAAGGAAAATGAAAACTCACAACATATTTTGGGGCTAGTCATGGTTCAATAAAAATAATATTTGGGTTCAGTTTTGGATTTGAGTTGTGTTCAAGTCCCTGTGTCAGAGGGACTTGAGATTTTTAAAGCTTGAGAGATTTCCATGTGGTCCTGGGTTATGAATTCTGGGAAAGAAGACATGGTGATTGGAAACAAAAGAATTCTAGGATTCGGTCAAAGGCCCCTGTGGTGCCCGTGGGTTCTATCTATGGGACACAGTCCAATCTGTACCTCTACCCAGCGGGGGCAGCCCCCACTTCATTCCTAAGGGATCCCCACCACCCACCAAGGAGTCCCCTTGCCAGGCCTCCCACAGAAGAAAGCTTCCATTCTAAGCTTCTAATCACAAAACATTAGACTTTTTAGCTCCCACCGAGCAAATGACACCAGAGCAGTGGTTCTAAGCTTTGGCTGTACGTTGTTAACACCTGGGGATCTTTTAAAAATGCCAATGCCAGGGTCCACCCCAGAGATTATGATTTAATTGGTCTGGAGTGTGGCTTGGGTACTGAGACTGTCAAGTGTACAGCTAGAGCTGAGAACCACTGGTCTAGAGCAATGCTTCTCAAACTCCAATATGCACCTGAGCAGCCTGGGACCTTGCTAGAATGTAGATTCTGACTCCATAGGTTTGAGATGGGCCTGAGAGTTGGCATTTCTAACAGCTGCTGGTCTTGGAGCACTTAGAGCAGAAAGGATCTAACATACCATCCTGAAGTGCTGCCACACTTGTTAGACACTGTAATTGCCAGGACTCTGTCACTGTGATCAACAGAAATCCAATCAAATTAGTATAATCAAAAGGAGGAATTTACTGGTACAAATAAATGCCAAGTACAAGGGTGGGGCTGGCTTTAGGCATGGGCACATCCAGGAGTTCAAATTATGTCACTGGGACCTTCTGTTTCTCTTGCTTTTCCTTGAGTTTGCTCCATTTTCGGGCAGGTTCTCTCCAGGCTTACCTCATTCACACAGCTGGTGAAGCCAGAGAAGGGAGGCTGCACTCTCCCCCGCCCACACTCCCATCATGCATACTGGTCCCTGAGAATGACTCATAAGCCCCAGCTTGGGTCATATGCCCACTGCTGGGCAGAGATGGGCAGAGCTCCATGGGTAATAGCCTAACCTAGAACACAAGTATGAGGGCACAAGAGTTTCCCAAAGGAAAGGATGCAGAGCAAACCACTAAGGTGCTGATGTCCCCCATGATGAGCACACCCTATGTGCCAGAAGCTCTTCAGACTTCCTCTACCACCTCCCTTCTCTTGCCATGAGCTCTCACCACCATTACTCTTTGCTCCTCACAGTGGGATAAGGTTCTCCCTACTACACAGCAATCTGTCCACTATAGGCTCACTCCAATCCACTGCTAACATCCTGGGCGAGCAGAAACCAGGAAAGATGTCCTTAAACTCCAGTTTCCTCCATCTCTTCTGACCTCCAGTACCAAGGGAAAAAGAGGACCAAAGTACCTACCTCTGAACAGGAGCCTGGACTCAGATGCAGCTCAAGGAGCACCCACAATGTTGAGAATGGGGTGGGGGAGGGTACAAATGGCCTGAGGGCTCAGCCCACGCTTTCCCTTCCTGGATAAGATGTGCTAAAGGAGATGTGGCTCTCAAGTCATTTTGCAGATAAAATCCAGAATGCCAGTTACATGTGAATTTCAGATAAATGACTGATTTTGTAGGATAAGTATGTCCCATGTATTATTCTAATTTGGTGAGTTTCAGAAAATGAAATATTTTAGTATAAGTATATATAAGTATGTTTCCAAAATGCATGAGACATACTTATCCTCAAAAAAAAAAAAAGTTCATTTATCTGAAATTCACATTTAACTAATTATACTGCACTTTCACTTGGTAAATGCTGCAATTCTAAAAAGTCCCAGGGGCCTCTGCAGCCATCCCCCAGAAGCCAGGGAAGGGAAAGGAAGAGGAACCCCGAAGTCCAGGCTGTTCAAGAGCTCTGGCTAGAGGCAAAT
>NW_005354673.1:4054627-4055904 GCF_000412655.1 Myotis brandtii
CCCCGCCCCACCACAAAAGTGAGAACTGTCTTTGCCTTCCTACACTTGTGTTAGGAGTTAGCACGGTTCTTATTTCGTGCTGCAGGCAAGAGCTGGGCTTCCAAAGGTCTTCTAGCCCTCCCACCACTTCGTTTCTGCATCCACCAGGAAGCCACAGAAACAGAGGGGCTAGTCACTAATTAACTCAGTGTTGGATTGGGTTTGTTTTGTTCCACACCAAATCCAAACCGATGCTCACCCAGCCCAGGGCAGCTCCACTCTCTGGACCTCAGCACCCTCAGGTCATGGGATCCCCAGCAGTGCCCTCAGCTGCCTGGAGCAGCAAGGCTGCCCAGGGGCTCTGTCCCTGAGGATCAAGGACCACACGCAGTCTGGGTTTGCTCCTGGCCCCTCACCAGCCAGGCTGCTATCACCGTGCCCTTGCCCAGGCCAAGGCTGTGCCGCCCTCCCACAGTAATGATCCATGATCTCGAGGACAGCTGTGGGCAGACTCCCCAGCGGCTGGGATGCTTGACCTTTCTGGGATGTGGGAAGGCAACCAGCAGAGCCTGGGCCTGGCTGGGAGTGCCTCCCTCACCCCTTCCCCCAATAGGAGGTGTCGCAGTCGGCCCCTACATGCACCAGCCCAGGTGAGGCAGGCCAGCAGACTGTCTGAGTGAGCCAGGCAGACACACAAACACAGTGTTGGCCCTGGCTTGGGCCCAGTCCCACCTCTGCCAATCCACCACCCCTCCCTGGGTTAATGATCAGGCCCGAGGCTGTGCCAGCTGTTCTGGGTAGAAGGTGACAGAGGCAGCAGGAAGACATGCCAACCTCCAGCTCCTAAAACCCAAGGTTGCCTGCCAACAAGAAAGCAGAGGGTCAACTAGAACACCAACTTACACCATACACAAAAATAAACTCAAAATGGATAAAGGACTTAAATGTAAGACAGGAAACCATAAAAATCTTAGAAGAATCCATAGGCAGCAAAATATCAGACATATGTTGTAGCAATATCTTTACCGATATAGCTCCTAGGGCAATGGAAACTAAGGAGAAAATAAACAAATGAGACTACATCAAAATAAAAAGCTTCTGCACAGCAAAAGAAATCATCAACAAAACAACAAGAAAGCCCACTGCATGGGAGAACATATTTGCCAATGTTATATCCAATAAGGTTCTAATCTCCAAAACTTATCGGGAACTCATACAACTTAACAAAAGGAAGATAAATAATCCAATCAAAAAATGGGAAAGGACCTAAATAGACACTTTTTGAAAGAGGACATACA
>NW_005354673.1:4056964-4106179 GCF_000412655.1 Myotis brandtii
GGGGGGGGAGGGGCGGGTGGTAAGAGATCAACCAAAGGACTTGTATGCATGCATATAAGCATAACCCATGGACACAGACAGTAGGGGGTTTAGGGCATGTTCTGGGGGGGGTGGGAACAGCCAGGGAGAGATCAATTGGAAAATAAGGAGACATATGTAATACTTTAAACAATAAAGAATTAAAAAAAGAAAGAAAGAAAGCAGAGGGTCCCAATGCTGCCCTCAGGAGGGGGGCTGCCCCTACATAGAGGAGGAGAATTATGGCCAAGAGATGGAGCAGATCACAGCTCCTAGGGAATCCAGTGCAAGGAGCAGCTGCCCACCACCAAATTGCCAGGGTGAGATTGCTTTTTTCTTCCAAGTTTTCCTCACTCCCATCCTGCCTTCATCCTCCGGCCTAGCCATCATTCAGCGAACCCTGTTTATTTTTCTGCTTTGCCTGATGTTTGTTCTCTCCCCCTCACCTCCTCACCGCATTCACTGCTACACTCCCAGTAACTACAACAGTGCCCAACATGCAAAAGACCCTGAATAATTGTGGTGGACTCTATGACAGCAACTGCCCCAGCTGAACAGAGCTGCCTGCAAGAGCTGCCTTGGGAGGATGGAGGGCCAGCCTCGGGGCCCCACCCAGGACACTGTGAAGAACAGATCCAGCTCTGGAGCACCCTGTGGGTTGGCTGAAGCTGTCGGGTTCTCCCTTTGCCCACTCCTGCATCTGTTCCCTCCTTACCATGAGTGTTGGTGCAAGGACACTCCAACTGCCTGCTCCATAAACTCAGCTTCCCAGGAAGCCAGACCACAGCAATACATACTTGTGGAATGAAAGGGGAGGGACTGAGAGAGGAAGAGAGGAAGAGCTCTGACTCTACTGCTGATCACCTTCCACAGCCAAAGTCCTCAAAACCACAATTCCCTCTTGTCTGGAGCTCTGCATGGCCACAGAAGCAGACCCTGCTGATGCCCGGCCAGACCCTCCAGCCTACTCTGAGTTCACCTGCAGCAGTGGTAGAGGGTGGCTGAGAAGATGGCCCCTTCCCACCCCAAGTGACTCCTCTGCCTAAGAGCTTCCTCAACGCAGAGCAGGGCAGCCCAGAAGTGGTAGGGACTCAATGCTCCCAGGGATACTTCGCAACCAGTGAGAGCATGAGTCACAGATGAATACCAGTCCCCAACCCTTGGGAGGACAATGCTCAGGCTTGTTTCACAAGATTACTCAGAGGTCCCCAATGGGATTCAACCCCCATTCATTAAACCCTGCTTTATGTATTGACTTTCCTCTCTTTTCTTAGTTCTCCCAATTCTGAGTTTCACAAATTAAAACTACCTGCACCCAGATCCTGGTCTCAGCATCTGCTTTTTGGGAGAATGCAAACTAGGTGAGCCTCCTCACCAACTCTCTGATTTCAACTCTTGCTGCTTAGAGCTTCTGAAAACAGCAGGGACCCTGGCTTTCTTTCAGCTCCTTTCATACCACAGGGACTTTACCTGTGTGGCTCAATTTATTCTTTCTTTCAATAACTACTCATTGAGTACCTATCACTTGAGGCACTGGGGTACAGCAGCAAACAAGAGTCAAAAATCCTTGCACTCATGGAGCTGACATCCCCCTCCCCCATCCTCACAATCCCTCCCCACCACACACACAAATACTTGCTTCTTTTCTCTCCCTCATACTCACCAGTTAAGCCTCAGCTCAAAAGTCTGGTCCTCAAAGAGATCTTACCTATCCCACCCTTCTTCCCCTTAACTCCCCCCAGTAACTGTCCTCACCAATCTGGTTCCTTTCTCATTACACCTGTCATCAGATTTGTCTCCTCCACCATCATGCTCACTCCACAAGCACAAGACAATTTCCATTTCTCTCTCACTACATTCTCTGCCCTTAGCACCGTGCCTGGTACCTAGTGAATGAATAAATGAATGAATGACCAAATGGCACCATTGTCATGAGTGAAAGCTAAGAGGAGAAATTAGAAATTCAACCTCATGGGTGGACAGAGATAGGCAGACAAGGAGTAAAATTTCACTATAACCCTGACCAGTTTGGTTCAGTGGAGAGAGCGTCGGCCTGCAGACTCAAGGGTTCCAGGTTTGATTCCAGTCAAGGGCATGTACCTTGGTTGCAGGCACATCCCCAGTAGGGGGGGTGCAGGAGGCAGCTGATCGATGTTTCTCTCTCATCGATGTTTCTAACTCTCTATCCCTCTCCCTTCCTCTCTGTGAAAATCAATAAAATATATTTTTTTAAAATTTCACTATAACCAGTACTGGTGACTAAGGTGACCATTTTGGAGTCCTAAACCAGTGGTCGCCAACCAGTGGTCTGCAGACCACTGGTGGTCCCTGAGGTCCAAAAGGTTAGCGATGGCTGCAAACCATCCGGTAGCAGCAAGAATGTCCTGAGCCCGGAGCCAGTGGCAAGGGGGAGAAACAGTGAGATGAGAAAGGGCAAGCCACCAAAAACTAACCATTTTATTCTCCTTCACAATATTCCAGCCATAAAGTGTCAGTGATGGAAGGTATCTCAGGGCATGTCCAGTATTTTCACAGCAGCATCTTTGCCAGAAGCATTTTTGCCACAAACATCTTCATCCCATAACTAATTGGCTATAGGAAATTTTGCTATAAAAAATAAAAAAATAAAGATACAATCATGGTTGATATTTGGGGTGGAGGTGTTTGCTGTGGAGCCCAAAGCAAAAATTGTGAGGCTTTGGAGCACTCAGTCCCCTCCTCCACCCACCCCTTTTCTAACTGCACTACCCCATTTCCCCCAACTCTCTCTGTACACACACACACACACACACACACACACACACACACACGCAACTCCATATCACACCTGACACCACTCCATCATGCACACAAGTGGATAAGGGGTAGCATGTTATCCTTCAAGAACATTTACCATTTTAAGTGATGGAGAAGGCAATACTAAAACAAAGTAATAGTTGTTCTCTACCTTAGAGTGTCTCAGTCAGTTGTGAGGTAATTTGTTCCTATTAATAGTGAGAATGCTAAAATTTGTAAATTAGCTACTTTTTAGAAAACTAGAGTAAATTCAATATCTCCCCTAAAATAACACCACAGTCACTTGAATCTGATTTGTGTTCTTGAGTAGAAGACAGGATGACGTGACAGCTGGCTCAATGGTACCTGCATAACTCACAACACATTTCAAATACGGCACAATCCAAGTTAATCATCAGCACTGGTGTATTCTTAGTAATTGTGCCATTTACCAATTATTTCACTGTACTTTCTCCCACCCAATTTTTTAGACTTTATCAAAACCTGAGCATACCCAGGGAACATATTCCCTGGCATGGGAATATCATCCATAATGAGGGCAGCAGCTGGGGAAAAATGCTTTAAAGAAACTGCAGGCACAGAAGGGCACTTTGCCAAGACACATAGGAAGTGCTGACAGCTTGTAAGGTGCTTCCCATCTTCATTCAAGATCTCCAAACCCTGCCTCCTCCATGAACTCCACCTCCATCAGTGAGAGAACTCTCCCATCCCATGCCAGGGCCAGGTAGGCCACCTGTCTTAGTCTGCTCAGCTGCCATACAAAATACCATAGACTGGGTGGCTTAAACAACAGATGCTCACAGTCCTAGAGTCAGAAATACAAGATCAAGGTGCCAGCAAATTGGATTCCTCTGAGAGCTCTCTTCCTGTCTTGTAGTTGGCCACCTTCTTGCTATGTCCATATGGCTTTCCTTGGTGTGTACAAGCTTCCTCTTCTTATAAAGCCACCAATCCTGACATGAGGGCCCTATTCTCGTGACCTATATAACCCTAATTACCTCTGAAAGGCTCCATCTCTAAATACCATCACATTGGGGATTAGGGCTTCAAGATATAAAAAAAATTTTTTAGGGGGGGGAGGGGGACAGGAACATTCAGTCCATAATGGCAATGATTAGTATATGAAACTGATCCTCAGGTAACTGACCCAAAAACTGAAACATTCATTCATCCGTCCATTCATTCATCCATTCATCAAATTGTTATGGATTAGTACCTACTATATATCAGTGCTCTGCTTTGAGGTCCTAGTGTTGATTTTAGTAAATCTAGTTCCTGCCTTCATAAAGATTGCAGTCTTCAAGATTGACAACCATAATCTGTGGAGAAGAGAGCACCAGATATCAGTGTAGGTCTCCACAGAGCTCATTCATTCATTCAACAAACATTTAGAGAGTTTATGTGCAGGCCACAGGGAGAAATCAGACATGGTCCTTGTCCTCTAAGAGCTCACAGTTCAGGAGGTAGAGGCAGGTTGTAAATACAACATGGTACGTTCTATAGAGTTAAGCTATGATGTATGTGCATGTAACATTTGTGCATGTAATTATACAGGGGAGAGAGAGAGAGAGAGAGAGAGAGAGAGAGAGAGAGAGAGATCAGATAAATATCACAGTGGTTCATCCACCATTCCTCTCAATGAGCCACTGAAGTGAGGCTAGTGTATCTCCAGATTGTTTACTTCCCATTACCTTGAGTGGTTTGATCATTGCCCACCTCACTGATATTCATTTATTATTACAAACACACATTTTTCTTCACTCAAGGTCCCTAAACTCAAGTCAACTATTTCATGTGGTCATCAGCCAAAGAAGTGGGTTCAGTTCCATCACAGGCAGGTTGAACTTATGGGCTAGGATACACTTTGTGGGTGGGTTGACCAGACAGTTCATCATCCAAACCAGGACACCAATGAGAGTGAAATGAGGTGATAGTGATAATTACACCAGAACAAGAAGCATAAATTGGGACCATTCTGGGCAAGCCGGGCATATGGCATCTCTACTTATGGGTGACTTAAGGAATTTTTTTTATTTATCTGAAAAGAGATTTTTTAAATAATATATTTGTTACATAGGCATTAAAATATAAAAATGTTTTCTAGTTTTAATTTTACTTATTTTAAAATACAGGGTGGGGCAAAAGTAGGTTTAGTTGTTTGTATGAAAAATAACACAATAAATAATAAATAGTACAAGAATAACACTATGTTTCACATACTCACAAATGTAAATGTACTTTTGCCCCACCCTATAGATTAAAGTTCACATGACTATTCAAAAGGAGCACATTCCTCATTCCTGTTCTCAGCCACTTAGTTGAGGAATTAAATAAATATATGTATTTATATACACTTATATAAACACATTTACAAATATGGATTACACAAATAATAGCACAGTATTCACACTGCTCTGCACTTCCTTTTTTCTATTAACAATATATCTCAGATAATTACATATTGCTATGACGAGCTTCCTCCTAATACTCGATGTTCACTATTTCACTGTATGGATACACATAATTTATTTGACCAGTCTCCACTGATAGACATATAGGTTGTTCCCCATCCTTTGCTGCCATTAATGACCCCAACCATCTGTCATTTTGCATCTGTTCCAGTATACCTGTAGGAAAGATTCCTGGAAGTAGAACTGTTGAGTCAAAGGGCATATCAGTCAAGATTCTGTTTGTTTGCTCATAACAGAAAAGCCAAAAGAACAGTCATTTAAACAAGATAGAGATTTGTTTCTCCCTCAAATAAAAAGAGACTGATGGTGGGCCATCCAGAGCAGCCAAGGGCTTACAAGTATCACAAAGGAACAGAATTCTATCTTTGGCTCTGCCATCCTCTGCCCAAAGCTTATATCATTGTGGAGGCCTTCTTTAAGTAAAATAATACAAAATTACAAATACCTATTTAGAATGAGAAAGAAAACATAATATATTATAAAGTTTTTAATGCTGAAATAATACTAACATTACAAAATCTGAGAAAAATAACATAATTATTCAATTGCCCAACATATCTTTATAATGGGTTTTTTCCCTACTTTTTTTTTACCTTTGATAGAACAAGATTTATATATCTTCAGAAGGATAAAAAGAAAATTGAATTTTTCCTGTAGCATCGCTCATTAAAATTTATTTATATTATTGATAGTTGATATGTATAAAACATGTGAGAGATACTATGTGTAGTTCTACTACAGGTTTTGCCCTATAACTGCAGGAATTCTGATAAACTCTGTGATTCATAATGCCCATCAGAAAAGTATTTGGTGTGTTTATAAATGTAGAAGCTAAGTTATTAAGCATTTTTCTGATAACAGAAAGCTTCCATTTTACCAGGCATCATTGAGTGCCAAATTTTCCACTTATAATTTTATACATCTGGTAAGTGGAAGAACATTACACAGACCAGCTTCTGGCACTGTACATTTTAAACTTTTTTCTCCTCCACTACTAAATATTTCTTGTGCTGGGCACAGGACACAATCGCATTATACTTTTACCTCTGGCCCTGCACCCAGGGGAGCTGACACAGGGAGCAGTATTTATCAAGCCATTCCTGCCACAGGACAACTAGCAAATGACTGCAAACCTCAGACGCATATCCCGCTAAACACCAACTAAATGCATCCCCAGTCCAACTTCCTCCTAGCTGGATCCCAAAAATTCCCATGGCCATTCTAATACCATCCCATACGGGGGAAAGTGTGACCCAGGGAAAATCAGAGTAGAAATAGACAGCAGCCTTAAGATCTGCAATTGAAATATCTTACTTCTGCAAAGATGGTTACAAGAGCACATGACCATGTGAACACATTACTAGGGCGTCCCAGGGTGTTGGGAGATGCTTAACTCCATTACCTGCGTGGTATAATGTCCCTGGCCTGCAGGGTTCTGGATGCAGTCTGGTCAAGCACACATGCAGGATTGGGAAGGTGGGAGAGAGACGGCAGCCCTCTTCTTTGCCAGTGGCAGTTGCTGGGGCATGAGTTTTTGCATTGGTCATTAGGCTCCATATTCTACAGTCCATCACCCACCTTGGGGCTATGGGCAGTGGAGGGCAGCTATGTGGGTCAGCAGCAGCTGTCTCCTATTTTTTTGTTTCTTTGCTTCCATGTAATTTCCACCCTAATTTCAAACATGCAGGAAAGAAAAGCGTGCAATGAACACCCAAGAACCATCCATCTAGTTTCAACCATCATTAATAACTGTGCCATTTTTTGCCTCATCACTGAACCATTCCACAGTAAATTTAAAACATCATGACACTTCACCCATAAATATTGCAACATGTATTTCCAAAGAGCAGGGATATTTCTCCAATTAATAATAGTACCAATATCATACCTAACAATAATAGCAGTAATCCCTAATATCACCTAAAACTCACTTCCAATTTCTATAATTATCCTAAAATTCTATTTTAGAACCATTTCTTTGAAATCAGAATCCAGTAATTTTCATGCAATTAATTTATAATGCTTCTTAAGTCTTGTCTTATCTAGTCCCCCTCCTGACATTGACTCTGAAGAGACCCGGCCAGCTGTCATGTAGACTGGCCCACATTCTAAACATGTCTATTTCCTTATGCTGTCATTTAATTATCACTATTATTTCCTGCAAAATGAGGTAGATCTAAAAGCTTGTTTTTTTTAAGCAAGATTTATTCAAGTATAATTTATATATAGTAAACACCATCCTTTTTACATTTTATGCATTTTGACAATTGCAAAATGCAAACAAGTCATGTAATCTAACAGCTTGGTCTGATTCAGATTAAGATGATAGGTCAAAATACTTTAAAGTGATGCCATGAACTTCCTACTGAATTTCCTATCACATCTGCATGTGCATAATATCTAGTTGTCCCACTCTTAATAATACTGATTTTGAACACTGGGTTTCTGCAGCTTTCTTATCTCTGAATGTGTATATTTTCTATCCCGTGCAATAAATTACTAGGAACTGGGCAGCTTAAAGCAACACCTACTTATTAGCTCACAGCTCCGTAGGCCAGAAGTCAGGCGTGGCCTTGCTAGATTCTCTGCTCAGGATATCACAAAAATAAAATCAAGGTGTCGGCAGGCTACGTTCCCATCTGGAACCTCACAAAAGTTGTTCTGACTTTAACTCAGTTCTGAGTGATTTGTTAAGGGAAAATAAGACCGATACTACTCAGTGGGGCCCTGAAAGGCATTTGTCTGCAACCCAAAGGATGCCTACTAGCACCATTTTAAAAGTTGGTGGAAAACCTAGCACAGTAACCTAACACAGGCTGGACCACCAAGAGAGCACATCCTTTGGGAAGGAAGGCTTGGGGCACTCCACCAGATAGAGAACCCTGAACAGCTGAATGCTGGCTCAGAGCAAAAGGAACAAGAGATAGGTGGCAGAAGAAGAAAATGCACCAACCTATAGGGACAACATTTCAGTGACTCCATACAAGTCCCTAGTTCCTAGTAACCATCAGAGAAAGTCTGCCCAGCAGGCACCAGTTATTTGTTGATGTTTCCCTAAGGCCTTGTACTTGGTGTAACAGGTATGTGCTAATCTCTGGTGTTAGTGGAGGTGGTGCCTTGATTGTAGACTGGAATTTCCAAGGAGGAAGAATTTGTGAGGTTATGGGAGCCGGCTCCCTCTCTACACAATGAGGAAGGGGGTGTCCAGAGTGAGCAGCAACTCGCCCAAGGCTCCTGAAGTTAGTGGCGAAGGCAGGATGAGAACCCATGCCTCCTGCCCTCCGTCTGGAGCGCTTTCTGGTAGGGCGTTTCAGCCCCCTTAGGAGCCCCCTCATTTACTTGGCTGCACTCTAAGTGTGCCCTTCCTGTATTTGGTGGTGAGCATGGAGTGCACTGGAGATGGGATCCTCTATCACTTTGGGACAGTCTTGATCGGCTCTTATCAAAGCAGTTACAGCGCAGCAGTGAAAACATGAAAACGAAAGCCTGGCTTCTGACGCCAGCGTTGCCGAATGGCCCTGGGCAAATTCTTACACCCTCTCTATTCATGTAGTTGTCTGTAAATGAGGAATAGTAATAGTACTGAACTCATACTATTCAACGTATGCGTAGCAGCTACCTCACCTGATGTTCTCTTCCATTTTGTCAGTCTTGGAGAAAAAAGGGTGCTGTTCCTTAACATCCTGTAACTGCGGCCTTGAGTAACCAAGCATTTAGTGTCAGGCAGTGGGAGGGAGGGAATGGGAGAGCACGAGAGCGCGAGATTTAAAATATGGCCCCACTATTTTTGGATTATAATTGAAAATATGGACTATCGTTCATTCAGCAAGTATTTACTGAGCACCTACTTGCTGACTTTTGATTTCAAAAAGCTAACTATTCAGGGAATGAATGGAATAGATTCAAAACTTAAGCAAACATTAGGAATAAGACCCAGACTCCTTCCACCATGGAGAGCACGTGATTTAAAATATGGCCCCACTATTTTTGGATTATAATTGAAAATATGGACTATCGTTCATTCAGCAAGTATTTACTGAGCACCTACTTGCTGACTTTTGATTTCAAAAAGCTAACTATTCAGGGAATGAATGGAATAGATTCAAAACTTAAGCAAACATTAGGAATAAGACCCAGACTCCTTCCACCACTTCCCCCAACCCAACCCCAATTTAAAATATATATATACCTCCAGCCTGGTGGGAGGGGAGTCAGGGGAAACTATGAAAGCTGAGACATCACCGGATTCCCTTTCTTCTCCACCACTTCCCCCAACCCAACCCCAATTTAAAAAATATATATACCTCCAGCCTGGTGGGAGGGGAAAGAGTCAGGGGTAACTATGAAAGCTGAGACATCACCGGATTCCCTTTCTTTGCACCTATTTTAAGTCTCAGGAGTCCAGAGGGGTGTGACGTCACAGGACACCTATGACCATTTCCCTGGAAGAACCCCTCTGGGCTGGAGACAAGGTCCCAGAAAATAACCATTTCTAGTTTACGACCTCTGAGGCCCTGTGTCCTAGCACGGTTTAGGAGTAGCCTCCTGTGACTGCTGCACAGAAGTCACCACACAGCTGCCCTCCCTGACAGGTGGACACAGAAAGGCAGCAGGCAGACTTGGTCACGGACTCCAAGAAAGGTAAGCAGGGCTGAAACTGACCATGGACCAGTTCAGCCCAGTAGATGCCCACACAGCTAGACAACATCCAAGGCAGGATGGCCCCTCTGGATGTCCTGTCCCCACAGAAACCCTCAGGACTCAGGGGAGAGGGGAGAAATGACTTTGATGAAACCTCTCCCTCCTGGCTGAATGGGCTGAGTCTGAAGTGGGGGCAAACAGGGGGAGGCAGGCGGAGGCTGAGGTGCACAAAAGCAGAAAAGTGCTCTGTCTGTGTGGCAGAGTGTGAGCAGGAAAGGACAGGTCGGAGGAGAAAGGGTCCCACCTCCGTGATTCTCAGCCTGATGAGCTGTCATCAGACCCATTGCGATGACAACAGATGTGATTGCAGCTCTCCCCCTTTCCTCTCTGAGAAACAGCCCAATCGCCAACACTGCTTTCCTTTGATTGCCCAGCAGCTACATCCGTGTTCCTGGAAGCTGAGAACCTGCAGGGAACAAGGAAACAGCAGAGGCAAACGAGGAAGGAGACGAGGTGGAGGCACTCTGGGAGCAGGTCCTTTCCATTTTGGCCACTGGTTCCGAGGGGTCTGAGTCAAGCTCCCAAATGGACCATCCTGCCTGCATCCCTGGGAAAATGGACATTCAACCACCTTGACGCCAGGGCTCTGCTGGTCCTTAGCGTCCCTGGAACAGAGCGAAGACAGGATGCTTTACACAGGGTTCTGGTCACCTGATAATCCAGGCCTACCTTTCCCACTACAGAGAGTAGTAACAAACTGGTCTTTAGGAGAATTGATCCTTAGGCAAAAGGGTTTTTTGGCAATGTGACTTCAGGCCAGTTGACTTTCAAACTGGTTTTAAACAAGATGGGAGGCAAGGGAAACAGTGAGGGGACAAGATTTGAACCAGGATGGTGTTGGTTGAGAGGCAGAGATGGTGAATACAGGACATATGAGGAAGCAGAGTCTATGGGGGTTGCTCTGAAGGTCAAGGAGGGGCAAAGGCTGATTCCCAGCTTTTGGACCTGGGTGACTGCTGGCATGTTTACCTTTGTCTCTCCTTTTTTAAATTTTATTTATTTATTTTTTTGTAGGACCCAGCTCATCCTAACAAGGCATGCGGCCCATAGGCCGCGAGTTTGACATGCTTGTCCTAGGTGGACAGGATGCTTCCATATACAGGAGGTACTATATGAATAAATCATTTAACAAATGTCTAACCAACCTCAGGGACATTTCACCTTCATTACTACATCTGAACTCACTTGGTGAGCCACTTAATACAACCACTACCGGGAGAAGTAAGAAAGCATACCCGGCCCTATAAAAGAACATGGGAGGACTGAGAGGACTGGGAGGATGTAACCCCAACGCAACTGAGCAGTAGTTGTCCTGACTAGACGATCTCCTAAAGTTAGCTGAATAACTTTGCTTTGGCTTCCCCCTCAAGGAATGACAGCACCAGAAAGAAAGGTGATCTAGTGGACCTAGCACCTTGCTATTCAAAGTGTGGTCTGTAGACCAGCAGCAGCAGTGATACCTGGGGGCTTGATGGGAATGCAGAATCCCAGGCCCCACCCAGCCTGCAATTCGGACTCTTCATGTAACAAGAATGCATATTCAAGTTTGAGTAGCAAGGCCTTTGATTACAGAGAGAAAGGAAAGAGCCCTGAGAGAGGGTTAGGAGTAGGAGGACACATAAGGTGACTAAGAGCACCTTACATGGCAGGTGTTCATTGTATCTATTAATTTCTAAACTAATTATTATGCATCAGTCAAAGAAAGAGAAAACCAGTGAGACCTAGAGTACAATGTGTGACATCTGGTGCCAAAACCAGCCTGCCCGATGCCAGAGTGCGGCCATGTGAGATTTTGAGCACACAGTCATTCACAGGTAAACTAGAAGGGCAGCGGCGCTTACTCACCTGCCACTTCCCCCACCAAATCCTTGACAACTACAAACACTATCCCCTCATCCTCCCTCCTTGGTAGAAATTGACCATTTCCTACTTTATTCCCAGCACAAAGTAGGCGCTCAATAATTGTGTGCCAAATAATGAAAGTGTTGTGCTAGCAGGCTTAGATCAATTAGTGATTGTAATTGAAACTGAATGTAATTAATTATATAATTTGGGGGCTGTTCAAGTTTAATTCTCCTAAAATTACATCATGAAAATAGGGCAGGAGGAAGGATTACGGATAGAAGGAAAGGAGCCGTGAGTAAAGCTTCCATATACAGTAGGTACACATTGAGTTACCAACAGTAAAAGATTCACGCAGCTGCCTAACTAGGGGGTTCTCATCCGAATCCCATTTGGACACGGAGTCCAAAATCAAAGATTTCACTACGGAACCAGGGTGATGCAGCAGTGGACGCTCTCAGCAGTGGCTCTGCTCAACTTGGGGACATCGATTTGTCTTGATCCATTTCTACTGCTGCTCTCCATGCCATGTGAATCTCTTTCCTACTCTCACAGACTCAGACAGTGTTAGAACTAAAGAAAGGTCTTTGTAGAATCTTTTTCTTTAATCCTCACCTGAGGATATGTTTCCATTTATTTTTACCGAGAGAAGGAGGAAGGGAGGGAGGAACATTGATGTGAGAGAGAAACGTGGATTGGTTGCCTCCTGCTCTCAGCAGTGGCTCTGCTCAACTTGGGGACATCAATTTGTCTTGATCCATTTCTACTGCTGCTCTTCATGCCATGTGAATCTCTTTCCTACTCGCACAGACTCAGACAGTGTTAGAGCTAAAGAAAGGTCTTTGTAGAATCCTTTTCTTTAATCCTCACCTGAGGATATGTTTCCATTTATTTTTACCGAGAGAAGGAGGAAGGGAGGGAGGAACATTGATGTGAGAGAGAAACGTGGATTGGTTGCCTCCTGTACACACCCCAACCAAGTATTGAAACTGCAACCTTGAACTGAGCCCTGACCAGGAATCAACCTACAACCTTTTGGTGCACAAGATGACACTCCAACCAATTGAGCCAACCAACCAGGGCTCTTTGGAGAATCTTCAGATCAGTGGTTTTTAGCCCAACCAGACCTAATATACCCTTTACAATAACTATTTTGTATTGCCCCTTCCCATCCTGAAATGAAATCCATAGAAACTAGAATCTATCTACATATTGTAATTTTTAAAAGTCACACTGACCCAGGTGGGTTGCACTGGCTATTCAAATGCGGACTCTTTATTGCCATTGGTTATGTGCTTTCCCAGGATGGTGAACAATAATTCCTAAAGAAACAAATCATCCCTCAGCTCTCATGGTAATTGCATTCCTGGAAAATTCAACAGGTTTTAAACCCATGCCAAAAAAAAAAAAATGCTTTGACTTTACATGTAAAACAATTAGGTTGTCTATTCAGTTCATTATAAACAGGATTTTCATCACACAAATATTCTGTGTGGCATTTAGAAATCACACAGGTCACAAGAAAATTCTTTGTTGAATGAAGCTGTGCTGCCCATAGGAAGATACCTAGCATCCCTGGTGCCACCCACTCGGTGCCAGCGGCAACCCACCAGTCATCCTGAGAATAAAAAATGTGCCCACACATTTCCAGGAAGTGCCTGGGGATAATAGCATCCTACTGAGAACCACTGATGTAACTCCATCTCCTAACCTTGCAGGTGAGAAATCAGAGGGTGGGGAGGAAGAGATTTGCCCTAAGTGATCCATAGGTCTCTGCACCCCTGCCCCGGCTACCACCCGGCCAGGATCTCTCCTAGATGCAGCAGCTTCCCACAATGAACACTGCTGAAGATCAGGCTCTTGCCTTGAACACCTTTGGTTCCAATATACAGACTCAGGATGGTGCCCCACACCCCAGAAGTTCAAACTCCTTGCAAAAGAAAACATGGCCATACAGTGTCCATGAAGTCTTCTAAGCCAGGGAATGACATCTTAATGCCTTTAGATCAATCTGCCCAAGTGAGCCCAAGATGTCTCCTCCCCATCACCAGAAAGTTAGGAAAGTTCTGTCATGTGAAGTTAACTTATTCTTCCTCTTATGTTCATTACGGAGAGCCCTTACTATCCCAAGTAAAGAAAGGATCCTATTTTGAGAGCAAAATTAGCAATGGAGCATTACATGCCAACTCTGCTCATTCAGTAGCAGTTGACCAGTATGCTGTATTAAGGATTCTGGAGCCATATCCCAGCTCAACCCACAAGGATGCAGTGATCAATTTGTGGAATCTGCATTGGCCATGGTAGGGGCTGGCAGCCCTATGCCAGATATTTGCCATGTCTGTTTTAGAACCCCAGACAAATCCAATCTACTTTTCTAGGTCAAAGTTCATTAATTTTATCAATAACAGTCTATTTCATTCCAGTGGTTTTTTTTTGTTTAAAATTTTTAAAAATATGTTTATATTGATTTCAGAGAGAGGGATAGAAACATCGATGAGAGAAAAACATCAATCAGCTGCTTCCTACACACCCACTACGGGGGATTGAGCTGGAAACACAGGCGGGTGCCCCAACCAGGAATCGAACTGGCAACCTCCTGGTGCATGGGACCACCCTCAACCAACTGAGCCACACCAGCCAGGCTCCTTGTTTAAAATGTGATACAAATGTCTCCTTCCTAATGGTTAATGCAGTCTCAGCTCTCATGGTAATTGCATTCCTGGAAAATTCAACAGGTTTTAAACCCATGCCAAAAAAAAAAAAATGCTTTGACTTTACATGTAAAACAATTAGGTTGTCTATTCAGTTCATTATAAACAGGATTTTCATCACACAAATATTCTGTGTGGCATTTAGAAATCACACAGGTCACAAGAAAATTCTTTGTTGAATGAAGCTGTGCTGCCCATAGGAAGATACCTAGCATCCCTGGTGCCACCCACTCGGTGCCAGCGGCAACCCACCAGTCATCCTGAGAATAAAAAATGTGCCCACACATTTCCAGGAAGTGCCTGGGAATAATAGCATCCTACTGAGAACCACTGATGTAACTCAATCTCCTAACCTTGCAGGTGAGAAATCAGAGGGTGGGGAGGAAGAGATTTGCCCTAAGTGATCCATAGGTCTCTGCACCCCTGCCCCGGCTACCACCCGGCCAGGATCTCTCCTAGATGCAGCAGCTTCCCACAATGAACACTGCTGAAGATCAGGCTCTTGCCTTGAACACCTTTGGTTCCAATATACAGACTCAGGATGGTGCCCCACACCCCAGAAGTTCAAACTCCTTGCAAAAGAAAACATGGCCATACAGTGTCCATGAAGTCTTCTAAGCCAGGGAATGACATCTTAATGCCTTTAGATCAATCTGCCCAAGTGAGCCCAGGATGTCTCCTCCCCATCACCAGAAAGTTAGGAAAGTTCTGTCATGTGAAGTTAACTTATTCTTCCTCTTATGTTCATTACGGAGAGCCCTTACTATCCCAAGTAAAGAAAGGATCCTATTTTGAGAGCAAAATTAGCAACGGAGCATTACATGCCAACTCTGCTCATTCAGTAGCAGTTGACCAGTATGCTGTATTAAGGATTCTGGAGCCATATCCCAGCTCAACCCACAAGGATGCAGTGATCAATTTGTGGAATCTGCATTGGCCATGGTAGGGGCTGGCAGCCCTATGCCAGATATTTGCCATGTCTGTTTTAGAACCCCAGACAAATCCAATCTACTTTTCTAGGTCAAAGTTCATTAATTTTATCAATAACAGTCTATTTCATTCCAGTGGTTTTTTTTTGTTTAAAATTTTTAAAAATATGTTTATATTGATTTCAGAGAGAGGGATAGAAACATCGATGAGAGAAAAACATCAATCGGCTGCTTCCTACGCACCCACTACAGGGGATTGAGCTGGAAACACAGACGGGTGCCCCAACCAGGAATCGAACTGGCAACCTCCTGGTGCCTGGGACCACCCTCAACCAACTGAGCCACACCAGCCAGGCTCCTTGTTTAAAATGTGATACAAATGTCTCCTTCCTAATGGTTAATGCAGTTCAAGCATGAGATATATTATTTTGCTACAAGTGGTAGTACCAGGACCTCATCTCTGAATCTTACTTACTCAGTACATGAGTTGAGCATGTTATATACCAATCATTGGCAAACCTGGCATATCTATACTAATAAAAGGGTAATATGCTAATTAGACTGGACATCTTCTGGACATCCTTCCAGACAATGCCACGGTGGCAGGGACTGAGGCAGAGGCGGTTAAGGATGATCAAGCTGGCAAGGGAGGGCAGTTAGGGGTGATCAGGCTGGCAGGGGAGCAGTTAGGGGGGAATCAGGCCAGCAGGCAGAGGCAGTTAGGGGCAATCAGGCAGGCAGGCAGGTGAGCGGTTAGGAGTCAGTGATCCTGGATTATGAGAGGGATGTCCGACTGCCGGATGTCCCTTGTGGAATCAGGCCTAAACCAGCAGTCGGACATCCCCCAAGGGGTCCCAGATTGGAGAGGGTGCAGGCTGGGCTGAGGGACCCCCCCCCCCACCCCCTGTGCATGAATTTCGTGCACCGGGCCTCTAGTTATATATAACAATCATCCTTTTTCAAGGTCCCTAATTCATAAAATAATATACATCATACAAAACAATTCATACATACCAGTTTCCATCTGAAATCTATGTGCCATTAGTTAAGGGATCAAGATGACACAGTGCATAACAGCTGATTATAATTAGGACCTTGAATATTTCTTGCCAGGACAGCTATATTTTGAGGAAAGTGTCTAGACAAAATGGCTAATATTGGTTAGTTTTAAAGTTAATGGTCGTAGAAAATCTAAAAAAAGAGTCCATAGGAATATAGGAATACAAAATAATTCAAAAAAAAAAGCTGCCTGTTTAATAAACACTTTTAGAAATACAAATTTAAGTCAAATGCACTTGCATGAATTGGTTTCAAAAAAAACCTTAAAATGAAAAAAATGGCAAGAAATAATAGGAAGATCAAATAGATCTGATCAAATAGATCTGATCAAATAGATCAAGAATACTTAATTTGAGATAAACTGGTCTTTAGGAGAATTGATCCTTAGGCAAAAGGGTTTTTTGGCAATGTGACTTCAGGCCAGTTGACTTTCAAACTGGTTTTAAACAAGATGGGAGGCAAGGGAAACAGTGAGGGGACAATATTTGAACCAGGATGTTTGAGAGATGGTGAATACAAGACATACGAGGAAGCAGAGTCGAAGATTTGAACCAGGATGTTTGAGAGGCAGAGATGGTGAATACAAGACATACGAGGAAGCAGAGTCTATCGGGGCTGCTCTGAAGGAGGGGCAAAGGCTGATTCCCAGCTTTTGGACCTGGGTGACTGCTGGCAGCATCATCCACTGAGACAGTGAATGCAGGCTCCTTGGTCAAAATAAAACTTGGGGAAATACTGGCCTAGAAGAGAAGCATAGAGATGGCCTCATCAAATCTTGCTTCCAAGTGGAGTTGCCAACCTGCATCACTGGTCTCCAGGAGTTGTTTACATCCCTTTCTTTCCTCCCAGACCACAGACTCCCAGCTCACCACTGCCTCCACTAGCAGTAGCCTCCCTCCTTACCCAAAACCAGTTCCTTTTGTCAGAGAGACCACAGTTCCTTACAGGCAGGCATCATGTCCACTTCATCTTGTCTCTCCACTCCTCCCCCAATGAATGGGTGTTGAAGGAATATATGCATGAATTCAAGCATGTATAAGTGACCACACAATGACCAATGAAAGGCCTACTATGGCCTTCACTGTCCTGGTGTCAGAGCATCCAAGAGACAATGAAGTGTCCCTGGCCCTCTGAGGACTGCACAGGGCAGATGGACAGTTGAGTGTGGGCGGTGGAAGTGGAGAGAAGTGTCAGGAGAACTGGGAGGAGGCAGATGGACAAGGACAGAGTAGTCTTGGGAAGGACTTGAGTGATGTCACAGATGTAGAAAGCAGAGGGCATGGATATAAAGAAAAGCAGAGAGCAGAGTGAACAACAAAAGCAGGTCATAGAGATGGGTAAGCCTGGCATCTGTAACACATCAAGGTCAGCCTGTTTAGGAATCTCACAACCCAGAAAGGGAAAAGGGTGACGACCCTCACATGAGCTCTATGTCACTCAACCAGTCATGTGAAATTATAGAGAAGCTTCCCCACACACTCCAGCTCCCCAACTCGTCCCTGGTTAAACATGGGCTCTGTGAACTGGCCAGCCAGCCTCAGGCCAATAGGGAACACCTATGTGAGACTTTGTTTATCCTAAATGCTCCTAGGGATGTCTCTATCAAATTAATACTGTGATTAAAGAAAGAGCTCCTGTCAGCTCTCTGGGGTGGCCTGTGTGGACAGCAACAGCAAAATCAATAAGAGAAATTAAGCCTATTTCAGCCAAATAGCCAGTTTCTAAGAACCCAACGGGGCATGACTTATTTAAAAAAGCATATCCATACAACTGGCATCCAGCCAGAATGGCATGGGCCTCTGTGATGGTTTTGACCAAAGAACAGCATATAAAGTAGCCAACCAGCAATAACAGTAACAACAGCAATAACAGTAAGAACTTACTGTAATTTAACCTTGTTTTCTCGTGCAGCTCTCTGGAGAGTGTCCAGTCTATAATTGACTCTTTATTTTCCATCCCCGTAGATATCTCTACTATTCTCCTTCAGACTTCCTCTAGGCTCTCCACGTCCTCCAAACATGGTGAAAAGACACCAGAGTGATTGCATCCACTAAAGAATTTGTCTGGCCCAGCCCATGTCGCTCAGTGGTTGAGCATCAACCCACGCACCAAGAGGTCATTGGTTCAATTCCCGGTCAGGGTACATGTCCAGGTTGCGGGCTCGATCCCCAGTAGAGGGCATGCAGGAGGAAGCTGATGCATGTTGACGTTTCTCTCTCATCAATGTTTCTATCTCTCCCTCTCCCTTCCACTCTCTCTAAAATCAATATAAACATATTTTTTTTAAAAAAAGAATTTATCTGGTCTTTGTCCCTGGTTGCTGGGAAAGAACCTCTAACTCCTTGGAATTTCCCAGTGATGGGAGTATCTTTGATCTTCATGCTGTGCCCCTTGGATCACACTGGAGTTTGTACTGAGTGACTCAGGATGGGGGTGGGGGGATACCCACCCCATCTGTCTGGGGAGGGGAGAGGGGCTGGAGGTTAAGTTCAGTCATGTGGTCAGTGATTCAGTTAATCCTGTCAGTGCAATGACTCCTGACAGAAACTCTGAACATTGAAGCCCATGCACACACTGCTGTGCCGAGAGGGTGTGTGCTGAGTCCATGGGAGGGGACAGGGAAGCTATTCACCAGGACCCTCCCTGACACCCCCTTATGCAGCTCTTCATTTGGCTGGTGCTGACTTGTATCCTTTATAATAAAACTGTAATCACAAATGTAGTGACTTCCTGAGTTCTGTGAGTCATTCTAGCAAATTGTTCAATCTGAAGGGCTGGGGAAGCCTCTAAATTTGTAGTCAGTTGGTCGGAACCACAGGTGGCCTGGGGACCTCCAAACCTGCAGCTTGAGTCTCATGGGGAACCATGACCTTAAGCCTGCGGGGTCTGCAGTAACTGAGTGGTCAGTGTCAGATTTGCACTGTGGAGTGTAGTAGTCCAAATCCATCCTGTCTTAGGTCCCGGGGGACATGCTGAACTCAGTCTGCATTTTCCAGGATTTTTTGTCTCCCTTACCTATCCATTCCCCCACTTCCACTGAAAACCCCATGTCCTCCAAAATCAGGGTATTTGAGACCCAAGGAGCAAGTGTGACCGTATCTACAGCACTGTGGGATAGAAACAGAGAATGGACCACCCCTCAGCAGCTGTGTGACTTCAGGCAAATTACTAAACCTCTCTGCGCTCAGTTCCCATCTCTGGAAGATGAGGCCAATGACCCCTCTTCCTGATGGGACAATTCAATGATGGAACTTATTTACACATGGAAGACACTTAATAATCACCAACCTGCTCCTCTCCTATTTTCAAACTCTCCCATACCCCAAACTCTCCCAGCCTCTCTACTCTCCCTGGATATCTGTTCTGGGTGCTGGGTCCACTGGCAACATGCTTATGTTTTACATCCCAGGCCAGCAGAAAGCCAACCATTAAACCAAAAGTAAAAAGCAAGTAACCATTACCTTGAATAAAAAAAACATATTTACTTCAGTGGCTATAAAAGACACCATAAAATATAATATCCAGTATGTATCCTCATGATGAGTAACAGATTTTGCAAATTATTCTCTCAGGCCCCTGGGCACATCCAACTAGTCACTAAGAACAATTAATTCTTTCAGGAAATAAAGTGATTGCGACTCATCTGTGGTCAGTGGGAAATCTGCTTGTTGTATTATGAATAATGCAAACAGAAAATAAGACGCAAATTTGGGGGTTTTCTGCCGCTTGGATGGGGTGAATTAAATATAGTTCCTGTCCTTGAGCAAGGGTGCTCAGTAAGAGCTAGGGCCTACTGAATCTGGGTGTGACCCCTGTGGACAGTGACAGGGCAAAGAGAGGGAACCTGTCTCCAGCCAGCTCAGAGACCATGCTCCCCTCCAGCAAATTCAAACTTCCTGCAAGTTAAATGTGCCAGTGTGGGTGGGACTCATGGTCCACCCTGACACAGGAGGAATTAACGAAAGTGGGGAGACATCCGACCCAACAGCACCTGGAGAACACACAGGGACAGCAGTTAAAGCAGGTGTCCTGAAAACAGGAGCAGATGTTCGTTCTGGGAGAGGGGCAGACTGGCCACAGGCAATAAGGTAAAGCACAGGGTCCAGACAGGTGACAAGCGGGTTTCAGAGTGGAACCCTAGCCCCAGTAAGTGAGGTTCAGATTACAGTCTCCAGGACTGGGGGCATCACACGATGAACCAAAGGGCTAAGTCAGGAAGCAATTATTAGAACAAGGCAGGTGCCCAGTGAGAACCCAGGGGTTTCAGCTGAGCCTCTGAATTCCTGGCCTTGGGCTTCTTAACAGCTCCAATGAGGTCTAAGTCTTAGAGGATGAGAGAAACGTACAAGAAGCAGGAAGTGGCCCCGCAGTGGCAACCTGGCAATGCAGGAGCCAGAAGCCAGGCAGAACACAATGGCATGTGGTGTCTAGGTCCGCTCCTGCCTAATGGCCAAATTGGATTCACTCCCACCTAGACTAAAAATCCCACTGAGCAAGACCTGAGGGGTTTCTTTACCCAAGGGGGTCCCCAGTACAGCAGTGAACCCATGGCTGTGGCACAGCCTGCCTTGGAGGCCAAGCCACACGCTAAGGTGCAACACCTGTGGGGAGTGTGAGGCCAAGGAGAGGGAACCTGTCTCAACAAGTTCAGAGACCCTGCTCCCCTCCAGCACAATCAAACTTCCTACAAGTTAATGTGCCCTCTGTGGGATTCATGGGCCACCCTAACACAGGAAGGGCTAATGGAAGTGGGGGGACATCCCACCCAACAGCACACTCCAGGACTCAGAAAGCAGACTGTGTGCCATCTCCCTGGATAAGGAGAGAAACTACTGCATGGACAGCTTGTGGTTCAGACAGGGCTGTGGTGGGACAGGAATCCCAGAGGTGGAGTAAGGTGGTGCCACAGACAGTGACCTCGGGACTCCAGACCACTGTGTGGCAGAAACAGGGCAACTGGTAGAGACATGAGTAACGGCTGAGTGGAAAGACCCCGTGCCCGCCATAGAGTCACACTGGAAAAGGAAAGGGAATAGAAAGTCCACTCAGTGTGGAGCAGGCAACAGCCAGCAAAGCAGGGCCAAGACCCAGCTGGCCAGCCTCAGCCCCTTCACACGCAGAATGAGTTCATGGAGGCTGATCTGCCACAGGCTGATGGTCTCACTGAAGGAGATCTGGGTCCTTCTGAAGAATGAACAGGTGTTCTTCTTGTTGTTCCTGCAGAAGGAGCAAGAAGAAAGGAGAGAAGAGAGTTAAAGAGGAAAGAGACACTCAGGATCATTTAGAAAAACATAAGAGAGTGGTTTTGCCAAGTCACCAGCTCCCTGCCCCAATGGACAAATCCTGGTAGCGGATCAGACCATTGCCCAAGCAGAGACCAGAGGAACTCAACTATTCCTAGGAGTTTTCCAGATAAGTAGGATAAGCAGGGGCAGCTGTCTCACGGGGCATCAAAAGCATAGTGGACCCACTAAGTACAATGTTTCAATGCTTCCATTTTTCCAAAAGCAGAGTTAATATTTATCAAACCAAGAATCCCCCAAACTCAAATATAAAAGCTTTCCCACACTTCTGAAGGTCAGAGTCACCTGAAAACCTGGTCAGGTGGTCCTAGGAGGCTGAAGCCATTATGGATGCAGCCCAGCTCAATCCCTCTGCACCAGCAAAAGGGCACAATGAAAACTGGTGTTTCTGATGATGACCTATTCACAACTTCATTTTCTGGGCCCTCAAAGGAAGAATGAATCATGTTCAGCCCTTTCCGTGTACAGTCTATGTTGCTATAATCTAATGTGATATTTGATAGTGGGTACATGATATATGTGGTCAACTCTCCCTTCACCAAATAGTTGGCTAAAATGACCCTTCCCCTGCCTGAGATGGATGGGCTGGGAGTTGACCATAGTCGAGGCCTCCCCTCTCAGGTGAGAACATTACACACACGAGCCTCCCCGTGTATTTGCCACCCTCAGGTAGAGAGGCCTAGAACTCTCGCTCCTCTGCTGCTACCTCCCTGAGAAAGTACCCTTCCCTTCCTCATCAACACCCCAAGGATTATGAGGCATCTGAAAAGGTCTGAGATTGCCCTGGCCGGTGTTTCTCAGTGATTAGAGTGCCGGCCCACACACCAAAGGATCGTGGTTCAATTCCTGGTCAAGGGCACATACCCAGGTTGAAGGCGCCCTGGCTGGTGTCCACACACCAAAGGATCGTGCTTCAATTCCTGGTCAAGGGCACATACCCAGGTTGAAGGTTCCATCCCTGGTCCAGATCGGGGTGCGTGCGGGAGGCAACCAATTGATGTGTCTCTCTCTTATCTATTTTTCTTTCTCTCTGGGTCTCCCCCACCCTTCCACTCTCTCTAAAAATCAATGGAAAAAATATCCTCTGATGAGGATTAAATGAATGAATGAATGAATCTGAGATCCTGAGAGGACCTAGAGCCTGCTGGCAACACTTTCCTGAGTCACAGCACACTTGCAGGAAAAAGAACACTGGCCTCACTGCCCGGCCAATCCTGGGGAGGCAGGTCCTGGAACCAGACTGAGATGGGATGTGCACCTGATCCCAAGCCCAGGGGACACCTGGATGGGACTAAGACTTTCAGAAAATATTTCAAACTTTACTGAGGGTAAGAATCGCCTGAAAAGCTTGACCAAGAGGGTGAGGTCCCAGAAACCACCATTTTAGCAAGTGCAGGTGGCTCTCTGGACTACCCAAAACACTGCCCTGAAGCATCAGCCAGTTCACTGGGGCTGTTCTCAGCCCCTAACTCCCTGCAGGGAGACCTGGAGATTGAGACACTGGGGCAAGGCCCTGGGAGCTTCTAGGAGAAAGTGGAGGTGAGCAGGACTCCTGGGGCAGGCCAAGGAACTGGAGGGGAGGAGAGGCCGGAGCCCGCACTCACGTGGCCAGCGCTCTGACACAGCAACGTGACATGTTGAGGAAGGAGCTGGCACTGGCGCGGGTACCCAGGGTGGCCTCGATGCCTCGCAGTAGGTCATTGGTCTTGAAGATGAGCAGCATCTGGCGTGGCACACGGTTGAGGAGCTGGCTGATCTGGGGGAGGTAGGTGGCCGCGTTGTTGCGGATCTCGGTGTTCTAAAGCAGCAATAGGGAGACAGCAGTGGTTGGTGTGGGAAGTAGAGCCCAGGATGGCGGGTATCCAAGCCCATGACCTGAGGGCCTGCAAGGAAGCTCCAGGAGGGAGCTTCAAGCACAGCTGCCTTGGTACCACTAGAAACCCTCCCCAAAGGGAAGCTTAGCACAAGGAGCTTTGACAAACCATGATGGGACATCTTACCCCAACTTCTGGCCAAGCACTGGACCCAGTATCAGAGCACATCAATGGAGACCACAGGCACTTCTGCTGCCTCTGCTGTCCTAGCTCCCCACAGCCAAGGTCACCGTACCAATCCCCAAGCCTGCAAACCAGTACCGACTGGAAATCTACCTCCCCACCAACCATTTGATGAGGGTAGAGTGTGCCAGCCTCTAAGCCCAGGGGTCCATTCTGGAGTTACTCTCCAAGGCTTCTTCACTGGCCACCAACTTCAGGCCAGGCCTGGAAGGAGCCCTAGAAGCTGGTACTGCTGAGTCATATCCCCATCCCTCAGCCCAGCCCAGGATGGTGCATTTCATCAGTCTGAGCTCCTGACTCAAACCCAGCTCCAAAGTCGTGCCCATGCCCTGCATGACTCTGCACCCCAGCCAGAGCCCCTGCCACCCACACAGTCATGCCTATCACTGTCCTCCACTCGGGAGCCAGTCTCAGCCCATCCAGTGCCCAAGGTCCTGATGCCCCAGAACAGGATCCAGGGCTCGCTAGCCCTTACCCCATTCTGGTGTGTAATTTGGGATCTGACTTCCCACCCTTCCCTGTCCCAAGCTTCACATGGCTCTTGGCAGATAAGTGCCCCCAACCAGAGTCCTGAGTATGACAGTGAGGCTCTGACCCCTCCTCAGTCTCCAGAGAAACGACAATGACAATAATGATGGTGACAATGACAAGAGCCAACACATACAGTGCATTCACCCAGTAAGCTGGGCACTTTGAAAATGCTTACATGTATTAACTCATTGAATCCTCACAACACCCCTATCAGGCAAGGGGATTACCCCCTTTGAGAGGGAAACTGAGACACTGAGAAATTAAGTAACTTGCCCAAGATCCACAGCTAGTAAGTGGTGAGTCTGGATTCAAACTCAGGCAGTCCAGCTCCCGAGCCCATGCCCTCATCACCAGGCTATACTGCCTCTCACTCACTGTGGACTCTGTGAGCCTGGGCAAGTCCTTTCACCTCTTCCAAGCAGTGTCCGCACCTAAACGCTGGAGTGCTCATATCCTCTGTGCCTGCCTCTCAGCAATACCAAGAGGGCATCAGAGATAAGGCACGGAGAGGTGCTCAGTGCCAACCGCAGTCACGAGGGGCCCGGCAGTGCTGCCAAAAACCTCCCCGCCTGGCCGCTCTCTGCAGCAGAAGCGGAACTCTCTGCCCTTTCAGGAACACGTGTGCACTGCTGATAACCAAGCTGCTGTGAAACTCTAAATGTCCCTCAGGCAGGAGCTATCAGACTGGAACATCGCACCGCGCAGCCAGACACCAAGAGGCTGTCTGCCTGCCGCCACCTCCCATCACAGCTGCGGGTCACCCAGGAGGGCTCAGGCCTCATCTAAGCCTGCTCACCACAGGGATCCCCCTCTCACCAAGGGAGGGACTGGCCCCTCAAGAGCCCCTGCAGGCCAAATGAAGGCACCTGCGCCCATCCAGACTACCTCGCAGCGGGGGTCACAGCCTTCAACCTGGACACATCCTGATGGTGGGTGTCTGCAGAAGGCCCCAATGGGTGCCTATCCGACAGCCACCCATCTCCCATTCCCCTTTGTTAAAAGGACCCCATTTTTGTTCATTTGACCCCTTGGGTCATTGCTCCTCAGGAAGGCAGAGCTCCTCCCTAGCTCCAGATCACTGGCTGATTTCAGCCAATACCAGCTCTGAGCTCAATGTGATATGTGACATGATTTTGGCCAATGAGACACAAGGGGGAGTCTTTTGAAGGACTTCTGGGGAAGGTTTCCTTGCTCTTAATTAACAATATGTGAGAAGAAATCGCCCTCATTCTCACTTCTGGACACCAAGGAATTAAGATGCACAGCTTGGACCTGCCACAGTCATCTCAGAATGATGAGAGGAAAACCAAGAGAATCACAGAGGAGTCAGCCCAGAGCCCTGAGACTGTGACCTACTCAACCAACCTGGACCCACCCACCTCCAGACTGCTTGTCATGGAGAGAGCAAATGCCTAATTGTTTAAGCTACTTGTGGTTGAAAAAAACATCTTCCTTGATACAATGTTGGAGGTTCCCTAATTCTAAATAAGACTAGGACTCAGAAAACTGAGCCCTCACATCTCAGAGTCTGGGCTGGCCTGGAGTGGCTATGTTTATCCTCTACCTGGGTTTTTGTCCAAAGTAAGCAAATGGAGTACACGTCTCCACAATCTACACAAACGCCTCTCTACTGGACCTGGTCCCAGAACCGCGGAGACCTTATAAAGAGATGCACCAGCTGGGCATGGCTCAGTGGTTGAGCATCGACCTACGAACCAGGAGGTCAAGGTTCGATTCCCAGACAGGGCACATGCCCGGGTTACGGGCTTGATCCCCATTGTGGGGCAGCGTGCAAGAGGCAGCCAATCAATGATTCTCTCTCATCATTGATGTTTCTATCTCTCCCCCTCTCTCTTCCTCTCTGAAATCAATAAAAATATTTTTAAGAGAGTGGCACCAGACAGGATGCCTGCCTTCCAGGTACTTACCAACTAGTCAGAGTCCATATAAGTATACAAATAGCTAACTCTGAGACACAGTATAAGCTGCTGGAACATGAGTGATCCAAGTATTAAGGGATCACTTTTGGCAAAAGCATGAGGAGAGGCCTCCAGGGCTGGTGCTATGGACTGAATTGTGCCTCCCACCAAATCCCTAAGATGAAGTTCTAACGCCAGTGTGACTACTCAGAGACAGGGCCTTTAAAGAGGTAATTAAAGTTAAGTGAATTCATAAAGGGGACTCTAATTCGATAGGACTGATGTCCTTTCCAAAAGAGGAAGAGAGATCAGGAGTGTGTACACACAAAAGAAAGGCCATGTGAGGACACAATGAGAAGGCAGCCATCTGCAAGCCAGGAAGAGAGCCCTCACCAGAAACTAATCCTGATGATACTATGATATTGGACTTTGAGCTCCAGAACTGCGAGAAAATGAATTTCTACTGTTAAGACATCTGGTTGGTGGTATTCTATTATGGCAACCCAAGCAGACTAGTACACTAGCATTTATGCTGGGCCTTTATGAATGAATAACAAATGCAAAAATAAAATTCAAACTTAGTTAATAAAAACAGATATCATTTACTGAGTACCTACTTGTGCCATGTGATCTTGTCCATTCTGTGACGTTAAATACCATCTATGTGCTAAGGACTCACAAATGTATATCTCGAGCTTCGACCTCTTCTTTGAGCTCCAGGCTTAACTGCCCACCTCTATCTGAATGCTCAAGAGAATTACTGATAGACTACTGGTAACCTCACCCCAAATATGTCCTTCCCAACATCTTCCCTATGTCAGGAGGTGACACCACTCTCCCCATCCTGTAATTTACCCCAAGAAGCTATGAGACCACTTTTCATCCTCTCTACATCCAAGCAAACAGAAAAGCCGCTCAGTCTTAAGTCCAAAATGCAATCTGGTTCCATCTGCTTCTCTCCACCTCCATTGCCATGAGTGTAGTCTGAGCCCCCAGCACCTCTCCAATGTGAAGTTCTGCCCCAGCCTCCTAATTAATCACCCCATTGCTCATCTTGCCCCACTCCAGAGAGACACTTAAAATAGCAAATCTGAGCATATCCTTTTCCTGCTTAAAACCTGTCAAAGGCTTTGCTCTGTACTGAGAATTAATCTGAACTTTTTCCTATGGCTTATAGGCCCTGAACAATGCTCCCTCTGCCCAGTGCTCCAAATTCTTCTCATTCCATCATCCACTCACCACACTCCAGACTACACCAAACTCTCCTTTCCCCAGGCCATCGTAGCGCAGTATGTGCCCTCTGCCGTGGATGCTTTCTCCAAGCTCTTCCTGTGGCCAGTGCCTTCCTTGTCCTTCGGGCTCAGCTTAAAAGTCAACTCCTCAAAGATCTCTTCTCTGAGCACCCAATTGACAGCTCCCCATCACAAGCTTGTTTCCTCTCTGATATCTCCAACCTGCAATTATTCCATTTACCTGCTTGTTCACTTGTTTACTGTCTGTCTCCCTCAACCACAGTACAAATTACAAAGACAGACTGCTCACCACTGGATGTGCAGCACCAAGTCCAGGACCCAGCAAAAACCTATGTTTGCTCAATGAAGGCACTTGGGAGCTACGGAGAGGCACTCTCCAGGCATTATCAGTAAAGCAGAAATTATCCTCCCTATTCAACCAAGAAGGGAGACTATCGCTCTTCTTCTGAGATGACCAGCTTTAAAGCTGTGTAGGCCTAGGGCAGCTGGTGGTCATCTTTGCCACCACACTTGCTGGGGAGTGATGTCAACTTAGAAGAAAACAGAACCAAGAGATGGCAGCGGGTGGCCTCTTTGGTGACATCGTTTGACACACTGGATCCAGCCATTCCTAAAACCACCTACCACAAGGCAGCTTACAAGGGACCCCCCCACCCCTGAGGCTCCAAGAGGTGACAAAAACTATCCAAGGTCATGCCACCAGGAAGAGCAGTGCTGGAACTAGAACCCAGGTCTTTCTAACTGCACAAGCAGGATCCCGCCCCTTGTGGTGCGCCCGAGCACATCCCCACAAAACTGCACAAATCTGACAAACTGACAGACTGGGAATACAGAAGTCCACTCCATGACAGATTGAGAAACTAGGGATGGAGGGAGCTCTGAACCAGGAAGAAGGAGTGGCCACATACTAGTAAGTCCCTGTGATAGGGGCAGAAGTGAAAATGGATTGGTCTCAGCCCAGACACCATGGGACTATTGTCTGGATCCGATGAAGAAATGAACTACAAAGAAAAACAAAAAAGGTATTTCATTAAAAACTCCGTGTTCCGCCCTAACTGGTTTGGCTCAGTGGATAGAGCGTCGGCCTGCAGACTCAAGGGTCCCAGGTTTGATTCCGGTCAAGGGCATGTACCTTGGTTGCGGGCCCATCCCCAGTGGGGAGTGTGCAGGAGGCAGCTGATCGGTGTTTCTCTCTCATCGATGTTTCTAACTCTCTATCCCTCTCCCTTCCTCTCTCTAAAAAATCAATAAAATATATTTTTAAAAAAAAAACACTCTGTGTTCCGCCCTAACCGGTTTGGCTCAGTGGATAGAGCGTCGGCCTGCAGACTGAAGGGTCCCAGGTTCGATTCCGGTCAAGGGCATGTACCTTGGTTGCGGGCACGTCCCCAGTGGGGGGTGTGCAGGAGGCAGCTGATCGATGTTTCTCACTCATCGATGTTTCTAACTCTCTATTCCTCTCCCTTCCTCTCTGTAGAAAATCAATAAAATATATTTAAAAAAAAAAAAAACTCCGTGTTCCTCCAAGTCCTTACTCTCTGTGTGCAGACAGTGAAACCACCACGAGGGAGGTCTGGCGGGGCAAAGCCTCAGTCAGCCCTGCCTCCAGCCCCTCCACCCACCTAAGACTGACACATGAACAATGGGACAAGTAGCACCACATGAGAACTAAAGCGCTCTCCCCAGTAGGCTGCCCCAGAGGGACCACACAATGGGAGACAGTACTCAGGAGGAGACAGCAGACTTATTTATCAGATAGTCCCTGGGGATTCCCAGAAGTCCTGGGGAGAACTTTGCGGAAGCCTGAAATCTTGTGTGAGTAGGTCGGAGAAAAAGCCGCAGAAGTCTAGTCACATGGTTAACGTGCCCTGTTTCGTACTCCAGGTGGTTAAGGCCAAGAGTGGGATGTAGCTCCCTTGCCTTCCTTCAATCCAGGGATGCTATTTCTCCGCCCCTCCCTCCTTCTTATCCAATGTATCTCCAATTCTGCTCACCCTCCCACCCCCCACAGCCCAACAGACAGAACCTCAGACCTTGGATAGGAAGAGGTCCAAAGGCCATCCTGGTCCAGCCCCTTGTATGCAGGAGAGGAAAGGGGCAGGAGGGGGCACCTACCTCAGAGGCGGTGATTGGAGCTTGGCTGATGCCCCTGTTGACTGAGTTCCACGAGCGGGCTGTCAGCATGCAAGCAAGCAAGGGGTAGAAGTCGCCAGCTCCCAGACGGTGGCAATACTTCTTCACCTTCTCCATGTCGGTCCAGATCAGCGACTGCCAGAGGTGGCAGTAGTCCAGGCGGAACTCTTCCGTGAGCACCTACAGTGGGGGCGACCATGGCCAGACTTGAGCCTCCTCTCCCTATCCAGACCTAGTCCCTGGCTGGAGTGGCCACCGTGAGGGGGGGATGGATGAAGACCGTGGCTCCTGCACAACATCTGCTTTCCCCCAAAAGTCAGTCCAAGTCCAAAGCTACTATTTGGCCAGCCTTCGTCCTGAGTGGCAGAAATTACATTCCCCGCCTCCCGCCTAGTTAGATGTGGCCCTGGGCCTGGGCTCTGACCTACAGAATGTGGCAGAAGCTCCACTCCCAGCTTGGCCCATGCGTTCTCCTCCGAGCCCTTACCCCTCTGGGTACAGATGGTGAAACCACCTGAGGGAGGCCTGGGGTCAGAGCCTCAGTCAGCCCCTGCCTTCGGCCTCCTCCACCCACCCAAGACTGACACATGGCGAGCATTACACACCTGCTGTGTCTGGGCCACCATTTGTTCAGGGGCTACTTGTGACAGCAGCTGGCCTACCTTAAACTAACATGCCCAACGTCACTGAGCCTTTCAAAGGGGGGGCCAAGATTTTGGGATGTGGAATTAGAACTCTGAGGGAAGGGACTGAGGACCAGGAGACTATAGAGACAGCCTCCCCAACAACCATCTGTCTCCTAGAATAAAACCTGGGTCCCATGATTGGCAGTGAACTTCCCAACTTCCAGGCGGGACTCATGGCTCATCAGAGCCAGCTCTGCATCCCAAGTCGAGAGGATAGAGCTTCTATCAGTTCCCAGGCCCCTTTCACGCTACATAGCACCTCGTCACTAGGGCTGAATTACCCATCCCTAGCAAGTCCCAGCTCCCATCCCAGGGTCTGGGCTGGCCTGGGCTTCCCTGGGAAGCAAAGTTGTTGTATAGCAGACAAAGCAATTTCACCTATCTGGGCACATTCCCATGTACTCCTTACAGCATCCCTTAAAGGAGGCATTCCCAGCCTCACCTCACCGAGGAAAAAGCTGAGGCACAGAGTATATGACTGGGACTTGCACAAATGACAGCTCTAGGGCTAGGGCGGGGCCTCTCCGTTACCTTAGCCATCTGCCTCCTGTTTCTGTGGCCCATCGGGGAGTTCAGTGGACTCTCAGGCCAGGCAGGACTAGACTCTGCGGCTGGCTGGGTGGGAAAGGCCTGTCCTACCTGGTAGAGCCCATGATCCAACAGGACAATCTCCACCTTTCCCGTGTCCGGGCCCTTGCGCACCAGCACGTTGCCCGGGTGGGGGTCGCAGTGCACGAAGCCATTGACAAAGATCATTTCACTGTATATCTTGCCCAAGTGGCGCGAGATCTGGAAGAGAAGAGTGTTGGGTGGGCATTGATGGGCATTAACACCTGTCTCGGAGACATCTACTCTGGCCACTCAGTCTGGCCACTTTCAAGAGGAAGGCCAGGGGGACCAAGTGGGTCTGATCAGTCCTGGTGAAAGTGATGGCTCAACATTGCCAAGTTCTTGAGTGTAAGCTAGAAGCTAAATTCTCATCCAGTTCTTTTTAACATTAGCTGCACATCAGAGTCACCTGGAACCCAGAAATGTTGGGAGTGGTACCCAGGCATCAGTATTTTATTTTAAGTTCCCCTGGTGATTTCAATACATGGCAAAGTAGAAGAACCACTGTGTCTAGTTTTTCTGATGGCTGTAACACCCACCTCCTATACCCGCCCCTCCACTCTTCCCTGATTTTTCTCTTCCCTATTTCTCTTATTAGTCCCTCTTCACTTTTTCCCCAAAGTTGAATATGGGCTGGAAAGCTGGGTTGGAGGAGTCAGTCCATCCACCCCCTGCAAAGAGTAAGGCTAAGGGACTGAGGACCAGGAACAGGTGACCCCACCCGCTCCTAGCCAGTCCCAGGAGGACCCAGAATCACACACCCTTCTCCCCTCTCTCTGCAGGCTCCTTTCATCACACCCCTCCCTGTCAGAGCCCAATGCTGATCTGATTTATGATGTCTGCACAGAAGAAATGACACTGGAGAGGCCGTTTAAATCATCCTGTCACTGCTGCTTTCCCTGCCGAGGCCGTCTTCTTATCTCTACTCTCTTTTTATTAAAGCTAAAAGCCTCTTCCCAGCTAGAAAACAGCTGCTGAATAGAGCCAGACCTGGGCCCATGGATGGTGTGCTGATGGGTTTCCATGGACAAAGAGATGCTCCACCCAGACACCTGACGTCCAGGACACACTGCCCTTGGCATTTCTCACAGCCTTAGCTGGACCCCATGGTCACTAACAAGCACATCCCAGCCAGAGGAGAGGAGCTGGGCTCATCGGGTGGGGAACACAGGATTAGGGTTTTAAGATAAAGACTCAACTGCTTTCCTTGACCTAGAAAGTCTTGCATGATCAAGTCCAGCCTCCCTCCCTGGTTTCATCTTGCACATTGACACTCCAGCCATATTTGCTTTCTTCCTCCTCTCCAAAGGTCCCCATGCCTTCCTACCTCAGGGCCTTTGCACGTGATAGTCCCTCAGCCAGAAGCATCCTTCCCCTCTCCCCTTCACCTGGTTCACTCCTCTCTTTCTTCCCATCCCAGCTCAGCAGCACCTCCCTGGGGAAAACTTCCTTGATCTCCCAGACTTGATGAGGTTCTCCTACCATATACTCTCACAGAATGGTGTACTTTACTTTCACAGCACTATTTATGTCACTGTTTGATTATTGACCACCTAGCGCTCTATCATAAGCTCCAAAGGTGGCAGGGACTGGCTCTATTTTGTTAAATAGCTTTATTGCGGTGTAATTTACATATGATACACTGGTTCTATTATGCATCCACTTGCCTGTAACAGGCCAAACATGCGAATATAGGACTCTGTCTTCAACATAAATGAGACCTTTGTTTCTCTGGGTTTTTTGAGATGCCGTGGTTCCTGCCTCTGATGCTCACCCTGACCCTATTGATATCCTCAGAATCCCAGTCAATTACAATTGGGCCCAAAATAAATCAAGAATAACGCTACTTTAGTAACCATAGCTACCATCCTTATTAAAAATCCCCAAAAGAAAGTACAATTATGCCCATTTTGCAGATGAGGAACAGAGACGCATCCAGGTTTAACTTCCTCAGAGCTACATGGCTAGAAAGGAATAGAGCCAGGATTCAAACCAGGTGTGAGCCCACAGCCTTCTTATAACTATTATTTCTACTAGAGGCCTGGTGCACGACATTCATGCAGTAGGGGCGGGGGGAGTCCCTCAGCCCAGCCTGCGCCCTCTCGCAGTCCAGGACCCCTCGGGGGATGTCCACCTGCAAACTTAGGCCCGATCCCCCCCTAAAGGGGATCGGGCCTAAGCCAGCAGTCAGACATCTCTCTCTCAGTCCAGAACCCCTAGCTCCTTACCGCCCGCCTGTACTCGCCAGCATCCCTCTCGCAGTCCAGGACCCCTAGCTCCTTACCACCACCGCTGCACTCGCCAGCCATGAGCCCAGCTTCTGGCTGAGCGGCGCTCCCCCTGTGGGAGTGCACTGACCACCAAGGGGCAGCTCCTGCGTTGAGTGTCTGCCCCCTGGTGGTCAGTGCACGTCAAAGCAACCAGTCATTCCGCCGTTCGGTCAACTTGCATATTAAGGTTTTATTATATAGGATACTGGCTCCCTCTGACTTCCGTACTCCTCAACTGAACTCCGTGACTTTAAACTCTCAGCTTCAGTAAATGGAAACGATACTAGTGCCACTCTGAAGGGGTTAGTGAGAACTTCACGGTGCTTGGAACCTAGTGACCTCTCATCAGTGTCCCTGTTGTTACTGATTCCTCATAACACTCCTGGGAGGGCAGCAGACTGGGCATCATTGCACCTTTTTAAGAGATGGAGACACCAGGGTTAAAGAGGTTGTCTGGAGCCCTGACACTTATCCTATGTCACACTATGTCCTGCCACCATGCCAGCTCTCCAGCTCCCAACGTTTCCCTTGGGTGAAATGAATGCACAGTACTCAGTGTCTGTTGGCATCTGGGGCAGGACTTTGCCCCGTGTCAAGTTCTCAGACTCAGGCTGGTATGTCAGGTATCCCAGAGCCACCATTTTCCATTACCTGGGAAAGGGGCCTGGCCTGAGCTGGTCCTGGGAGAACCAGCAAGTCCCCACCTCTGTGCCCCAAGAACCCCTCCTGTTAGGTGCTCTGGAGCTCCATGGAACCACACTCTGAAAGGCTGCGTTTGCCAAATCAATTGCATTTATTAACTAATAATTCATTTTTATTTGTCACAGACGCATATAAGGTCCAATCAGGGCTCCTGATCAGCCCAAGATAAGCAGTGCAGCCAGACTGAGCTGACGGAATTCCAGCCAAAGCAGAGAAACGACATTTCATTTAGTCTGGGCAGGCCTGTCATGGGGAGATGTATGATCTCCCTTAAGCTTTCTGAAATATTGCTAATCGCTCTGGGGCCCCTATTACTACATTGAAAGATGGCCCCCAGGGTCTAGGAACTCAGGATGGGGGAGTCCTTGCCCAAGAGAGTGAGCTTCTGGAGGAGGAGGGGGAGGTGTTGCCCCTTGCAGCTCATATACACAAGAGCAAAGCCCCAGAGCGGTCCTCCCCATCTCAACACCCCATGCATCTGCCCTGCCTGGGTGTCTCCATTTAGGGGCTGCTCTTGATGTTCATTTTAACCAGATTTCACCAGGACAGGCAGGCACAGTAGGCAGAGACAGGAGGGAGAACCATCCTCTGTACCCAGCTCCACTCTAGAGTCATCTTGGTATTGCCATTTAGGGTATGGGTGACCTGGGGGACAAGTAGCCTCCCTTCCCAATCTGAGTCTAAAGTTCCCTTAGCTGGTAAGTGGGACTTACCCTATCTAATAGTCTTCCTCACTGGGAAACTGCAAGATTCAAGATCAAAATGTGATCACATATATGGACAAGTGCTTTATACACCAATGATTTTCAATTCTTTTCATCTCACGGCACACATAAACTAATTATTAAAATTCTGTGGCACATCAAAAAATATATTATATTTTTGACCGACCTGGTAAAAAAAATAGGTATAATTTTGATTGATTTATAAAAAAAATAATAAGAGTACTTACTTACCCTTTAAAAATAGTAGTAATTACCTACCCTTTTTGCTTCAAAGTAACTTTTTAAAAAATCAGGTATTTATACTTGTATATAAGGATTTCTGGTATCAGGAATTAAATAATCAGACTTATTATGTGACGTGATATAAGATGCAACTCTATTATATAACTTATATATTTATAGTTCAAGACTGGGCATTCATACCAGATGGCTATTGTTGTGTTGGCTGATGTCATTTTTTTGTTTGACAATCTAAGGCAGTGGTCGGCAAACTGTGGCTCGCGAGCCACATACGGCTCTTTGGCCCCTTGAGTGTGGCTCTTCCACAAAATACCGACTTCTGCGCATGGGCCACAAAGTTTCAATCGCACTGTACATGCGCGCCCGCACGTGGTATTTTGTGGAAGAGCCACACTCAAGAGGCCAAAGAGCCGCATGTGGCTCATGAGCTGCGGTTTGCTGACCACTGATCTAAGGGAAAAGAGGTCAGTCAGGTATTACATGCTTTAAAAATTCTCGAGGCACACCACTTAAAAATTGCTGCACTTCACTATAAGACACACAAACATGTTCATTTGTAATGGGGTAGCTTATTATTTTAACTTGTTAAAAGATTTACCCCATTATCGCCATCAAAGTATAATTTTCAAAAAAATAAAAACATGACCCTCGTACAAATATAGAACGAACACATGTTGACAATTATTTAACTCATCAATAAAGAACCAAATATGAAGGCAGAGTGGTTAAAGGAGAATTTTGAGGGACTGGGTGTTTATGGACATTTAAACAGGAATAAGAGCCTACGATTCCTGAGTTAGAGGCAAAACTGGTTATTGTCCTATAGGGCAACAAGGAAATCACAACCTTTGGGTTATCTTTTCTACTAGGCAAAAATGATTTGCACTTCTACCGGATAAGATCTACAGGTTGACATATAACTTCAGCCTGAGTAGTTAATTTTTCAATAGCAAAGTCTAACAAAAGTGCATTCCCCTAAATATTAAAGAATCCTCTGATGGCTTGGTTGAATAATGCTCAAAATGACTTAAAAATCATACTGCGCACTCATGGCCTTATTTCTAAATTTGGGGTAATTTTTCTTTACATCTGTCAGAGTTGTACTACATTGTCTCTGGAAACCAATTTGCCCAGAAAAGGGCAGCCAGCCCTCTCCAACCCAGAAAGACATCAAGGCCCTAGGAGACACCTAAGGCCATCACTGGGCACACAACCCTCTCTTCTACCCCTTCCGTAATACTTTAACCATGCCTCAGCCTCATGATTAAGAACAACCCATTGAAAATAATGCTGTAATGAACACGGGGGTGCAGATATCTCTTCGAGATGTTGATTTCATTTCCTTTGGATACATACACCCAGAAGTAGGGATTGCTGGGTCATATGGTAATTCTATTTTTAGTTTTTTGAGGAACCTCCATACTGTTTTCCATACTGGCTGCACCAATTTACATTCCCATAAAACAATGTACAAGGATTCCCTTTTGTCCACATCCTCACCGACACTTGTTACCTCCTGTCTTTTTTATAACAGTCATTCTCACAGGTCTGTGATAATCTCTCATTGTGGTTTTGATTTTCATTTCCTTGATTAGTAATGTTGAGAACCTTCTCAGACACCTGTTGGCCATTAGTATGTCTTCCTTAGACAAATGTCTACTCAATTCCTCTAAGGCTTCCCCTGGCCCTGTTAATGGTGGTAGCTGCATAAAGACAAGAAGTGACACCTCGTTAGGTAACAGCTCACATTCTGTGCCAGGCACTTTGCATGGACTCCCAGCCACCTTCTGCAGTAGATATGTAAAGGAAGCAAGATTCCAAAGAGGGAGGAGCCTGGTCCCCTGGCCAGCAGTTAGAAAAACCAGGATCCAAACCCAGAAGGCCTGACTCCAGGAAACAAGCTCTCCATCACCAGGCCACCTGCCTTTCCACTCACAGGAAGCTCATACCTGGAGGCCGGGGCTGCACCAAAAACCTCCAAAGGTCCCCACAGCATCCAAGAAATCATTCCATGTAGACAAGAGCCTCAGGGAAACCCAGGGCTGTTTGTCTTACCAAAAACACATGGCTAATTAAAGCCATAGTACAGCAATCTTTAGAGGAAAAGTCAGTGACGAGTCCTTTAATTGCTCCATGTAAAAAGGATGTGCCACTCACGTTAAGTGATTTCGGTAATTACACAATGCCTTTATTCTATAACAGTAAGTGGGGAGGGGGGAGCCAGGAATCTGTAAAAAGTATGAGTAAAGAATTAATTTAGTAAATAATATGTAAATTAAGGAGTTATTTTTAGATTTTGCTTAAAACTTGAATTGGCTGAAAGTACTTTAATTATTCTATAATTGCATGGATTAATTTATTCCCACCCCCAAGGGAAAGTCTATTTATGTTTTGGGGGGTGTCATGGAAGCAAGGCCAAGCTCTCTGAAAGAAACAGGAAGTTGGTGTTGCAAGATATTAATAATCACACAAGTCGCCCGATATTAAGTACAAGGAGGTTAATAATTCAGACTCTCTTTGCCTATCCCCCAGTTTCTGCTGAGGCTTCTTCAGGCAGAATAGCCTGAAAGACCAGACCACAGCCTAAAGCATTTACCTCCCTCCACACCCACCTTTCCCCAGGAACCACCCCTGGGACATATAAACCTCCAATTACTCACTGCTGCCCAGCACAAGGCCACATCTATTCACGGAGTGGGTCAATCTTGGGCTAGCAAACTCGGAGTGAAATCCCTGAATGTGAAGGCACTGGGAACCACTTCAACCACACATGGTATTGGAAGGAAGGAGAGGTGCTGAGCTAATTACAGGAAACTGGAAGGATTATTCTAATTTTGGAGCTTCTGGAAGCTCAGTGAAAGTCTCTCTAGAGTAGGCTTGAACAGTGACATCGCCTGAGAGACTTAAAGGGCCATGGCTACTGGAGGGACTCGGAGCCATAACTACTGGAAGACACGGTGGAGGGAGCAAGAGCTGTGGACATGTGACATTCCTGGCCTCGGGCAACAATTCACTCCAAAGAAATATTTCCACCTCTTCCACCTTCCCTGGGCCAATATGAAACACAGGGAAATGTTTCTTCCCTACCTGCTTCCTACAGAGTGGGCAGAGGGTAGGAATTCCAGGATAATGACCTGGCAAGCAGGGACTGTTGGCATTCTGCCATTGCTTGGTGTGTCAATCATCAAACAGTCCCCCAGGTTGCTCGTGTACCCCACTTGACAAGAAGCTGGAGCTCCCAAAGGGTGACCAGTTCCACCAAGGAGGCATGGCTGGCAAGTGGCAGAGGCAGCACCAAATCCAGGAAGGTCAAGTCCAGAGTGGCACTGTCCCCACTCCTGACACCCCTGCCACTGGGGAAATGGATCTCCAGGAACTCATCTGTGCCCTGGACCAATCCAACATCCCTGGGCCTCTCAAGATTTGGTCCAAGAAGTTTCGGAGGGGAGGATGATGGGATATGTCTTCTCTCTAGTGATTTTGGTCACTAGGGTCTGCATGTCTCTGCAGCTTCTCCTCCCTGGCTTCCTGGGCACCTCCCACCACAGAGCCAGAGAGGCCCAGTCAGTGGGCGATGGTGAGCAAAACATAAATGTCTCATTCAGTCGTTGGTGGCATGGGGGGACAAGGGGAAACTCTAAGGAGATGGGGAGGGGAGTCAGCATACTCAATCAATGACCATCACTCACAGACAACAGGAGTAGGTGGACAGGAGGGAAGCAAAGAAGATTCTCAACGATTCTACGAAGGGAGATATGCCCCTGTGAAGAATAACCCCATGAATTATAAATGATTTTTTATAGAACTTCACAGCTTGCAAAGTCTGCACAATGGCATGTGAAGTACATATTGTTGCCACTCCAACTATATAGATGAGGAACTCTGACCAGACAGGCTGCAACTGAGGGCACCTGGAACCTCTAAAAACAGGAGTTGAGGGCCTAAAAAAAGGAGAGTTAGTGGGGAGACTTTCAAAGTAAGAGCTAAACCCCAGCTCCCCTCCTGACCCTGACAAGAGGGGAAAGACCTGGAGGCCACACCGCACACCAGGACAGCCATCCGAGGACAGAGGACTGAATCCAAGTCCACATGATGACCACGGGGTGTCCCAGCCCTCTTCCCTCTGCTGGTCCCCAGGCCTCCAGAACAGAGACGCTGGAGTCTCTCTCTGTGAGCCCCCCATCCCTACACCTACCCCTTTTCTTCCCAGACTGCAGATGTCTGCCCACCGGGCCTCCAGTGCCCCTTCTGCCAACCCCACACTCGAGACTCTGTCACCTTTCTCTCGGCTGATTTCACGCAAATTCAATTGGGCCTCAGCCCAGGCTGGGTCTTAAATACATACTCACTGAAATCCAATTAACCCTCAATAAAGGTCCTGCAATCAATAGTCGTCCTGTGGCTTGAGGAGGCTCCATCCAGCCTGGGAACGCGCTCCCGCACGACCTTTACTTTTAATGAAATCAATGGCAGTCACTGTCACCAGCTCTTAAAGTGACTGGCAAATATGAACATGGGTCAGGCCCTCGGTAATATCTGCTGCTAGGTTCAGAGATACAAGCAAACAAGGGCTCCTGCAGGCTGCTGGCTCCTCACAGCCCCACGTTCCCTGGCAGATGAGAACAGCTGTGCAGGGCTGCCTTGTTCCCAGAGGTGCAAATAAACCTAGGTGCCCAGGTCTTCTGGGCCTGGGGAAGGTGGTGTGTTTGGTTTTTTTGGGGTTTTTTTTGGGGGGGGGGTTATTTTTTGTTTTGTTTTTCTTTCTTTTTTTTTTAATTAAATCTTTATTATTCAGATTATTACAGTTCCTCTTTTTTCCCCCCATAGCTCTCCTCCACCCGGTTCCCCGATTTTTGTCCAGTCTCAGGGAAGGTGGTTTTTGAACTTCAATGAGTATCAGAACCCACCTAGAGAGTTTGTTAAAAATGCATATTCTTTAATCCTTTCCCCCTCCCAGATTCTGATTAGTAAATTTGGGGTGGGCCCCAGGAATCTGCATTGTTAAATAAGCTCCCCAGTGATTCTGAAATAGCTGGCTCAAGTCCTAGCTCCCAGCAGGCTGAGAATCATTGCTCTCTCAAATATCCAAGCAGGACATACCCTTAAAGTCCAGGTAATCCAAAACCTTCAATAAGAAAATTGAGGTCCAGAGAAGGAGAGTGATTTGTCCAAGGTCACACAGTGAGCCACTGGCAGAACTGGAGCTTGAACCCAAGTCTCTTGCTTCCTAACCTAGTGTTTCCCTACCCGAATCTATTGTGAACGGTTACTTAGGCTGGTCTTGAGGTCCTCACATGCTAGGCCCATTGGGGCTGGGATGTTGCAGGGTGAGAGGGCCTCTTCAAAGTGCAGTAGGATGACTCCACAAGTGGCTGGAGGGGTCTGGAGCCACCCCCACCCAACTCGAGATTCCTTCTAAAGCCAACCCCTACTGAGCCCCACCTTCTGGCTAAGTCACCAGCTTATAGCAGCTAAGATGCCAATAACCACCCTACACCCCAGGATTTGGCCCTTGTCACCCCTATCTGTCCCTTATACTTCCCTCCCCGAGGAATACACACAGCCAGGCCGTCCTCAGGAGCAAGAGTCACTCCAGGGATGGGCTCCCTGAGTCCCACAATCCTAGAACCTCAGAAACCTGTGAGAAACTTTCAGTAATGCGGGGTGTTTCATACTCTGTGTGTGTGTGCACTTGCATATACACATACATACACACACACACATACACACACACACATACCACCAGTCTTCCATGAGACCTGTGGCTTTGATATTAGCTGATAAGAGACATAATAGATTGGTTTCTACAAAGTAGGACCTATTGCTGGTCTACTCCCAACATCACCATTGGTCTGCCACAACACAGTGGAGCCCATGGCTCAGAGCCCCCTGTCCAGCCTATGGTTTCTGTGAAAGTATTTAATGACATCATTTCAGAATACCAAAGAGCTTTCTGGGTCATACAAACACTAGAAACACTAGAAATCTCTGGGGCAAGAGATTAAGGAATTAAGTAATTGATTCCTTAGGAATGCCTAAGCAATTAAGACAGTATGGTAACCCAGCCAGTGTGGCTCAGTGGTTGAGCATCGACCTATGAATTAGGAGGTCATGGTTCAATCCCGGTTGGGGCACATGCCCAGGCTGCAGGCTCAATCCCCAGTAGGGGGCTTGTAGGAGGCAGCCAATGGACGATTCTCTCTCATCGTTCATGTTTCTATCTCTCTCACCCTTTCCCTTCCTCTCTGAAATCAATAAAAATATATTTTTAATGGTATTATTGTAAGGGTAGATCCATAGACCAATGGAAGAGAACAGAGTTTTTGCCAGACCCAAAAGTCTAGACTGTATGATTTCATTTACATGAAGTTCAGTAGTGAGCAAAACTGCTCTTTGGTGTCAGAAGTCAGGGTGGCAGTATGGACTGGGAGGGGCATGAGGGAGCCTGCCGGGGTGTTAGAAATGACTTGAATCTTTATCTGGCTAGTGATTATGTGGTACCATTAAGATCTGGAACCTTACATAAGTTAGATCTAAGTCTCTGCTTTTTCATCTGTAAAATAGAGACAGTAAGACTTCCCTCCTAAGGTTCCAGGGCAGAAAGGGCCTGGCACAGGGGGCCAGGCCATCAGGAAACATTCGTGGTAAAGGAGGATACTAAGAATCAAAACAACAATAATCAACTAGCTCCCAATCTGGAACACTAACCACAGGCCAGGCGCTGTGCTAAGCATGGCTTGTGCACTAACTCAGCCCTCACATCTCTATCAGATGGAACAATGTCCATATGGAATGGGTGAGATGACCCTGGATGTAAGCTAGAGAGAGAAGGGCTGCAATCAGATAGTGTGTGGGCAGGAAAAGTTCTCGTCAGTGCTCCAACTCCTGGCTCGGGGAGTTACCGAAGTGGCCCAGATTCCACTGCAGTCCAAGGCAAATCCCTAGGAGGAAGATGGGAAGGCAGACAAGGAAGGACCTGAAGTCATGCAGACCTGGGTTCTAATCCCGACTCTGCTTCTGCTTGCTGTGTGAGCAGAAGCCATGAGCGCTCAGTCTCACCTCGTTGACATCAATCTTGTTCCTCTCCATGTAGTCTCTGTCATTGACCTGCCCGCCATCTAAAAACTCCATCAGAAGGACCCGCTTGGTGGACAGCTCCCAGTAGATTTGGGGGACCTGGAATAAGAAAGGGTGGGTCAGAAAAATCTGGGGGGCTGGGAGTCAGGGGGTGGGGTAGGGCGAGGACCACCAAGATGCCCAGAGAGCCAGGCAACAGCAGACACTCCTCCCAGGAACAGGAGAGAAGGCCTGAGAGGGGCCTCAGCAGTGGTAGGTGAGAAAGCGGGAGGCAGGACAAGAGAGAAGGCCAGGCTGCTTTCCTCCACCAGCCAAGCCCCAGCCCCCTCTTCTAGAGACCCCTCCTGCTTGGGGACCAGAGAAGGCTTCCCTGCCCTCTTTAATGCCTTCCAGGCACAATTAACAGCCAAAACTAAAACTGGGACTCAGGGGAAAATGTGTGGAACCTCTCACACCTGAGCAAGAGTTGGCATTAAAAGCTGTTTCCCTCTCTCACCAGGCTCATTTCAGGCTCCTGTCACAAATCTCAACCCTCTGCCTCAGTTTCCACACCTGTGCAATTGGTGTATTGTACCTATGCATGAATGTATAAATGTATGAACAAATGCATGTTTACTGGATGATCCATTTTTCGGTCAGGAAGTTACAAGTTTTCTCTTGCCCTTTCCTACAAGACCCTGTGGCAGACAATGCTGGATCCTAACCCAACACCTATTCCCAATCCTCCTCTTTCCCAGAGACAGGAAATACTAAATACTTCCTGGCCAGCCTCACAATAGGTATGGCCATGTGACACAGCTCTGGCTATGAAACATAGTAGAGGTCAGCTCGGGGGTCTGGAAAGGTTTTTATTTTCTAGATAAGAAAAGGGATGTTTGCAGATGATGCAACGATTCTTATACTTCTCTTCCTACCTTAAAGTGAGTGCGGTACTGGGAGCTGCAGCAGACCCCTTGCAACATGAGTAAAAATTCAAGGAAATCAGAGGTGTCAGCCCTAATATTGTTAAACCACAAAGATCATCAGCAGGCAACTTCTGCGAGTCTTCTTGCTATGTGAGGAAAAGAAATCCTTTCTGTCTAAGATCCTCTAAATCAGTGGTTCTCAACCTTGGCTGCACATTAGAATCACCTGGGAATCTTTTTAAAATCCTGATTTCTGGGCCTCATCCTCCGGAAATTCTGTTTCTTTGTTATGGGGTGAGGCCACAACATCCATTAGTAACAAAGAAACAGAATTTCCGGAGGATGAGGCCCAGAAATCAGGATTTTAAAAAGATTCCCAGGTGATTCTAATGTGCAGCCAAAGTTGAGAAACCACTGCTCTAAATCGAGCTATCAATTACCTGTAGACAAATGCATTCTCAACTGATACGCTTTCCCATCCTCTCTGACTCTGAAAACACCTAATAGCTAAAAAGAGAAGAGATTTCCCTAAGAAGAGGCAAGAGACTGGACTGCACCAAGGGCTGCTGGGCTGCCATGTGAGTGAACGACCCCCATCAGTCCCACGACGGTTGGGAAGGAGGAATTACCAGCTATCAGCACACCACGTCTCCCCAACAAGTTGATGGGTTTATTTCTACTTACAAATAAAGAAATAAAGGCCCTGGCTGGTTTTCTCAGTGGTTAGAGCGTCAGCCCATGGACCAAAGGGTTGCGGGTTCCATTCCCAGTCAAGGACACATACCTTGGTTGCAGGTTCCCCAGCCCTACTAAGGGCATATGTGGGAGGCAACCAATCCATCCAATCCATATGTCTCTCACATCCATGTTTCTTTCTCTCTCTCTCTCTCTCTCTCTCTCTCTCTCCCTCCCTCCTTCCGCCCTTTCACATTCTTTCTAGAAATCATTGAAAAAAATATCCTAAGGTGAGTTTAAAACAAAAAGAAAGGAAGGAAGGAAGGAAGGAAGGGAGGGAGGAAGGGAGGGAGGGAGGGAGGGTGGGAGGAAGGAAGGAAGGAAGGAAGGAAGGAAGGAGGAAGGGAAAAAGGAAGAAAGAGAAAGAAAGAAAAGGAAGAAAAGAAACAAGGGAAGCTGCCCTAACTGGTTTGGCTCAGTGGATGGAGCGTCGTCCTGCAAACTGAAGGGTCCCAGGTTCGATTCCGGTCGGGGGCGTGTACCTTGGTTGCAGGCGCATCCCCGGTGGGGGTGTGCAGGAGGCAGCTGATCGATGTTTCTCTCTCATCGATGTTTTTGACTGTCTCTCTCCCTTCCTCTCTGTAAAAAATCAATAAAATATATTTTAAAAAAAGAAAAAGAAACAAGGGAAGCTAATTCAAGTGTTTGGGGAATAAGTACTTCCCTCATCCCAAATCCCGAAAACTCATCTAGCAGTAAGAGAGCAGCTCTGACATCAAAACACCTGTTCCCTGTTCCTAGTTCTGCTAACAACTGTGTGACTTAGTCCAGCCCTGAGCTCCTCTACATCCCGATTCTCATTAGATAGGAGCCTGTTCCTGCCCCTCTCGATAAGGAGCTCTGAGCATAATTAGGGCCTGTGCACAAGCCTAAGGCTCCGGGCTCCCTGGAACAAAGGGTTCACTGCAATCAAGGTGTCATTCTGGTTTGCTACTTTCCTGCAGCTTTTGCCATTTGAAAATCTGTGACTCTCTGTTACTCTGAACTTGAAATTCAGTTTTGCTTGGCATTTTTCAAAAGGTATCTTTTAAAATGTAAGTGCAGCCCTAACCGGTTTGGCTCAGTGGATAGAGCGTCAGCCTGCGGACTCAAGGGTCCCAGGTTCGATTCCGGTCAAGGGCACGCACCTTGGTTGCAGGCACATCCCCGATGGGGAATGTGCAGGAGGCAGCTGATCGATGTTTCTCTCTCATTGATGTTTCTAACTCTCTATCCCTCTCCCTTCCTCTCTGTAAAAAATCAATAAAATATATATATTTTTAAAAAATGTAAGTGCAAGTCTGCTGCTGTTGTTCATGGCTTCCGAGCGCAAGGGACGTATTTGGGGTTAAGTTCTTCCCTCGGTGTGTCTGGAACAGAAGCGTGGCAGTGGGCACCTGGGGCTCTGCCGACAGGCGGTTACACCCCCATCTGAGCCACCTGGGCAACGTGTCAGCCACGAAGGAGCCACCGATAGAAAGAGAATCCAAAGGCTGGAGACTTTCCGGGCTTGTCAACCAGGGTCATGGGTGTGCTGGGTTCCCCCTCTACCACCTTCCCCCACCACCCCCAAAATGCAAACATCCCAGCCTCACAGCAGAATACATCCCTTGCTTCAGATGTTTAGATATGAAGTGACAGACATATCAAGCCTGGGAGATCTAGGCATTTGTCCTGGGAGCTCAGGGAAGACACTGACCCTCCTTGATGTCACATGGAAATGACTGCAAAATGCAAACCTGCTTCCTGCTCCGTGATGAGAAGCTTGGCTTGACACGGGGACTTGCCCCTGAATCGGCATGTGGGCAGAAGGGTTTGGGATGTAAGGGGAAACTCACTTCACCCAGACACCCATGTTGCACCTCTGACCCTTTCCCCTGCTTTTTCTATCAAGGACAGGAAAGATGAAAGAGGAAAATTTTTAAGTGGCAATAAGAACTACTGTCCACTTGCCCCCTGCCCTGCAACCCGCCCCATCAAAACTAAACCCTGGGAGGCTCATGACCAGGGCACCTGCTGACCCCACAGGCAGGGTCACACCAGCCATAAGCACCTCTGCATCCTGGGTCTCCTTGGAGGCCCCGCTGCTGTGGAATCCACCTGCCCTAAAGAAAGAGAGCCCAGATTCTGGAAAATTCCAGCTCCAGACCCTGGGCCTGTCTCACAGTCTGGCTTCCGCTTTGTTCCTGTGCTTTGGTCAACGCACCTATGAAGCAAGGCCTGGATCATCCGGACCAGTGCCCATCACCCACGGCCACAGCCCTCGGCACCCGTGCCCAGCGGAGCAGAGCACAGTCTCAGAGACAGTCTATCAGGCCAGAGCCCCGGCTGTGTCTCCTCCAAGCTGCGTGGCTATGGCCAAGTTTTATAACCTCTCTGAGGGCCAGTTTCCCCACCTGTAAGAGCGTGATGACCATCACAATAGAAGCAACACTCCCTACTTCCAAGTAGCACGGGTGGAAGTCCTGGTGCTCAACACAGAAGCACTCACCTTGCAGCGGCTAGACAACCAGAAGCTGCCATGTGACAGCCTCACAGTTTCACCTGTGGTTCTGATACACAACCAAAGCTCAGGGTTCATGGTACAGACAGTGCAGCATAATTCAGATATTCCCCCACAAGTTGTTACACGGGCAGAAGAGCAGAGGTTGAGCGTGTAGGCTCTGGAGCTGACTGCCTCGTGCAGAGCCTGCCTCTGCCCCTTACCAGGAAGCTGTGTGGCCTTGGGCAAAGGTTTCATCTCTCTGAGGCCCAGCTTTCCCACTGATGACATAGAACTAATACCAGCATCTCCCTTGTGGGGCTTTTATAAGGATTAAAACATAAACACATATAATGCACTTTAAAAATGTCTAACAGCATAAGCATGTAAAAAGCTTAACTAATATTGATTGTTATCCATTAGCAGTTCTGCGTCTTTGAGATTCTGAGAAAGCTGTGAGAGAGAATCATTGATGCCCAGCAAGGCTTGTCTACAGTGTCTAGGGAGGCCCAGCTCCTGGCCTCCCACTGAGGAACCGTGACCTTGGGGTGGTGAACACAGTGCAATACACAGAGGGTATATTCTAGAATTGGACCCCTGAAACTTCTATAATTTTGTTAACCAGTGTCAGCCCAATAAATTCAATAAAATTTTTAAAAAAAGAAAAGCTGTGGAGTGGCCCTACTCAAAAGATGGCGCCCATGCCCATCTCCACCTCCGTGAGTAGAGTTACACTCCCATCTCTTCCTGTCCCAAACCCTGCGGGTACCAGGCTCCTCCCTCCTACCTGTCCTAGCTGTCTCCCAGGTCAGTCACAGGCCTCACTGCCTGTCCTGTCCCTGCCCCGCAGCACACACACTCTGAAGCCAAATCCACAAATGCCCTGGTCTTGACCGTTCAGCCTGGCTGCCTCCTCACCCTGTTCCCGTCTCCCCACCATCGCATCTGCATTCAGTCCTTGTCTAAAGCCCGGAGATTTACAGCATAGGGCTGAGGCTATTACACCCCACTGGAAGGTGCTGTGCACACTGAGAGGTAAACTCTTTGCTGAGGCTTAATTACCCACAGATGTTGTGATGGGGTGCCAGTGAGCGAAAGCAATCTATCTCCAGTTTTAAGAGCTGGACTGGGTGTTCAGCACACAAAATTTGCTTCCCACTTGTTATTTATTTAGGCAAAATTAATGACTCAGGAACCTTAACGCTACCACCGTCTTAGGAATGGCGTTCGGGTTTTAGAAGCAGCAGGTCAAATAGTTACATTAATTATTTACCCATTTGGCATCCTCGTCTCAAAAATTTGTGTTATTATTATTATTACATGTCTTGGTCTGGCAGATGCCAGTTGGTCCCAGCCAGGGGACAATTTTGCTGTTTCCATGGGAACCATGGAGGAGATGGTTCTGTTTGTCTGGCTCATAGTTCTACCTCTGAAGAGTACCCCTGCCGGGTAAGAGGCAACAGAATGTCCTCAGCCGAGTAGCAGAGTCAAAGTCAGAAAAGCTGGGTTGCAGGCTGAGTATCTCCACTCTGACTGCTGTCTGCAAAATGGGATGCCGGTTGCTGGAAGAATTCACTGTCATCCTATCTGCATAGTGCTCAGTGCAGCGAAAGGAACATTCAGTAAATACTGCCTATTCCCTTGTATAACCAGCACTTCTTGGAAGCCCCCTCTGAGCTCCATATCCAGAGTGGAATTAAGTCCTTCCTCTTGGGCATCCACAGAGACATGGATAAGTAAGTCTCTGACATAGCATCACCAACCTGTACACAGCAACACATCTGTGTGTCTGTCCCTCACTAGATAGGTCGTTTTCCCAGGCAGGAGCCAACCATCTCTTACTCATCTACACATGCCCAGCTCCTAGCAATAGCAACAGGCTCCGGAAATGCTCAATCACTGAGGAAAAAAGGAATGAAAGAAATAGGATATGCAAGTGGAGGCTTATTTTAGACTCCAGAGCATAATGCTAATTACGTAATATTATTACCTGTCTGAGAGAGCCAAGTTTTCACTGAACTGGTGGTTTGAATGTCAAGGCTGGGGCAGTGTCACCAGATCTAGTCTGCGCATCTTTATTTACAGGCACAAGAGGGTCTGTGCATCCACGTCCCTGGGGGCAGCTGAGAAGAAGCCAGTCAAGCATACTCAGGGCATCCAGACAGACCTGACTCCCAACTTCCTCAAAGAGCTCAACTTTGCCAGTGACTATACCTTCCACCAAAACCAATATGCCAAGCCTGGCCAGTGTGGCTCAGTTGGTTCAGTGTCGACCCGTGCAGCAAGAGGTCACCGGTTCAACTCACTGTCAGGGCACATGCCTGGAGAAGCAGGATTGATCCCCAGTAGGAGGCAGCCGATCAATGTTTCTCTCATCAATGTTCTATCCCTCGCTCCCTCTCCCTTCCTCTCTCTCTAAAATCAATAAAAACATTTTAAAAAATGTGTCAAGATGCTACACTGATCACCACAGCTGTGGCTTTTCCTCCCTTCAGCCAAACTTTACAGTTCTTAGGTGGCCAGTGTAGACACACCCTCAGTCTCCCTGCCTCTGTTCATTGATCTGGATAGCAGAAGTATAAACACTACCTCTGTTTCTCACAATGTCCCCAAGACACATGAGCATCTTAGACCAGAGCAAGAGACCTGCCCATTCAATGTCCTGAGATACCCTCCCCAAGTGGGTGCTGCCTGACAGCTCTGGAAAAGCTCCTAAGGGCCTTGGGACGCCCCCTCCCACATTCTCCAGTGCTCCAGGGTTAAGAGAAAAGGGCTAATCTCTTCTGAGAGTTAAAAGCCAACCTCTTTTTCTCCACATCCTCGCCAGCACTTGTTGTTTGTTGATTTGTTGATGATAGCCATTCTGACAGGTGTGAGATGGTACCGCATTGTCGTTTTGATTTGCATCTATCACATGATTAGTGACTTTGAGCATGTTTTCATATGTCTCTTGGCCTTTCTTCTGTCTTCTTTCGAAAAGTATCTATTTAGGTCTGTTGCCCATTTTTGATTGGGTTGTTTATCTTCCTTTTGTTAAGTTGTATGAGTTCCCTGTAAATGTTGGAGATTAAACCCTTATCGG
>NW_005354673.1:4106890-4143368 GCF_000412655.1 Myotis brandtii
TGCAAGCATATAGGTCTAACCAATGGACACAGACAACAGGGAGGTGAGGGCATGAGTGGAGGGGATGGGGGTTAATGTGGGGATAAGGGCACATATGTAATAACTTAATCAATAAAGAAATTTTTTTAAAAAGCCAACCTCTTTGTAAAGACTACCACAGGGTCCCAACCCCTGCACCATGAAGAGGTACCCCTGGGTAAATGGATCCAAACCCACTAAGGATTAAATGCATTAGAAGAGCAGTGTTGATGTACATCTCATTCCAATCCATGTGTGCCCTGTGAAAACACCAGGACAGTCCTCAAGGACCAGCTCCAGTGCCAAGCCCACAGCAGAGCCTTTGACTGTGATTGGCTGCAGGAGTCCCTTCTTCTGAATCCCTTCTTCTTTAGAGAACTCCCCAGCAGGGCCTCTCACAAAGTCGCAACTCTATTGTTTCCCACAATAAGTGTTTCCTACTATACAGGCAGCTCTACTGTATAGAAATACTTGAAAACACCAATCTGTTCCAAATCTAGTGACATATTAGGGAACAGTTGGAGCATGCTGCACATTTTGCATTTGCTTATGTGTGCTATCATCCACGAGAAATACCACATGAACACAGAACCACACCACACAGGAATACCCAAGACACATATATCTCAAACATCACCACCCACACCTGGTGTCACAACTTCCCGTCCAATTTCAGGCGGCCCTCCTTCCACCAGCTCACAATAACTCACAAGTGGCAACTCTTCTGATGCCCACTTCGCAAGCAGGTGTCAAGGTGAAGTGCCATGTGTCCTGTGGACTTCGGTATCTCATAGCCATTTAACAGGTGTAAAACTATGCTACTCTCTTTATTAGGTTCCCATCTTCTTTTATTTTTTTAAAATATATTTTTAATTGATGTCAGAGAGGGAGAGACAGAGAAACATCAATGAGAGAGAATCATTGACCAGCTGCCTCCTGCACGCCCCCTACTGGGGATCAAGCCCACAACCCGGGCATGTGCCCTGACCAGGAATGGAATTGTGACCTCCTGGTTCAAAGGTCAACGCTCAATCACTGAGTCACACCAGCTGAGCAGGTTCCTATCTTCTTTTATTTTCGATGTCACTGGTAATGTTTTTGAATGTTTTAAGCATAATCTATTCTCCCTATAAGCCCTGTGGTGTCTGTTGTGTGATTTTACATACTGTGGATATTTCTAAGAACACATATGTTGTGTTATAGCAGAATGGACCGTATAGTAAATGAGCTAATATAATATACATGAAGTGTTAGGAATGCTTCAGAGTGCAGTAGCATTAGCTATCATCATCACCACCACCACCATCACCATCATCACTATCACCATCATCATCGCCATAGCCCCATATTTCATGGAGGCAGAGACCACAATTCACAGGCCTTTGGGTAGCACTCAGTGTCTTGAAATCGTAGATCATTCAATAAACATCTGTGTGATTGACAGACAGGTCAACAATAACAGCTGGTATTTCTCTATAATGTTGCCTCTAAGGGCTTTAATGTACATCACTCAGGAAGATGTCCCCACTCATGTCCTGCAAGGGGGGATACTCAGGGCCAGGACCAGTCCTCCCCTGCACTCTCCCACCATGCCCCCATTGCCCTTCCCTCCTACCTTTAAGAAGTCAAAGTGCTTGAGCATTTGGGCCACTTTCTCCGCGTTCCTCCCTTCATTGAGGAAATCCAGCTCCAAAGGCAGGTTCTTCTTGGCTTCATCCACCAGCCACATGAATTCAAACTCTGGAAACAGCTGTTTGACAGCCAGGACGAGCACCTGAAATCCACCAGGCACCCCATCAGTCAGCTCTTGACACCCCACCAAGGCACCCTGCCCTTCTGCCTGGTCTAAATGTTGACAACCCACCAGGTCTCCCCTGGAGTAAGGGTGAGTGGGAAAACAGCTCCCCCAGACAGGTCAACAATAACAGCTGGTATTTCTTATAATGTTGCCTCCAAGGGCTTTAATGTACATCAGTCAGGAAGATGTCCCCGCTCATGTCCTGCAAGGGGGGATATTCAGGACCAGGACCAGTCCTCCCCTGCACTCTCCCACCATGCCCCCATTGCCCTTCCCTCCTACCTTTAAGAAGTCAAAGTGCTTGAGCATTTGGGCCACTTTCTCCGCGTTCCTCCCTTCATTGAGGAAATCCAGCTCCAAAGGCAGGTTCTTCTTGGCTTCATCCACCAGCCACATGAATTCAAACTCTGGAAACAGCTGTTTGACAGCCAGGACGAGCACCTGAAATCCACCAGGCACCCCATCAGTCAGCTCTTGACACCCCACCAAGGCACCCTGCCCTTCTGCCTGGTCTAAATGTTGACAACCCACATCTCCCCTGGAGTAAGGGTGAGTGGGAAAACAGCTCCCTGATGCCCACCGCTGTAGTCCAAATCCAAGATGATGAAAAGCCACCAGCCACCAACCACCAGCAGTAACAACAACTACCATTTGCTGAGTGCTCCCCACGTGCCCTGCACTGGCTCAGCACTTGACTGAGTTACTCCAATTCATATGCACAATCTGGGAAGTACACAGTGCACACTCTTATCATCTCCCCATTTCATAGATAAGGAAATTAAGGTTCTGAGAGGTTATATGATTTTTTTTTTCTGAACTTGCCCAGTAAGGAAGCATAGAAATAGAATTCTGCTTGGGTCCACCCAGCCCCCAAAACCGTTGCTCTGAAGCATGTCGCTTAACTGCTGCCTTTGCTGCTCCTGGATCTTCACGGTCCTGTTTACGAAGGGCTGGAGTGTGTGCCACTGTCACCGAGCTTTTATTTATTTCTTAAACTGAGTGGTTGGCACCTGAGCATTCATGTTACTTTCTATACTTTTTGTACATCTAAACACCATGATAAAAAAAAAAATCAAATTGAAAAAGAAAACAGGGTTAGATAAGATGAGTAAGAGTTAAGGAATTTGACCACTTGGATGAAAAGCTCAGATTTTGGGCCATTTGGCCCCACTGTGGATTCTTGAGTGAAGACAGGATGAAAATGGGAGTGGGGTTAGAAGACTCATCTGGCATTTTGTTGTCAGTTTAATGACGTGAAATTAAATGTCACTGGCAGAGAACCAGAGTCCAGTGGCATCTGCGGAGCACGCCCAGCCCCTCCATGGGCAGGGACTCAGTTCTGAGGCTACCTCACCACCAGAGCTCTGGAGCTGAGACAGTCTCACAAGTTCACAGACGTGGCTCTGCAGTGGGTGAGCAAGGTTGATGCCAGGAATGTGGGAGATGGTCCAACAATCCAGGAGGGAAGCACAGCAGGCAACCCTCCTGCTCGCCGATAAACCCTCCTGTTAGTGTTCAAAGTCGGGCCTCGGGAGACCGCCGACCAACCCTCCCAGTAATTCTTGGTAGAGATTACAGTCCAAGTTTGAGATACCCCTCTCCACCCCTGGCTAGAGCAGGAGGACACTGAGCAGGAACCAAGGAACCATGGGCCTGCTGGTACCTTCCCCAACTGTTAAGGACTAAGTGCCTGTGTCCCCCTTCCCCCCCAAATTCTTATGTTGAAGCCCTAAGCCCAGTGTGATGGTGTCTGGATGTGGGGCCTCTGGGGGCTAATTAGGTTTAGATGAGGTCATGGAGGTGGGCCCCTATGATGGGATTAGTGTTCTTGTAAGCAGAGAGAGATCAAAGCTCACTTTTTCTCTGCCATGCAAGGACACAGAGAGAAGGCAGCTGTCTACAAGCCAGGAAGAAAGTCCGTACCAGGAACTGAGTCGTCTGGCACCTTGACCTTGGACTTCCAGCTTCTACAACTTCGAGAAATAAATGTCACAGTTTAAGCCACTTGGTCAGTGGTATTTTGTTATGGCAGCCCCAGCAGCCTAAGACACCAGCCAGTCTATCCAGGAGGATTTAGTGAGCCCCACCTATGAGCCTTGGCTTTTGCTTCCTTTTGTCCTGGTCTATAATATTATGCCCAACATGTGTTCGACACAAGTGGTACGAAAGAAATAAAGCTAAAGCAGAGCCATAAACTACAAAGCATTAACAGTTTTGCTTTTAAGCACAAGTCCTAGGCTGTGTACCAGACGCCGGTCTAAAAGAATCATCACACAGGGTTATTATATTCAATTTCTCTCAAAACTCTTTTTAATTGCATTTGGTTGCAGTCTAATTTCTTTTAAGTCTTGTCTAGTCTTTCACGGGCCAGACCTGTGACCTTATGATAATCAATTTAGTTTATGTTGTGTTTCTGTTGGTGTCACATGAAACTGGAAGGCAGAGAGAGGTGGCAACACCTGGCCCAGCAGCCTCCAGGCACTGCATCTCATCACCATGCCCTCAGATGGCCCTCAGCAACCGCCAAAGGGGAGGAAGAGCTGGCGCACAGGAAGCAGACACACCTTCCCAGGCCTGGGCCAGGGGCACACACATCACCAGAGGCACCTGAATTCAACTCTGGGCTCTGAGTTCAGGCAAGAAACCTCTTCGGACTTTGGTTCTGACCTAAATTCCAGAGGTTCTCACCCAGTAGGGATGAGGGAAAGAGCCACAATGAGGCTTGGTCAATTATTCATTCAATATTTCCTGATTAACTCCTAGGTAATGACCCTGGGCCAGATGTGAGTGTACACAGGGAGTTACATGCAACCAAGTTGGGTCTATACCTGGGAATGAGTCTTCTGGCCAAACAAATCCTCATCATTTACTCTACAGTCACTGTTATTTGTGAAATTTTTCATTATCATTAACATCCAAACAGCACTGATAGGCACTTTAAAGATTTTTCTGTTACTAATCAATTATATAATTAGTTATTACTAGTACTATTGGTTATTATTAATACCTAATGTCATTAATCATAAAAGCAATCAAAGATTTTATTGACTGATATTAATTGCTAATAACTACTTAGTAAAATAATTCATAACCCAAAAAATTGTACAGTACTCATTAAACTGGTTTCTAAAGCATTCTCTGGGTGGTGGGTGAGTTACTCCCCTGGTTATCCTATTTTATTTTAATATGTTTTTATTGATTTGAGAGAGAGAGGAGGGGGGGAGGGAGAGAGCGAGAAACATTGATGTAAAAGAGAAACATCGATTGGCTGCATCCTGCCCACTCCCTACTGGGGATCGAACCCACAACCTGTGCAGTGCCCCTACCTGGAATCGAACCAGTGACGTTTTGGTGCTTTGCGCAGTGCTCAATCAACTGAGCCACACCAGCCAGAGCACCGTTGGTTATTTTATAACATAGGTCAGTTTTGATGGAAATCAATGGTTCTTAGTTTTCTAGGAGGACACCATCCCCATTAAAGGAAGTCACCAATTTAAAATTGTGGTGCTAGCTATGAAGCCCAGAAAATGTACATGCTTGCATAATTTTGCACATAATTCAGGGGATGAGAAGGGTCAGATTAAGCACTGTCTGGTCCAAGTCACTGTCTGATCCAAGTCTAAAACTTTTCTTGGCTGAGGGAAATAAATAAAACTCAGTTTCACCTTCTGTTTTCATTCAATTCCCTTCTTAAGAGCCTGCTCTAAGTAGATTCACTTAAGTTTTTCTTTTTTGATAACAGATGCAATCAACTAAAATAAAACAGGTGTTGTTATCAATTTGACTTTTTTATTTTTCTTCCAAAATGTATTTTCTCCATAAAATTCTTCCAACAGCCAATATTTTCACCAGTGTCTAGCATGTACTCAATACACGGCAGATGTTTATTGAATATTCACATGAATAAGTGAGTGAATGAATAAATGAATGAACAAATGAACATTTCAAAGGATTTGTCCTCTCCCAAGAAATAATTATATGTTCACATGTGTGTTATTCAAATGGATTAAATTGTTCTATTTCTGAGATTTTGGTGGGAAAGGGGATTATCTCCAAATTTGGAAAACCACAGTTTGGAATGCCTGAGAATTTTCTACTTGATTTGGAACCTTAGGAATCAACCAAGGTATATTCAACAATTAATACCTCCTTCAAGATAGAATAATGAAATTATTTTCCTATAGGGCAGCAGTTCTCAACCTGTGGGTCGCAACCCCTTTGGCGGTCGAACGACCCTTTCACAGGGGTCGCCTAAGACCATCCTGCATATCAGATATTTACATTATGATTCATAACAGTAGCAACATTACAGTTATGAAGTAGCAATGAAAATAATTTTATGGTTGGGTCACAACATGAGGAACTGTATTTAAAGGGCCAGAAGGTTGAGAACCACTGATATAGGGTCAATGGCTCACAGGAGGGAAAATCAATTGTGGGCCACACAGAAATATAATGGAAAAATTAAGAGTCACATAAAAGCTTGAAAACTTGACTGCTATTGATAATAGTAAAAAAGGGGAGGGATTACGATTTAGCACCCACTACATGCCAGGCACTGTGCTGCAAGACACTTTATATGTATGTCCTCATTTCGTCCTCTGCGTGTCCATTTCACAAAGAAGGAAACCGGTTCCAGGAGGTTAAAGTATTTCTCAAGGTCACATAACTTATAATTTCAAATGCAGGACTTAGACCCAGGTGTTTTGGGGTTTTGTTGGGTTTTTTTTTTTCCTTCTTTCTTTATGCAGCCCTGTCTCATGCAGTACAATACAAAATGATACAATAGGAAGCTTGTGATAAGGCATAAAAAGAGCTTTGTAAACTGTAACATGCAGCTGAAATGCAAGTTCCTGTTATCAAGTTATTATATATTATAAAAGAAATAACGTTCTATGGGAAACAGCACACAAAATAGAACACCTGTGCAAACCCGAACTGGTAAAAATGGGTATTTGACAAGGATCGAAAATCAATTCGAAGCTACGTAAATAACTCGGCACTCATGGCCTTATCTTTGTTCTGATAAGTTGTTAAAGTGCACACTTTTTAGAAAACAGAAAATATAGGGTGAAGAAAAGTTTCCGTGGGGTTGTCTACATCTCTGGGTTTTTAAAGAGATCTATCTTTAAAAATAAAATCAACCATTGGATTCTGTGCCACACACAAACATTACCTGGCCACCCACTGTTCAGTCAACACATTCAGAAAAGAAATGAGACGACAGCAGCATTTCCTGAAAATGTGGTTCCAAAGAAGTCAAAAACATGACTATCACAGGCCTTTCTTTTTAGAGACCCTTGGGATGGGCTCGTGGCATCAAATGGGGGGTCAGAGTCTAGTGATCAGACCAGAGTCCCATCCAAAGACTGAAGAGCATGTTGGGGACAGGTGGTACACAGAGGGCAGGGTGCCCGGCCATGAGTTATAGAGTCTTTAGGGCAGTGGTTCTCAACCTTCTGGCCCTTTAAATACAGTTCCTCATGTTGTGACCCAACCATAAAATTATTTTCATTGCTACTTCATAACTGTAATTTTGCTACTGTTATGAATCGTAATGTAAATATCTGATATGCAGGATGGTCTTAGGCGACCCCTGTGAAAGGGTCGTTCGACTGCCAAAGGGGTCGTGACCCACAGGTTGAGAACCGCTGCTTTAGGGGGTGACAGTGCAAGGGGGAGCTCAGCATCAAACTGGGAATCTTGAGACATACAGGGTGGTGTCACCATCGGGATGTGGGGATCAGATCTCACCCCCGGTTCCCAGGTCATCCAAATCCTACTCTGCTCTCAAACACAGTGCACCCGGCAACTGAGCTCCCTGTTATTGTGGACAGAGAGGAGCCGCTGCAAAGCCAGCCCGCCAGCAGCCCGCCAAAGGTGGACTCTGCCTTGTCAGTTCCCCCTTCCTGCTGAATCATTGTTCCAATCTCTGGGCCCAATTAGTCTGGCTCTGGACAGCCACTCAAATCAATAAGAGTCACTGGCCGTGCATCTAGAAGTAGAGTTGCCCCAGCTATTAAAGGGACAATATCAGGTGATAATGACAAAGCCGAAAAACACCCTTGGCTGTGCCTCTCTCTTTTGTGCAAAGTCACCCACATCATCCGGTTCATCAAACACCATTTACTGAGAGCCGGCCTTCACTTCTCTGTCACCATTCAACAGTCTACCCCAGAGGCTGTCCCCTTCTCCCAAGAGGAGTGGCAAGTTCACAAGAGACACAAAACACAAGGGGGGCACATACTATTGAGTGCCAACACAAAAGCCATGTCCCCCACCGTCCTGGCTAACAGAACCTCAAATACGTGCATCTCTCATGTCTTTCAAGGAAGGCAGTCCTTTACCTGACAAGGTGAGTCATGATTGGTCAATAAGCAGTGGTCTTTCTCTCACCAAGACCGATTTAGGCTGGGGCACATGGCCGACTTCTGGCCAGTGAGAAATGAAGGGGATTCTACTGACGGGCTCCTATTTGATAAGGAATATGAGAAAAAAACAGGACCACTTCGGCATCCAGATGTCATCCACTTGTAATAGCAGAAACTACTGCTGCTGTTTGGGGACCATGAGGGGCATTACCTTAGAAGGACAAGCCAGAATGGAAGAGTGGAAGACCAAAGGAACCTAGGTCCTTAAAAACCACAAAGCCCTAATCAGTTTGGCTCAGTGGACAGAGCATTGGCCTGTGGACCAAAGGGTCCCAGGTTCCATTCCGGTCAAGGACATGTACCTCGGTTGCAGGCTCCTCCTCATTATGGGTCCTGGTCAGGGTGCATACAGGAGGCAACCAATCAATATGTTTCTCTCACATCAGTATTTCTCTCTGTGTTTCCCTCTCTCTTCCACTCTCTCTAAAAAACAATGGAAAAATATCCTCAGGTGAGGATTAAAAAACACACACAAAGTGCTAGATTAGTCAACACTGGAAATGTTGACATGACCACCAGAAGTCTTGAAATGTGAGATAATATTGGTTACTATTATTTACCCCACTTTTAGTCGAATTTTCTGATACCTTGGCCAACAACATCCTAATGATACAACCAGTAGTCCCCACTCCTCACTCTCAAAAGCCTAACTCCTGTAGACCTTACAGCAGATTTGCATTTGGACTTATAAACTCACTGGAGGCCCAGTGCACAACATTTGTGCACTGGAGGGTGTAGGGGTGTCCCTCAGCCTGGCCTGCACCCTCTCGCAGTCTGGGACCCCTTGGGGGATGTCTGCAAGCCGGCAATCAGAAATCCCTCTCTCAGTCTGGGGCTCTCACAGTCCAGGACCCCTTGCTCCTTACCGTCCACCTGCATCGGAGGTGGGAGAGGTTCCTGCCACCACCACTGTACTCGCCAGCCATGAGCCCAGCTTCCAGCTGAGCTGCACTCCTCCTGTGGGAGCACACTGACCACCAGGGGGCAGATCCTGCATTGCACGTCTACCCCCTGGTGGTCAGTGCGCATCATAGCGACCGGTCATTATGCCATTCAGTCGATTTGCATATTAGCCTTTTATTATATAGGATTTCTTAAACTGCAAATATCCAGAGGTTAACTCTATTAGTCACTCTCTCCTTAGTATGAATTACTTTGATTAGATAGTCTTCCTTTCAAGGCCATGCTGTGATCAATCACTGGGTCAGAGAAGAGAGATGAACAATAGTGGGCAGTGGGAGGGAAGGAAAGGGCTCACAACACCTGGACCTGTCGTGAGAGGAAGCACCAGAAGGCTGTGCAGAACAGTGTGGCCAAGGTGGCCCTAATACCCCTTAGAAATCGTTCTTCTCCTGCCAAGCATCCCTGAGCACCATTCTGGGCTTGTCGTTCCTAAAACCAAGGCCCCACTTTAGGTCTAGAGACTCAGAAAAAAATACACGAATTTCAAATATAAAATAAAATGAGCTTTCCAGTCAGGCTCTTCTTAGCTTTACAGCAGAGAAGGGTGACCCAGGTAGAGTATTTCCACCAGAGATGTGTCCGGTGAGAAGGCAGTGCCACCTGGTACTGTTGGGAATGCTGATGGCCCTCGGAGGAGGTGACCTCAGGCCTCGGTTCCAGCCTCTCTGCTGAAGGCTGTGAGTACTGGACTCTGATCTGCCTGTGATCCCAGCCCCAGCATGGCCTCAGCCGTGTGAAGGAGCCACTTTGTATTCTGCACATGGCCATTAGGCTGCTCTTCCCGAGAAAAGCATCTGATGCTTATCTCCAAAAGATGCCAAATCTTTATCACTGCTATTATTGTGATTGACCCTACGGCCACCATTACTTAGGGAGCCAGTGAGGCTCTGAGCAGAGAAAACAGTGTCAGCTGTCCTCCTGACAACACGGCTGGCCAGAGGCTGGTTCCCACCTGACGCAGGAGCAGCTGCTGGGTCTCAGGATGGCCAGGGATCCTCCAAGACTCCTGGTCCCTCCCAGCAATGGCCATTCCATAGCCACTGACAGGTGTTCCAGAAAACCTAGGTTTCCAGGGGCGATTCCCAGGGCCACTCGGCAATCCTGCTCTCTTCCAATGTACACAGCAACTATTTCAAACCTTCGCCCCTACTGGAGCCTCCAAAGCCACCTCCTACCCCCTTTCTCAGCAGATGGTCTTGCCTCCTACCTCAGAGAAAAAATAGAGGCTATCAGGCTGGTACAACTCGGCTGCCCACCTTCCCCCATCTTCCCCTCTGCCCCACACACCTGTCTTTACCCAGCCCGACCACTTTTCTCCAGCCTCCAAACAAAGGCTGCTGGTTTCACCTGCACCCTTGCAGCCTGTCCCCCGAGTCTCCTCCTGGACCAGACCTATGAGTGACATGCTCTCCTGAACTTTCAATTCCTCTCTCTGCTGCTGCCAGCCCCACGGCTGCCTGGCCGACCTCTAATCCTGGCTCTGCACTGACCTCCATTCTCACTCCCCCAACACCTATGGCACAACGTGAGAAGAGTAATCTACGTTAACTTGCCCCATTCCCTGGGCCTCAATCCTCCTTCACCCACTCACCCCACTCTCCTTGCTCTTCCCAAGCACTCCAAAACACCAAATCTACTATGCCCTTCTTAGAGAGCCACTCATTCATCTCCCCTTTGATGACAGTGGGTAATTCTGGCAGGCTGTATTTTCCAAAATGGCTGCAACGATATCTCCCACTCAAATGCTCTAGCTCAGTGGTTCTCAACCTTCTGGCCCTTTAAATACAGTTCCTCATGTTGTGACCCAACCATAAAATTATTTTCATTGCTACTTCATAACTGTAATGTTGCTACTGTTATGAATCGTAATGTAAATATCTGATATGCAGGATGGTCTTAGGCGACCCCTGTGAAAGGATCATTCGACCGCCAAAGGAGTCGCGACCCACAGGTTGAGAACTGCTGCTCTAGAGCCACGCCAAGCCCCATCCAGAAGTAAGTCTATTTCCCACCCCTTTCTCAAAGGGGGCCTCCGTGACTCCTGCTGTTACCAATAGAGTGAGGAAGAAGCAGCCTGCATGACGGCCAAGGCAAGGTCACAAAACTAGGATGGACTTTCAGCCTTATTCTCTCAGGCAGCACTTCACTCACTCTGAGAACCCGGCAGCCATGCTGTGGGGAAGCCCAAGCCACTGTGGAGAGATGACCTGGAGAGGACCTGTGGCCGTGGCCCATAGCCCTGGCTGAGCTCCCCACCAACAGCCAACACCCATTTGCCAACCACATGAGTGGGCCACCTTGAAGTGGGTCCTCCAGTTCCCGTCAAGCCACCCAGCTGGTACCACATGCTCTCCTGTCATTTTTATATCCCTTGGCTGGCCACATGCTCTCTTTCATTATAATTTAACAAATTAAGATGTAATGTTTCCACCCCCAAGGAAATCACCTCTAGTTCATCTCATTTCTATGCCATCCTCCTGAAGTCCCATTGGCCCCAGTGGCTGTTCAGTGTTCTGAGACCACCCACATGCCATTCCCAGGAACAAATCAGAATGAACTGACCAATCCAGCCCTGGGTCACAGGGTCACAGCACTGTCATGCTACCTCCTCTCTGCCACTGCTGCTCAAAGGGCCATTCCTACCCATCAGCCTGGAGCCAGTTTCCCTGGTACTTCCTGGATCGCAGAATGAGGAAGAAGGCAGGTGAAAGGGAAGGTTCTCACCTCCATCAGGAGAATGTCCTTCGAGCTCTGCACCTGCACCTTAGGGTGCTGGACCTTCACAGCCACCGTCCGCCCGTCATGCAGCACTGCCTTATGGACCTGGGCCAGGGAGGCAGCCCCCATAGGGGTGTCATCAAAGCTCACAAACAAATCATGGATCTGTCAAGAGTAGAGAGAGGATGGAACTATTAAGATGACCAAATTCAGTGAGAGGGGCCAGGAGGACAGGCCAGAGCTGTGCTGCCTGATGCCTCCACCACAGATTTTCTGCTCTGTCAGCTGTATGCCAGCCCAGCTCCTGCTGCCACAGAGATTCACACCAGGCATATGGAGGGAGGGAGACAGAAAACACATTGGAGAATATGTTCTCACACGTATGCAAAGGTTTCCTGAGCACTTGCATTTAAGGCCAAAGAAGTGCTATCTAGAAAAGCGGTCACAACCGGTGGTCCACAGACCACTGGTGGTCCATGAGGTCCAGAAGGTTGGCAACTGCTGATCTAGAATGTTCAGAAATGTGCATTATTCACCCATTTAATTACCTACCACAGTGCCTCCAAGGCTCTCACATATGGATATAATCAAAAGTTAACAGAACCTGGGCCCAGGGCAGCCCAAGACAGGGGTCAGATGGAAGATTTCCCACCACGCCAACCTGGAGAGTTCAAGGAACCCTGGCTGGAGACTGCACACCCCACAACCACCTCGTATTCCTACTGAGCAGCAGCCTCAACATGGGTCCCCAAGCCCATTCTCAGCCCAGACACCTGGCAGAGATCCCAGGGTTGCAGGCCCGAGCCTTGCACTTGGTCCTCACCTGCAGTGCCACCCAAAGGTTGCCTTGGGCGGATCCCCTGCCCTTTCTGTGCCTCACTTTCTCTATGAAATGGAACATATACCCTTATTCTTCCATCTTCTCTTCCTATCTGCCTTCCCTCTTTTCTGATTAGAAATGCCATACCGCCCAGCCGGCGTGACTCAGTGGTTGAGCATCAACTCATGAACTTGGAGGTCACAGTTCTATTCCCAGTCAGGGTTCATGCCTGGGTTATGGGCTTGATCCCTAGTAGGGGGCTTACAGGAGGCAGCCGATCAATGATTCTCTCTCACTGATGTTTCTATCTCTCTCTTCCTCTCCCTTCCTCTCCCTGAAATCAATAAACACATTTTTTAAAAAAGAAAAGAAAAAGAAATGCCATACCAATTTTCCTGAAGGAAAAAGTCTTTCTGACTTGAGTGGTCACACCTACATGATCCAGATATAAATATCCTACCAGATGGGAAGGAGGTCCCCAAAAACCTTTTGCAAGATCAGCCAAGGCTGAAATACTCATCCCCTCTGTTTCTTGAAGTCCCTAGGTAGCCTCACAATGCCGAAAAGTCAAGACATTCACACACACAGCTATCCAAATGTGTATGTGGATAGTCACACACCTCCCCTCCTTCTCACACATCCAGGTTGGCAGACTGTGCCCCCACCTCCCTCTGTCCCCTTCTGCAGCAAACACCCAGCCCCTCAGCACCTCTCCCCTCCTTGGACTTCAGAAGTTAGATGACCCACAGCCACCATCCCATCCCGTTTGCTAGGCTGCACCATCACTTTGCTAATCTTGTCTCATAAATCACTCCCTCCAGCCCTGTCATCATCTTTTAGCTTTCACTAAACTCCATCCCATTTATCGACATCCTGTGGAGGCCAAAGGTCCAGGCAACTTGGGAGGGGCCTACACTTCACTGTCACGAGATGGTATGGATTAGCTTCCCTGCCCCCTCCTTCCTCATTGGGTCTTGATCTGTACCCCTCCCAGTGCCCACTTCCCTCTTCTGCCCCAACCATGCACCCATCTTTTTCCCTCCTTTGTGAGTTCTAGGCTCCCTGAGGGCCATATTCTTCCCACATCATCCACCCCCAGAATCACCTTGAATCTCTCTGCACAAGACCCTTTATCCTGGACCTTGGATTAAGACAATGCAAGGACCACCATCCATATATACCTCATTAGAATATCAGCTCCCAGTGGGCAGAGACTTTTGTCTATTTTGTTCAATGTTGAATTCCCTGCACCTAGAATGGGGCTGGAACTAATCAGTGACAAAGATTTGTTGAAGGACTGAATCCACTATTCTCTCCATTGGAGAAGAACTGGATGAACTCTTTCCTCCCTTTGAAAAGGCTGGGTCTTCCAGATCCCACACACCTACTAATCCGAGGGCCTCAAATGGAAAAGCACATGTCAAGTGTAAGGTTTACCTAGGTGGACTCCACCTGTTACTCCAAGGTGAGCCTGGCCAATCAGAACCCTGAATACTCTGGACCACGATGATTGGTTCTGAGATAGACACATGACCCAAATGGTCCAATCAGACTCAACCGTTTTATTTTTGTTTGAACTGTAGGAGAAGGGATTCTTTCTTTCTGCTAAAATTAAACTTGAAGCCTAGAGATGCCTGGGGTCATATAGTAGCAACAAAGAGGAAAGCAAAGCCAAGAAACAGAAAGAGTAAATCCTAATCACAATGGTTGAGCCCCTTGATCTAGCCATGCCTGAATGTCCACCCTATAATACCTTTTTTTTTTTTCTTTTGGCTTAATTCAGTTTGAGTTGTTTTCTGTCACACACAGCAGAATGGGCTCTGACTGATACAGTGTGTTCTCAGCCTCAGCTGGGATGAATTGAAGAAACACAGGCATGGTGCCAGGCATCCCCAAGAGGCTCAGTAAGTGTGAGTTCCCTCCTCTCTCCATTCTCTTGCTGGGACAGGGATCCAGGAATAGAAGAGGAGAACTTCAGCAACGTTCCCAGCCAATACATAATGAGATCACCATTAGTTCCTTTGGGAACCCTCTGGAGTTCCTGAAGGAGCACCAAGAACACTTTCAGGAGCAGAGCTGTGAACGAGGACCCTCACCTCCCAGGCAGATGGCACAGCCCAATCTCCCCACTGCAAAGAGACTTGGGAGTGACCTGACCTCACTCCCTGGGAACACTGGCTCATTCGCTGAGACGGACAACCAGTCTTCAAATCAGTGTCATTGCAGGGACATTGCAGAGTCATTGCATCGCTAGGGCTGTGTGCAAAAACAGCTGCCAAGAGCACTCCAAGGGGAGATGGAGAAAGGAAAGGGCTGAAGCAAGCATCCCAATCTCCAGGGTAAGAGGAAGCCTGGTCCACCCTATCCAGAGGGGATGGGAAGGGGGCCTCCCATAATACCCTGCTCCCACCAGGGGATGGAAGGGGTCCTGAGATACCACCCAAACCCAACTGTCAACTCAGCACCCTGAACAAGGCCCAGCTCTGAGGACTTGTCCAAATTCCCAACCTGACCAGTGGAAGCAAAGACAGGCATGGGAAGTGAGGGTGCACCACTCACTTGGCACAGGGAGCCTGTCAGGCAGGTACCCCACCCCACCCCAGCCTGCCCACCACCTCCCAGTGCCCCTCCAGCCATCTATTCCCTCTATCAGAGAGCAAGCCACACACCCATACCCTCCTATGCTTACACACACACACACACACACACACACACACACACACAAAATAACTGATTGCTAGTGGATGTTCCTAGCTGGCTTATAATAAAGGTAATTAAAGATTGGTGCTACAGCCTATAATTAAATATGAATAAAGTATCTCTAAATGGAACCTTGATTCAAAGTGTTCAGTGGAAGTACTTTAAGCTGATAGATAGGAAGGAAAAACAGACCCTGTCCTGAAAGCAGAATTACACCCCCCTCGCAGCTGAAACAAATGCAACCCCCCTCCAATCAGGCCTGGTCCCCCAGCCCTTTCAGCTGAAAACCATTAGCAGAAACAAACTGCGGCATGGACAGCAATTAGATTCAAGATGGGCCTTGGCTGCCTCCAGTCAGTGCAGAAACCTCTCTCCCCTTCTAAAAAAAAAAAACCACCTGCCACACACACACACACACACACACCACCTTGTCTTTTCCTCTGGGTCTGGCGGCAAAATCAATTAAGTAAAACAACTGCATTTTAAAATGACTAGTTATGTGCTTTTTAATTACTGTCGGCCCATGATTCAAATATATCGATGTCCTTGTCTAAAAACGGAAAAAAATTTCTCTAGCTTTGTATGGTCTGTTTTTTTAGGGGTGTGTGGGGAGACTTAGGGTTGTTTTTTTTTTAAGAGCAGAAAACATGAGAGGGGCAGGAAACAATGTGTCATCCCCTGGAGCCTAAGGCTGGGGCTCAAGTGCAGACTTCAGCGGGCTCTTCAGCTGGGGTCCGGGAATCGGAGACCACGTGACATGCTGCCCCAGTGCAGGGCAGAGAGAGACTCCAGAAAAGCCAGCGTGCAGATTCCCACGAAGCCAGGTGACGAGGCAATGTTCACACTGAGCAGCCAAACACTGGCCAGGGGCTACATTCTGCCCAACATAAGGTGACAGGAAGTCAGAATCTTCTGGAGAAGCCACAGTGTGACTCCTGGGAGTTCCACGTGAGCCCAGCCAGCCTCGCTCGGGTCCCTGTGGGGACTGACTCACCAGTTACAAAATGGGAGATGTCCTGGATTTTTCCAAGATGGCCCAATTTCACCTATTCCATATTGTTGTCCTCATACTCATTCATATCACACCTACTCTGGGTTCAGAAACCACATCGCTGTAAGGTAATGCTAGCATGTCTAACAAACCCTGAGCTGGCTGGCTGCAGATGAAGACAGGGGCCTTCTCAAAGCACGCAGGTCCAGGCCTAGATGCCAAGGCCAGGCCGCTCCCACTCAGGAGCTGGGGAGACTGCCCAGGGCACCTGAAGTAGGTTACCATGGCATCAGCAGTAAAGAACATCTGGCTCTCCAGGTCCTGAAATGGCCCACCTCACACATGGCTACAGCCATCTACCACAGACTGATGGGGCTTCAGTCCCTGAGCTAAAAGAGTGGCTGGAGTGAACCTTCCCCACCCAATGCCCCTCCCCCAACTGAGGCAGACAAGATAGCTCCAGCCAGCTAGGATTCTGTAAAGCACTGCCATCTGCCTTAGGCGGAAAACCACCTCTGACGTGCCTCTGCTTGAAACACATCACCTTCTCTCAGCATCTTATCCCAGGGACCTGCCCCAGGCAACCCTTACTCTCAGTCACCCTAGCAGCTGATAATCCATTTTGCTGCAATTCCTCCTTCTACCCCTTAAACATGCCTAGCTTATATCCCACCTGTTCAGGGTCATTCCTGTACTTTCCAAGATAACACCTGACAGTAACAGCAAATGGGTGGCACATGCACCCTCATTCCCCCTCTAGTGGTTTTAAAATATGTTCATACATTTTTAAATACTCCTATTTTTGAGCGGTGGAGCCTGTTTCCCATGTCTTGAGGGTGAGCGAGACTTCATGGCACACTCCTAACCAACAGCATCTGGAGGAAGTGATAGTGTCTGACTTCTGAGACGGTCATCATGGCGTCCTCCTTGCTCTCTCTCTCAGATCGCCTGCTCCCGGGGAAGCCAGCTGCCCTGTCAGGAGGACACTGAGGCAGCCTGTGGAGAGTCCAGGTGGTCAGGAATCAAGGCCGCCTGCCAACAATGAGCCACCTTGGTAGCAGCTCCTCCTTCCCCACCCAGGCCTTCAGATGACACCGCCTCAGCCGACATCCTCACTGCACCCTCATGAGAGACTCTGAGCCAGAACCTTCCAGGGAGCCACTCCCAAATTCCTGACCCACACAAACTAAGAAGTCAAAAGTTTGTTGTTTAAGATGCTAAGTTTTGGGGTCATTTGTTATGCAGCCATAGCTCATTAATACACCAATAGCTCAAACATACCCATGCCAGACCTCACAATCGCGGCATTCCTTTCTGCTGCATCCAGAGATGCCTCAGAATCTCTCTCAACATAATGCTCCAGCAGCCACCATCGAATGACTAGAGTGAATGTATAAAATGAAACCAATGTGCCATTCCTTAGCTTCAGCCAGTCAACAAACACAGGGTGGGACAAAAGTAGCTTTACAGTTGTGAATATGTGAAACAGGGTTTATTCTTGTATTGTTATTTATTAATTATTGTATCTTTTCCATACAAACAACTGTTAACCCACTTTGGCCCACCCTATATTTACTGCAGGCTAGAAAATATCACATGCCAGAAACCATGCTGGTACGTAGGCCAACAAAACAGACACAGTCTCTGGCCATGAGGAGACCTCAGTCCAACAGAAGGCAAAGGCCTCTGAAAAACACACCTGCATTTCAGCAGGGCCTGCTAGAGACAGTGCCCCTGCCCAGGACTGCTTCACCCAACCCCAAAGGGGCTCTCTGGCCAGGTAAGAGGGGACCTCCATGTAGGCCCTGGGGGTTCCCGGAAGAGGACAGGCACCCAAGTGTCTCTCCCTTCCGCCCCCCCCCCCCCCCCCCCCCCCCCCCCAAACCCCTCCCCCCCCCCCCGCCTCCCTCCACAGCTGCCCTGTCTCAGGGTGGGAGTACTCCTATCCCCAGCTTCCCACAATAAAAATAACAACAGAAACAGCTCGAGAATATGTACGCCCTATCTTCCATGGAATCTGTGTTCTTTCTGAGGTTCAGAAAAATCGAACTGTTGGTTCTGCAGAGCTAAGAGGTATTGCTACTGCTAAGCTGGGAAGAAAGAATGAAGTGACAATGGCAGAACCTGAGGCCTTTTGACAAGGGTGAACCCCAGAAATCACCAGTGTTCCTATTTAACACGGAGAGTGGTATAATGCTCAACTCTTACCAACTGGCTAAAGAGCCTCCAGGTACAGGACCTAATTGGCCACCTGGCTCTGCCCAGGGCATCACAGGACAGACGAGCTTCTCTCCTTCCACGAGAAGCTGACAAAAGAAGAAACAAGAAGCCGGGACCAGCCATACCCTCAGTTGGCTGTGGGCCCACCAGCTGGCCAAGAGAAGGGGCCTGAGAAGCAGTAAGGCACAATGACTCCAATGCAAGCTCTTCGTCAAATGTCCAGGCTGAAATTCTGGCTTCAATGTGTACCAGCTCCAGCAGTTATATAACCTCTCTGGACCTCAGCTTTCTCTTCTGTAAAATGGGAGTTTTAATACCAACCTCACTGAGTTGTTGATTGAAACAACATACATAAAGTTTCTGGAGTACAGCCTATAGAAGACCCCAATAACTAGCGGGAGTAGTGGTGCCCCATCTGACGCCCCCAGGAAGAGAGCAGAGCGGTACAATGACAAGAGCTCTGCACAGCCAGCAATTCTAGGCCCCTGGTTCTGCCCTGTCAGTGACCACCTTCATTGAGCCAGAGGCTGTACCGGCCTCCTGACTGACCCACCCACCTGCATTCCTTCCCCCTCTGACCCAGCCTCCACCTACAGCTAAGGTGAGTTTTCCAAACATAAGCTGATTATGTCACTTCTCTCTGCTTAAACCACTTCACCAGCTTCCCAGGGGCCAAAATCCTTTACAGGATCTGACCCTGCCCACCTCTCCTGCCCCATCTCTCCCCTTTGACCCCAGCTCTCTCTGCCTCTTCCTACCACCAGCACACTCCCTCCCTACCTGCTGCAGGACCTTTGCACATGCTGTCCCCTCTGCCCAGAAGGTTCCCCTCCCTCCTCCTCATTCAGGTAACTCCTACTCATCCTTCAAATCACAGCTCAACTGTCACCTCCTCAAGGAAGCCTCCCTGTGTACATTCCTAGAGTTCACGTGTCCTCAAGAGCTGCACTTTTGCCTCAGTTTGTATTTGCTTAATCTCCCTCTTCCCTTCTAGACTGCAGGCTTCCATTTTTGCTCAGCATTGCATCCTAACACATAATTAACAAATGGAGGTGAGGTTCCACTTTCCCTAACCTATTCTTGGCGAGGGAACTTGGACCTTCCAGCTGATCCCAGACGTGGCTGCCGTTCCTTCAAGGTGGCCGAAGGAGCCTCCCTGGTGCTGGGCATGTCGACAGCTGTGGTTGGAGGGACTCTATGGAAATGTTGTGATAATAATGATTAATAAAAAGCAGATAAACACCCTGTGTGGCTGGCCAGCCTGGGAAGCCATCCATTAGATCTGTCATTCATTAGAGATGGGGGTGGGGGCAGTGCTCAGCTTAAGCAAACCTTCTGTAAATTGTAGGCTGCGGGCACTGACATTTGATAAATTATTCTTCATAATCCGCCGTTGGCTGTCATAAATCTAATCTTTCAACGTTCCTCATCTTAATAACTTGTGCAATCTCTCAGGGTGACGTTGACTATGTCTCTGCCTGTGACAGAGATCTCTGGGGTAGAAGCAACCAAAGACCCCAGACAGTGCAGTGTGAAGCTGGGGAACCCCACAGCCAGGGCAGCCCAGGCAGATATCCCCTGGGTGATCAGAGTACAGAGGTCATGAGCCATACTTGGAGCCATGAAGGCCTAGAGGTCAATTTCACAGACCATGCCAGGGCTGAGAGACAGGTGGTGCCAGGACTCAGACCTGGGGCAGAATGGGGCAGGCTAGCCCTATACCCTCCCTATAAGCGTGCTCCCGTGAGGACCTACCACCTCTCCTTGAACTTGAGTTTGGGTTGATATGAGGGATGTCAGGATACCTTTGCTCTGCAGAGCCTGAATGGTCAACCATGGGTAATTCCTTACAGATGCATGTTTGTTGCCCTTAGAGGGCTCTTATGTGATTCTCAACTTTCTTTTAAAGTTAGGTAGAGGAGATATAACTGCCCCCATTTTAGAGAGAGGAACATATTTGCTAAAGGTCATTTGTTTATTCATCTGTCAAGTGTGTATTGAGTTGCTAATATGTGCCAGGCACTGTGCTAGTCTCCTGGGGCTCAATGGGGAGCAAGTCCAAATTGAGTACAGCCACCACCCTCTGGGGTCACTACTGGAACATGAAGTCCAGTGAGGAGACAGGAATTAATCAAGTAACACAGACAAACGTAAAATGGCCAACTCTGATAAATGCTATGAACAGAGAGGTAGCTGGTACTCTGAAGAACCTGTGTTCAGAGGATTAAACCTGGGCAGGGAGGACTTCCCTGAGGAGGTGTCAAAGAGCTGAGATCTGAAGGGCGAGGAGTCAGTTACCTCGCTGCAGAAATCAAGGACACGCCGTCCAGGCAGAGGGAACAGTTCACATGAAGTATAAATGAAAGGAGTAAGATAGGGCAACAGGAGAGAATCAGAAAGAAGATGTCCAGCAACTCCCAACCCAGATTCCAGGACGGCTCTCCAGGTCTCCCCCAGGGGAGGGCTCCTCACCCATAGCTCTGCCCATGGGAGAGAGCCCGGCCACAGAGGCTCACAGCCATTTCTGGTGAGGCCCAGGAATTCTCAAAGCTGATAAGCTCACCCAGTCACAAAACCCCAAAGGCCTTTTTGCAACAACCTGCAGATGTCCCTACACTCAAAAACATAGGAAGAGAGGCAATAAAGCAGAAGCATCCTTTGCCATCCAGACAGACTTCTTTATGTCCTGGGAGGTGGCAAGATACCACACAGCAAATGAGCCTAGGCTATGTCCCCGTGCTTCAGAGCCCCACACGAGAGAGTTCAGGTACCAAAGCCCACAGTCTTTCTGGAACACCTGTACAGGTTTCTCACAGTAAGAAGTTTTCCAGGTGCACTTTGCAAGTGATAACAGCAGGGCCCAAAGATTTTTTTATATATTTTTTTATTGATTTCAGAGAGGAGAGAGAAACATCAATGATGAGAATCACTGATCGGCTGCCTCCTACAGGCCCTCCACTGGAGATCAAGCCCGCTACCCGGGGCATGTGCCCTGACCAGGAATCAACCCATGACCTCCTGGTTCATAGGTCAACACTCAACCCCTGAGCCACACTGGCCTGGCAAGGGTCTAGGGATTTTAAAGGGAGGTAAGCCCAGACTTCCTGGCTCTATTGGGAAGATAATGCCCACATTTGGGGGAAAGCAGCCACACTACTGGCTTGACCAGCAAAGAGGAGCAGTGGTTAAGAACACCAACTCCAGCACCAGCGGCCCCACCTGCCAACGTCCAGCATGTGACAAACTACTTCTCTAATAACTACACCCCCCTGGTAGGGGCCTTGCAAATGTTAAAGGACATCAAGCATCTAGAGCAGAGGGCAGTCCACCATAGCCTGGGGACCAAATCCAGACCACCACCTATTTTTGTACAGCCCAAGAGCTAAGAATGCTTTTCACATTTTTTAAGTGTTTAAAACAATCAAAAGAATAGCATTTTGTGACATGTGAAATTATATGAAATGCAGTTTCCCTGTCCATGAAGCAAGTTTTATTGGGATACAGCACGCTCATTCATCACCCGTGGTCTATGCCTGCTCTCATCCTGCAGTGGCAGGGTTCAGCAGTTGTGACAGAGTGTGTGGTCTGCAAAACCTAAAATACTGACTATCTGGCCCTGTGGGAGGAGGAAAAACGCCCCCCTCAACGATGTCCATGTCCTTAACCCCAAAGGTGTGATTAAGGGAAGGCTCTGGAAATGGAGAGAGAACCCTGGATTAGCATGTGGGCCCAACATAATCACAGGGACCTTATCAAACGGAGGCAGGAAGGTCAGAGCATAGATATGAGAAAGGAAGCAGAGGTGAAAGAGTGAGAGGGAGGGACGAAAAGAGGGTAGAGAGGGAGAGAGAGACAGAGAAAGAGAGGAAGAGGGAGGGAGGGAGGGAGGGAGGGAGGAAGCAAGAAAGAGAGAGAGTGTGGGACAGAGAGAGAGCTTTAAAGATTACACTGCTGGCTTTGATGATGAAGGAGGGGTCACAACTAAGGAACGGAGGCAACCTCTAACAGTTGTTCTCAACCTTCTGGCCCTTTAAATACAGTTCCTCATGTTGTGACCCAACCATAAAATTATTTTCGTTGCTACTTCATAACTGTAATGTTGCTACTGTTATGAATCGTAATGTAAATATCTGATATGCAGGATGGTCTTAGGCGACCCCTGTGAAAGGGTCGTTCAACTGCCAAAGGGGTCGCGACCCACAGGTTGAGAACCGCTGCTCTAGAAGCTAGAAAAGACCAGGACAGAGATTCTCCCCTAGAGCCTCTAGAACAGTGGTTCTCAACCTTGGCTGCCTTTAAATACAGTTCCTCATGTTGTGACCCAACCATAAAATTATTTTCGTTGCTACTTCATAACTGTAATGTTGCTACTGTTATGAATAGTAACAAAGAAACAGAATTTCCGGAGGATGCGGCCCAGAAATCAAGATTTTAAAAAGATTCCCAGGTGATTCTAATGTGCACCCAAGGTTGAGAACCACTGCTCTGGAAGGAGTGCCGCCCAGCCAACACCTGAATTTTTGAACTTCTGACCCACAAAATGGGAAGATAACAAATGTGTATTTTTTTAAGGCACTAAATTTGTGACAATTTGTAACAGCAGCAATAGGAACCTATTATAGGCCCTTTACAGAAAACGGTGGCTGACCCCTGTAGAGCATTAGTGTAACACTCTTAGTATATGTCTGTTTTTATGCTTTTGCTGTACTTCCCAGGGCAGTGGTGAGACTACAAAGCTGAGGAACAAGACAAGGGACGCACAAGCCGCGTGGGGAACACAGGACAAGTGTGAACCCCAAGATGTGGCACCAGGAAAGTATATCCAGGCTTCCATTCTGCTGTGCCAGGTCCCCGTTTCCCCTCCCAGGGTAAGAGGCCCTTTGCTCCCCTGGCTGCCTCTATACAGCGTTCCTTCCCAGCCCCCAGGTCAAATCCGAAAACCTGCTTGGCTGTAATGACCTCTCCCCCAGTGTCTCTTCCCCAGGAGCCCAGTGTCCTCTTAAACTTCACACAGAACCACCAGTCTCAGTTCACACACCAAAGAAGAGCAGGGGGGCCCATGAGGGATTTCTTATCACAGAGATGGTGACACAGGTGACTCGAAGGAGCTGCCCCAGCTGTTAAAGCAACAGTCTCTCCTTCTCCAAAGCCAGTTACAGGGACATGGACACACACACACTCATTCCTGATGACTTTTTTAAATAACTGGAAACCAGGAACCCAATGGGGCTCCAGCCTACCCCTGTTGAACCCCAAATTTCTCTGTACCACGTGGACTCTCCAACCTTCTGTGACCACCAACCCACCCGTCCTACTGGAAGGAGAGAAGGGGCCACTGTGCAAACCCCAGCCCTGTAAAAAAAAAATCCTTCCCCAAACTGCTAGCAGGATAACCTGTTAGCACACTTGCCCCCACTCCCCCTTAGTGTTGTGGTCATTTCTGAGGTTGTCCCCCACTGTTCATGCCAGAAACCTGGGAGTCGATCATGGCACCTCCTTCTCCCTCAGCCCCTCCCCATTTAATTCGTCTTTGACCTTAGTCTCCAAAATACATATGTCCACTCCTCACCTGAGCCACCATCACCTCTTGCCTGGAGGACCACAAAGCCTGGTCATTGGTCTCCTGGTTCCACCCATTCCTTGTATAAGCCATTGCAGCCTGGACACGCCGTTGTTCTCTGCGTGGAACCTATCAGTGGCTGCAACCTGGATCTCCTGAACATGCCCGGTACCCTCTCCAGCCTCAGCTTTCAGTGTCTCTCTGCCCTGCCACCACCACCCCTTTTCTGTCCCACCCCGAGGCCTCCACATTCTCTCTTTTCTCTGCCCCACCCTCCCCTCCCCTAACTATCCCATGCTCTCAGCTTAACCACCACTTCCTCAGAAGGGCCACTCGGGCTGCCCCAAACTCAGAGCACCCTATATTTTTCCCCATGGCATTTATCACAAGCGTCATTAAATTTTCCTTGTTCTGATGGCTTGTGCAACATCTGCCATCCCCTACAACTAGATCATAAGCACCCTGAGGGCAGCCTGGCCAACCCCGTAACACCCAGGGCCGCACAACAGAAGCTCAGTAAACATCTGCTGAGTCAACACATGAATCAACAAGTGATTGGTGAGGTCCCAAAGGGAGAAAGGCTGCGGAGGCCCAGACACACAGGAGCCCCTGCCTGCAGGACAGCCAAGCTGTGCTTCCAGCCGAGCACCTGCCCCCACCTGGGCATAAGGCTCCATGCTTCCAGCTCCAGGCCCAGGAGGCACAGGCCCCTCTGGTCCCCCTCAAGTTCAGACACCTCCCTGAGGTGCCACCTGCCAGTGATGACATCCTCAGCCTGCCTCCACCTCTCAGCTCAGGCACTACACCTGCCCAGAATGCCCTCTCCATGCCCTTTTGCTGCTTCCCCTGTCCACAGCCCTTGCACCCTGCTCAGGTCTCCCCTCCTCCAGGAAGCCCTAACTCCCCCTCTTGCAACCCTACTTGTGGATTCCCAAAAGCTACAGCCCAAACCTCAGATGACTTTCTCTCACCTGATGTTGACCTCTTGTTGTCTACAGCCCATTCTGTACCTAAGATGCTAGCTCCTCGGAGATGTCAGAGGGTGTCATGAGTACGGCAGCCCACCCAGCACCTTCCTCAGACTCTCTCACCCCATTCATACTACTCTGAGTAAGGGGACGGGGTGCTGGTCCCACCTCTGCCACCAACCAGCCTCTTTGGGTCTTAATTCCTCACATGTAACAGGAGGGTGTTGGGGTACATGACCCCTGACAGCCCTCCTAACTCTATGACCCTATAACTCTTACCTTCCATACCACACTCCCCAACTGCGCCCCAGCCCAGCCCAACTTTCCTCTATACACGTGTGCACCCATACATGCACACTCACCTGGCATCAGCTTACCCTCCCTAGTGACAAACACGTGCTCACACACATGTACACACACCGGGAGTCACCTCCAGAGTGGCACAGGCCAGGCCACTGAGGGGCTCTCCTGGATACAGGGCCTCCCGCGGCAGAAATCACCAGGGAAGCCTGGCCTGGGATGTCGTCTTGTTCCCGAAGCTCCATGAATAAAGAAGCAGGCACAGCTGGCCTATTCATAATCAGCATAAAAAATTGATTAGCCCTTTCCAGATTAAACATTATTGTTTCAACGATGAACATAAATCAGGCCGACGTGGAGGGCCTGCCTCCCCCTGCTGCGTCAGGGAGATAGCGAGTGGGGGCAGCGGATAGAGGGGCTCCTCCTGGAGAAGGGCCCAGCGATAAGAAGCTATGCAGGAGAGCGGACCACCCTCTCTCTCTTCACCAGCCCAGCCTGCGCCCACAGGGGCAGCACCTTCCCCAGAGGTGAGATGGAGGAGGAGAGCCCAGCAACCCACACTTCTAAGAGCACCTCCTTGACCATCATCTCATTGGCTCTTAGGCAACACAGGGCCAGGGGCAGCCCCAGGCATAAGGGGGTGGCAGACTGGTATGATGTCAGAGGAAAGAACATGGCCCTCAGAGGCAGGCTGGGTCTCACAGGCCCATCACCGTGGCCCTGAACCCGGTCCCTCCCCTCCGTAAAGCGGCCTCTGTAATTGAAGCATGTTTTTCTCTGTAGTCAGACAATACTCAGGTCCAGTTCCCAGCTGAGGCACTGTCTTGCTGTGTGATCCTGAATAAGTTACTCAGCGTCTCTGAGTCTGTTTCTACATCTGGAAAAAAATGGGGAAAGTAATACCTACCACACTGAGCTATTACGAGGCCTCAATGAGACCTTGTGTTTGAAAACATCTAACTTGTTCTAGGGACACTTAGTAAATATTCAGTTCCTTGACCTGCTGGGGTTCTCCATCTGCCTGTTCTGCCTCCCACCAGGAATGCGGGTCAAGGCCCTAAGCTGCAAGAGTGAAAAGCACTGGGCTCCTTACAGAGAGCAGTGGAACGCAGGGGTCAGGAGCGCAGGTTCTGGACTCGGCCTGGCTTTTGCTCCTGACTCTGCCTTGTCCTATCTGTGCGATCTCAGGCATGGGACTCAGCCTCTCTGGCCTTGGGTTGCTCCTCTGTAAAATGGGAACAATAGGACTTCCCCTCACAGGGCAGCTGTGAGGTTCATGGGAGATGATGCCTGCAAAGTAACACCAGTGAGCACAACCCTTTGCCCTTCCTCCTGCTCCATCAGCCTGACTCACAATTCCCAGTATTTGCACCTGTAGCTGCAGAATTAACAGCCCTCAGGAACACGCTACTTGAGGAGTTAGGAGGTTGGTGTATAAACACCCTACCTTCTCCCTTGGCCCTTGGGTGAGGGAACATTCTAAGACAGGGGTCCTCAAACTACGGCCTGCGGGCCTCATGCAAATACAAATATTGTATTTGTTCCCGTTTTGTTTTTTTACTTCAAAATAAGATATGTGCAGTGTGCATAGGAATTTGTTCATAGTTTTTTTTTAAACTATAGTCCGGCCCTCCAACAGTCTGAGGGACAGTGAACTGGACCCCTGTTTAAAAAGTTTGAGGACCCCTGTTCTAAGCCTTCCCGTCCCTGGACCACGTTCCCAGTTCCCCCCCTGGCAGCAGCTGGCAGCATCCCACAAAACCACTTTCACTGGAATCCTTGTCTGGAGCCGTCTTCTGGGAGAGCCCAACTAGGATGAGCACTTCTCCCGCCGTGAGCACTCAGTCAAGGTTGGGAATCGCGTTCACTGTGAAAGAGGGCAGGCCTGGGACTCCTTCCATCATCGCTCCTACTCCAGCCCTCCCCAGTAAAGACAACCCTCTGGCTCACACGGAGAAGCATCAGAAACCACTGCCGTCACATCCACCTGCCCACACTGCCAACCCAGCCCCGAGCAGCCTGCAGGAGACCCACTCCCCTCTCCCTGCGCCAGGGAAGGAAGGCCACGAGCCCATTCAAGGAGAAGATGAGGACCTGCTGCCGCTCTCGCAGTCCCCGAGGGCATGGGGTCAGGGCAGCTCCTTCAAGAGCAGTGCTGTGCCATCTGTCCTTTGGTTTGTGTCCAGCCTGAGACACTTGCTCTGAGCTCCAGGGGGATGGGTGTTGGGGTGGGGGGTGGAGATTGGCCCTGCCCAGCTCCAGGAGACAGCTAAAAAAGGCTCCATCTGCCAGGTATGGATGATAACAAGAGGCTCCTCGCATGGCTCCTGCCTTGGGCCCCTCCATCCATCCTGCATTGTTGGCTGACTGTGCCCAAAATGTCTATTCTTCAGTCTTGGGGGCTTATACACACATGCTCAGAGGATTAGCTGATCTGACTTAATACTACTTCTTCGACCCGGATCCTGTGGTGACTCCCTAAAGCCTGCTCATCAAGGCCCACTGCCTATAGCCAGGCTATTGCCCCCCAGAGACCAGCCCCAGCTAGCAGCTGCCTGGCAGGTGGGGTGGGGACTTAGTCAAAAGAGCTCAAAACCGGTTCTGTTTCTTTTAGCTGCGTGACATTGGCTGTTACTTAACCTCTCAGGCCTCTACTCCCTCACTTGGAAAACTGGGATGGTAAAATCTACCAACCCTGCAGAATGATTGTAAGAGTTAGAAACAATATCTGCAAAACATCCAGCAATGTGTACTACAAGCAAGCACCAAATAAGCAGAAACTGTAACATTATTATCCACTGACATGAACACGGATGGTTTTTCCGCCTTACCCATCTTTTTGCCTTTTTCTGCCTTGCTGCTTCCCACCGCATCCCAATGCTAACTGTGGGGACTACATGAAAGGGATCCCATCTCCTCATGCTGGTCTGAGAATGGACATCTGTACGTGTTTCCCAGGGCGGCCCTAACAAATTGCCACTCACTGGGTGGCTTCAAACAACAGAAATGTATTGTCTCGTGGTTCTGGGGGCTGGAAGTCTGGAATCGATGTGTTGGCAGGCCCGTGTCCTCTGAAGGTCTGGGATTTGCTATCCGCCAGGCACTGCACTTTCAATGAGTTACACCTTTCCAACCTCATCACAGTCCTATCAATGCGAAGGTTCTATTAGCATGCCTGTTTAGAGAGGAGGGAACTATGGCTCAGAAAGAACTAATAATACATTTGGTTTGGTGCAAGGCTCTCTGACTCCAAGCCCATTTTATACCCTTCATGCCAGACTGCCTCAGAAATGATCCTTTCGCTCCTTCTAGAAGCCAGACCCTGCCCTTGCCCTTAGCCCATAGTTTAGAGAGTCCCAGTCATGCCCTCACATGGCCCTCCACAGGCTCCTATGAGAATGCCCCAAGGAACGATGCAACCAAGACCTGGGCAGAGCTGGCTCCTGAGGACTCTAGGCTCGTAAAACCACAACGTCCTGCATCAGTAACAATCTATTACTGAGCAACTTGCGTGCCGGGCCCTGTACGGGGCTCTGAGGGAACCCCGGGATGAGTGGGCGGAGACCTGCCATCCTGATAACATTAATTGAGCATTGAGAGAATCAGAAAGCCAGGCTGAAGCAAGAGGACCACAGGGGGTCAAGGCCAGTGCTTGGCCGGGAGGTCAGGGAAGGCTGGCCGGGGACAGGAACTCAAAGGACCTCATCAATTCAACTCATCCACATTTATTAACATCTACCATGTGCAGAGCCCACACTAGGACCCACCAGAGATTCAAAATGAGGAAGCAACCAACCTCAGTGCATGAGAGCTGCAGCTGGGGACAGAAGTGCCCTGGACACAAAAGAGCCATTAATCCTGCCTGGGGTCATGAGGGGCCAGGAGAGACAAAGTTACCAAAAACGGTCCCTCAGTTTCCCATTTGTAAGAGAATAGTGCCTATTGCAGAGGGTTTTAGTGAGAAGCTGATTCATGTGAACTTGTAAACAGGGCCCGACACCTGGCAAGCATTCAGAGTGTGCATGTGCTGTTGTTGTTGTTAGACCTGGAGTTTTTAAACTCCATCTTTTAAGAAGAGAAAGAGTCCAGCCAATCTGGCTTAGTGGTTGATCAATGACCTATGAACCAGGAGGTCACAGTTCGATTCCCGGTGAGGGCATGCGGCCAGTAGGGGGCTTGCAGGAGACAGCTGACCAATGATTCTCTCTCATCATTGTTTCTATCTCTCCCTTTCCCTTCCTCTTCTAAATCAATATAAATATATATATTTTTTTTTTAAAGATGAGAAGGCGTCTGATGAGCAAAGAAGGGAAGCAGGCTCATGGAGTGAAGTCCTGTGCGGCCAGGGTGGCACTGAGTGACGAGTGGAAAAGGCACGAGGCTGCAAAGAAAGCGCGAGCAGCTCCAGTCACTCTCTGGGTGCCTATTCCGCAGGCACGATGGAGATGCACCTGGAGCTGTGCAGATTCATCCAGAAGCCACAGAGCACCTGACAGAAGGGCACTCAGAGACTGGAGCAGGAGCCTCGCAGGGCAGGGGGTGCAGAGCCTGAGGGAGGGCAGCGCTCAGGGTGGGGCTGGGCCAGGGGGGCCTGGGGAAGAACCAGTGGCCACGGGCCTCAGTCTCCTCCAGTGACTAATGCTTTCTGCCATCCATCTCCACTCCTTAAATTACCATTTATGACCAAAATCGCTCTCTCATAATTGATTAAAATCTCCTTTTGATGTTTGGCATTACTGGGGAAAAGTTGTTTTTTTATTCTTCATTATGTTTTTAATATAAATGTATTTTTTATTGAGAACTGCTGGGAAGGCCGGATGAGACCAAGTCAGGAGGGAGGGTCATCTCTCTCCCTCATTCCCAGGCCTCCCACACAGCTTTGTGGCCACAGGCGCCTCCTGTTCCCAAAACACTCCCAAGGTAGCCTTTTCGGGGACTCTCTAGGGCAGTGATGGCGAACCTTTTGAGCTCGGCGTGTCAGCATTTTGAAAAACCCTAACTTAACTCTGGTGCCGTGTCACAGATAGAAATTTTTTTATATTTGCAACCATAGTAAAACAAAGGCTTTTATTTTTGATATTTATTTTATATATTTAAATGCCATTTAACAAAGAAAAATCAACCAAAAAAATGAGTTCGCGTGTCACCTCTGACACGCGTGTCATAGGTTCGCCATCACTGCTCTAGGGAGACATAGAAACTAGGTGCCAGAACAAGCAAAGATGCTGAGGATGAAAGGAAGCAAATCCACAGACAGCTGAAGCCCTTGAGGAGGTCCTCAGCCCAGGCCAGTGGGGCAGCCTGGGAGGGGGGGAGGGTGAGCCAGCCTGGACCAGGCCCTTTCCAGTGTGGGAGAATAGGGACCCCCAGGGACTGGCAGAGTGCCTGGCACAGAGGAGGGCTCAATAGATATTTGTGAGTGAATAAGAAGGCAGAAAGGACTGTGAGGGCTTAGAGGCACAGGTCACCAGGGCAGGGAAAGCGTTCTGCTAGCCACAGGCCCCATGGGTGGAATTGGCCCCTCTGTCCTAAGCACTTCCCTAGCCCTATCCAACCCAGGGCATGTTCATCCCTGCTTATGCCCCACCCCCAGCTCCTCCAGGACAAGGGAAGCTGAGAGCAGCTGCCATCCTGCAAGTGAGAACGGCTGGGTGGGTCCTGACATAGCACAGCCACCATGACCCTTGGTACCCAGGGCTCTTCCTCCACCCCCTCCTCCATGGAGTCAACCCTAGGAACCAAGAACACAAAGCAGGTGCTGCTGATGGACCTCTGGAAACCACAGATGTCAAAACTGCTTGGAGGAGCTGCCAGCAGCCCCCCAAGATGAGGATCATGGGAAGGAAGCAGGGGATGTCCAGAAGCCAGGGCAGCCCATGGAGGTTTCTAACAGTGGAAGGGAAGGAGCTGCCACTGGATGGAATGCTGGGGACCCATCAGGGAGGGGAAGAAAAAGGAGGATGGTTCTGACAAAATAGTAGTATCTGGAACAGAGAACTGAACCAGGTATCAGAAAACCTGGTTAAAGACCCAACTGTTCATAGTCTCTCGGAACCTTAGTTCCTCCCACAGAAAAAGCATCCAACATAACACAGAAATAATGGCTAATGTTTGCTCACCATTTGATCTGATCTGTGCCAGGCATGCTCTATGTGCTCCACATCCATTCATTTATTTAACCCCTGCAGCAGGTGCAGTTATTATCCCAATCTTACAGATGAGGAAACTGAGACAGAAGATAAGAAACATCCCCAAGGTCACAAAGCTAATAAAGCAACAAACAGTTTGGCTCCTGCCCACCTCAGAGGGTCAATATGAATGAAGCCTGAATGTCATGTGGACGCAGAACCAAGGATACAAATGTGTAGTCCTGACCAAGGGCTGTGTGGGGAACCATGAGGGTTAATGTTATGTACGGACTTGGCTGGGTCACAGTGCCCAGATATTTGGTCAAACATTATTCTGATGTTTCTATAAGATGTTTTTGGATGTGATTTACATGCAAATCCGTGGACTTTGAAAAAAGCAGATTGCCCTTCATATTGTGGGTGGACCTCATCCAATCAGTTGAAGGCCTGAATAGAACCCAAAACTGACCTCCTGGAGCAAGAGGGAATTCTGCCAGTAGACAGCCCTCGGACTTGAAGGGCAACATCAGCTCTTCCTGAGTCTCCAGTCTGATGGCCCACTCTGAAGCCTTGACTTTCCAGCCTTCATAAGTGAATTCCTTAAAATCAATCAGTCAGTCTCTCTCTTTGCTTATTTGTCACACACACACATACACACACACACACACACACCCTGTTGGTTCTTGTTTCTCTAAGAGAAGAATGAAATACAGCTCTGGTAGAGCTGCCACAGCCTGGAGGAAGGGATGCCCAGAGGGCCACCTTCTCCTAGTTCTCACAAAGTTCTCCAGCAGAGGCCCTGTGTGCGGACCTGCAGAGATGATAAGGGTCACCCCAGAGTTTTCCATCACTATCTATCCAGGGGTGAGGAATGTCTGGCCCTCGAAACCATTTGGTCAGCCCTGCCAAGGCATCAAGAGTGAGTTAATTAAATGGCTGACCAAATATAGCAGGCTAATTTTTAAGTTGATAATTTTGTATGACCTACAAATGATGTTATAAATATCCAAATGGCCCTTGGCAGAAAAAGGTTCCCCACCCCTGATCTATGCCTGCCACCCTGTTCCCCGGCCCCAAGGCCTCCACAAAAGCCCCTGCTCCAGTCTCTGCACTGCCCACCCAGTGCTCCCACCACCAGGAGCCCCTTGCACAGGCCAGGTGGCCTCCTGCCACACCTCCCACCGTCCACCTTTGCTCCTGCTAGTCCTGATGCCATGAGTGTCTTTTCTGTGCCACCCCACTAAGCTTGATAAACAATTGGTGTTCTTGGAGGAAGGGCTTCTTTTTGTCTTTTCTAAACTTTTGCTTATACCTTGACTGAAACAAGACAAAAATGTCAGCCTTCACCTGTACCTACAGGTTCATATGAAACAACAGGGTGTGCAGTCTGATGCATGATAGTTCTCTTCTGCATTTTCATAGCCACTCCGGTCAAATGGTGCATCAAGAATACTGAGCCCCTACAACACCCAGCACTGCCCTTGGGTAGTATTGGAAGTTACAAAACAAGGTCAAGTCTAGATCCCCACCCCATGGGAGCTCAGGAGTAAAAGACTAAGGAAACATGTTTCAGAGTACACAAGTCAAATCCTGATATCCCACCACTAGTACAAGCAGTGCCCCTAACAAAGATATTTTTATGTTCCACTCCAGTAGCTGACCTCATTTCCTTGGGTTCTTCATAGAATCTCCAAGCTAGAAAGAACCTTATCTGATACAACTATATTCCAGAACAATAAACAAAACTGAATCATTTACTAAAATGTATTGTAATGATATTGGACTTTCTGTATGTGTTGGGGAAGAAGGAAAGAAGGAGGGATATGTTGTGTCCATGACCAAAGATAACTGTACCAGTGCAGTTGACAATTCTATCATCTCTTCCTAAATCCCCCTGTAACTCCTATCCCCAAGCTCTCCACCAAACCACAAACCTCCCGCCTCCACCTTCCCCACCTATAAAGGATGAGCTCATGTCCCATATTACTAAATCTGTCCCACTCCATCCTACTTAGCTCAGATCCTTCTCCAAGTCTTCCTCTTCCTCAGGCTCACGTTATGAAAAGAACATTCAAAGACCCTTCATAATGTGACTTCAGTGCCAACTTTGCAACCTCAGCTCCACAAATTCTAGTCAACAAGACCATTCACCATGCACTCTCTGTGCTTTATGCTTTCCTGTGCCTGCACCTTTGCTTAGCCCATCTCATTAATCATTACTCAGTAATCCTTTCCTCCAACCTACATCTCCTCTAGTCTCACTCATCCTTGAAAGCCTGGGTCAAATGCCACCTGCTCCAAAAAGCCTCCATCCACCCAAATGTAACCTCTCCCTCTCCTTGTCCCATTCCTACTCCCCCTCCACACACACACCCTCCCTCTCTCTCTTGCAAACTCCATGGGTACTTACATGGCCAGGTATTATAGTGATGAATGTACTTCTCAATGACCCCAGACTACAGGGGACAGAAGTAGGTCCTGGCTGTACCCACAGCTTTCAGCACTGTGCCCTTTTCACTAAATGCCAGTTGTTTGTATAACAAAGAGAGACAAGAAATGGAAGAATGAAGGGAAAGGTGTTGAACCACAGAACTACAGGCTAAGTCTGGATGGGGACCTCAGAAGATGCCTAACCCAGATGGGGAAGGTGTAAGGATGGGTAGAACTCTACCAGGCCTTCCAGCTCAGAGCCAAATGGCCAACAGCCTCATGGCTTAGGCCTGTGTCTGTCCCACTCAGGGTGCAGAGGTGTCGGCCTGGGCTCCTTCCACAGCATGGACCATACCCAGGAGTAGAAAGAACCTGAGCCTCATCCACCCCTCAGGGCTCCCCACAGCAGGGAAGGCCCAGATCCTAAACACCCCTCCCTGATTCTCAGGCTCAGGCGCCATCTTCTGGCCAAGGTCAGCACCGCACCTGGACCCGCAGCCCCAAGGGCAGTCAGGAGACCAAGCCTGAGGCCATCCCCAACCCACTCCAGACCCAGGTCACTTTTGAGGCTGCAGAAACGACCCCACCTCCTAGAGTTCAGGCTCCTGATTGCTTCCCAGGACCTGTCCTTCCAAATGTAAGCCTAGCATTCAAAAGAAAAAGTAAAAAGTAAGATTCTTTCTGGTAACACTAGCTGAGAAACTTCTAAGACACACACACACAAACACATAGAAAACTGATTTCCAAAAGGATTTCTGCCAGACAGTTTTGTTACATAGAAGACAAAGCACTGGCCTGGGTATCAGAAGATCTGAGGTCTTGCTATGGCTCACAGGCCCCTCCCTTAGCTGTGTGGTTCCCGCCCCCCAAGAGCACACTTCCTGCCCACGCCAATCCTTGTGCCAGGATGGTATCCCCTAACTTGCCCTCACCTCTACACTGCTCACACTGGCTGCAGCCCAGGGACTTGGACTGATCCAGAACCGACTGTAAATCATGCAACCTCACTCTCACCCCCCACTCCCATGTGTGGACACCTCTCAGGGCCAGCCCTATCCGCCTGGGACAGGGAGTGGTCTGAGAGCACTAGTGACCCTTTAAGGTCGCTGCTAATGGGAGGGTCCCGAGAGGCATAGCTGTGACCAACCAGCCCAGGCTGGAATATACCAGCCTAGAGCCACCCGTCCCTCTTTCCAGTCTGAGATCTAGGGATGCTACGCTGTCTTTGAGTTCCAGGTAACCTCAGAGCTCATCCAAGGACTCCAGATCAGCTTCCATTAACCACACTCCTGAAACCAGGGAGGAAACGGACCTTCCCACTGAGGGTCCCAGGGCAGTCATGGAGCCCAGGGTCAGAGGGGCTGCTCAAACATCTTCCTGGGGGGAGAGCTGCTCCCTGAGAAGTGTCACAGGAGGGACTGAGGAGGAGGGAAGTGCAAAGTGAGTGACTTTCCCCGCCCTCCACCCCCACACAGTTCTCTTCTGCATTTTCATAGCCACTCCGGTCAAATGGTGCATCAAGAATACTGAGCCCCTACAACACCCAGCACTGCCCTTGGGTAGTATTGGAAGTTACAAAACGAGGTCAAGTCTAGATCCCCATCCCATGGGAGCTCAGGGGTAAAAGACTAAGGAAACATGTTTCAGAGTACGCAAGTCAAATCCTGATATCCCACCACTAGTACAAGCAGTGCCCCTAAAAAGATATTTTTATGTTCCACCCCAGTAGCTGACCTCATTTCCTTCAGTTTTTCATAGAATTTCAAAGCTAGAAAGAACCTTATCTGATACAACTATATTCCAGAACAATAAACAAAACTGAATCATTTACTAAAATGTATTGTAATGATATTGGACTTTCTGTATGTGTTGGGGAAGAAGGAAAGAAGGAGGGATATGTTGTGTCCATGACCAAAGATAACTGTACCAGTGCAGTTGACAATTCTATCATCTCTTCCTAAATCCCCCTGTAACTCCTATCCCCAAGCTCTCCACCAAACCACAAACCTCCCGCCTCCACCTTCCCCACCTATAAAGGATGAGCTCATGTCCCATATTACTGAATCTGTCCCACTCAATCCTACTTAGCTCAGATCCTTCTCCAAATCTTCCTCTTCCTCAGGCTCACATTATGAAAAGAACATTCAAAGACCCTTCATAATGTGACTTCAGCCCCAACTTTGCAACCTCAGCTCCACAAATTCTAGTCAACAAGACCATTCGCCATGCACTCTCTGTGCTTTATGCTTTCCTGTGCCTGCACCTTTGCTTAGCCCATCTCATTAATCATTACTCAGTAATCCTTTCCTCCAACCTACATCTCCTCTAGTCTCACTCATCCTTGAAAGCCTGGGTCAAATGCCACCTGCTCCAAAAAGCCTCCATCCACCCAAATGTAACCTCTCCCTCTCCTTGTCCCATTCCTACTCCCCC
>NW_005354673.1:4144830-4159993 GCF_000412655.1 Myotis brandtii
CCTACCCTGCTCCCCGCACAGCCCCTTTCCCCTCCCTCCACCCACAGACTGAGAAAGTGTGTCACAGGGAACAAATGCCATCTTCCCGGGTGGGAGGAGGAGGAGGAATGGGAGGGAAGGCTTTGATTGTGTGCCTGTGGGGGCCGGGGTAAGAAACCAGAGGTTTCTGAGCTTTCCAGCTGTGAGGGACGCCCCCACAGAACCGTGACCTTGTCATCAGCTGCCCTCTCTCAGAGGGCTCAAGACAACCCATGGGGCAGAGCCACAGGCCACCACACTCAGGACTACTTGGCCAGGTGGCCTGGAGAAGAGGCCCTGAAGATGCAGGTGAAATCTTCCAACCTCAAACATCCTTTGGCCGGCTGGGTGGGTCCACCATGACTGCTGACACCCCAAACTTCTCATCTCGCTTCATCATGGCTTAGAGAGAGCCACTAACCTGCTCTAGCCTCCCTCCTGTCCCTCGTTCGTCCATTGGTTTATTAAACAAACGCTAGCACCTACTATACATCAGATACTGTTCTGGGGCTGTAGGTACAGGGTAAAAGGACCATCAGGGTCTTTATCCACAGACAAGTCGACCTCCAAGGGTTAATCTGCTAGCTTTCCTCCCTCGCAGCCACCCGCACTGAGCTGCCACATGCCAGCAATGATGCTCTTCACACTGTTATTACAGTGATTTATTTAGTTTTAATTTGGGGGTGAATCTCGTGCTATAGGAAGCAGGAAGCCAAGAGTCTTGGCAAGAAGCAAAGCCATGCATGAGCCTCCACGGTGCCAATCCTGTCCCCTCTGCCAGGGGTCCTCCATCCTAACCCTTCTCCTCCCAGCCTACAGTCTGCTCCTGACCCCAGCCCTAAATTGGGGTTCACCTTCGCTCAATCTCCCCCATGTTCCTCAGTGGGAAAGAAATCCAAAAGGTTTCTATGCTCCCCCTCCTGTGTGATCCAGGCCCCCTCTAGGCCAGTGGGACCTCTTTGGCTGGATGCTGGGCATCCGATACCAGCTCTACATTCAGGGACAAATAGCCAGGCCAGCTCCATGCAGACCAAAGAAATGGAACAGGTGGTCTTTATGAAGCCTCTGCCCCGACTCTCCATCCCGAGAAGCTGTCCCTCATTTGTCCAATGGTTCATTAAACAAACACTGGCACCTACTGTAAATACAGAGTAAAAGGACCATAAGAATCTTCTCCCCAAAGACTTTAGTGCCTGCAGTGGGACCTCCTAGATATAACTAACCAAGACACAAGGTGCATGAGTAAAGGAAGCAACGTTGTGCAGAGATCACAGACGATTTCACAGGAGAGCTGGGCTTTGGTCAGGATACTCAGCACTGTGCCTGGCATTTGGCAGATGGGTGGATAGATGAATGAATGGTCTAGAAACACAAGGACTCCCTTGACAGGGAGAGGATGGGGTAAGACATTGCAGGCAGACAGAAGACCATGCATAGGCACTGAGGGCTAAGGGTACACGGTGGGTCTGAGGAGTAACTAGCATTTGTCGGGCACTTGCTCCAGGTCAGGGATGGCACAAACGCACTTTATAGTCATTATCACGTCTAATCCTCACAGCAACCCTATGAGGAGAACACACTCTCCCATCTTGCAGATGAGGAAAGTGAGGAGCCAGATAAATAATTTGTGCATGGTCCACACTCCTGGCTCTAGAGCCCAAACTCTAAAGCCACTGTGCCTGACCCAGACTTAGTCATGAAACGGATGGGCAAGTTGAAAGTGGATGGGGTGGACCTGGCAAATGGGAGGCATCAAAGGCTGTAAACTCATCTCAGGAAAGGTATTAGCTGCTCAGGGCTTGACTTTAAGATTATTTTGCTCAAAACCAATTCTAGAAAACCCAAAGGATTCTCTATCAAAGAAGAGAATTGCAAACAGAGTAATAGGTGAAGGCGGAGAGGAAGTTTTTTTAGTAGAGATAGCTGAGGTACCCACAGATTATAGCACACAATTTGTAGGGCTGGGCCTGAACCACAGCTCAGCAACCTGCAGACAGCTGCTCAAGCCCCTCCCTGTCCCCAGAAGCAAGACAACCAGAACAGGCCAGCGAGGGCCCGTGCCACTGTGCCCAGTTCAGGGTCCACACATCCTGCAGATCACTAGCATGAGTCCAAAGGAATGTCAACTGGGCTGTGGACAGAGGGACCCTTTGGCCCTTTCTCTGTTGCTCTAAGTGTCAGAATAAAGATCAGAAAAGTGAGGTTTGAGGAGGCAGGTTTTAGCCCTTAGGAGGAAGAACTTTTATAATTAGAGATGATTAACAAAAAAAGAGACCACCGAGGGCAGCATATGAGAGAATGAGCTTCCCGTCACTAGAGGTAATCAAGCAGAGGCTGATGGCTGCCTGACACAGATGTTCCGGGAAAGCCAATGCACCGAATGATTTGGACAGCCCACAGACAGGATTAGAGAGCAGTATGCTGGAATCACATATTAAAGTGCCCTTGGACATTTTACCTTAGCACCTAAGCCTCCATCCCTCTTCTGCAAAATGGGGTTAATGGCAGTACCTGCCGCATATGTTTGGGTGAGAATTAAGTGAGACAGTACATGGAATGAACACAGCACAGGTGTCGGCACATGAGAAACCCTCAATACTTGATAGATATTACTAGGTTGAACCAATCATATTAGGTTGCAGTAGAATATCACTCCTTTCATACGGTCCAACTAATATCTTTTACTGAGAAACACTGGTTCCTTCTAACCTCTTTGATCTGAGCACTGAAAGCTGTGTGAAGTGTGGTTCTGCACTAGTAGTGGGTCCTCAGCACCTGGCAGCGAGAATCTGCCAGGGCCTTTTCAAAAGCATACCGTCCCAGGACCCAGCCCTCCTGGCAGAGGCAGGTACCTCCTTGCCCAGGTCCTCGCGGATGACCTGGCTGACCTCTTGCATGCTGCTCTTCGGGGCCTGGCTGTGCAGCACCTTCAGTGTGCTGGTGTACTCCTGAGGCAGCAGGTAGTCCAAGGCTGCCAGGTGCTGGCCCACCTTGATGAAGGTGCCCCGGTTGGCACAGCAGAGCTCACAGAGACGCCGGGCAGAACGGAGGTGCACCTGCAGGGAGACAGGCCAAGACCAGAGAGGTGTGAGTGCACCCTGTCCAGTGGGCATCGACCCTCTGCCCCTCTGCTTGGAAACCCTGATTTACCCTCTGAACACACACACACACACACACACACACACACACACACACACACACACACCTTCAGTCACCTCTTCTTTCAGTGTTCTCCTTCAATCATGGTACCCAGAGCAATCAATTGCAACCTCATACCAAGGCTGGCCTTCTCATATGGCCAGATGCTTCCAATCTCCTTTCCATCAAACTTACCTGGTCTGGACTCCACTCCCTCAGAAATGGGTGTTTGTTCAAGGCTTCTAACCAAATCTCATCTACTTATGATTCATTCAAGTTAATGCATTTGCCACCCAACCCTCAGACATATTAATAATACTATCTGTATGGAGACCTACGATTTATAAAACATGGTCATATACATTATTTCTCTTCATTCTTACAGCAGCTCAGGGAGGCAGGTATTGGTATCTTTAAAGATAAGAAACTCAGATGGTTTGCTTATTAAGAAGTAGCTAATAATTTTTTTTAAGTCTAGAAAACACTCCAAACCTAGAGCTCTTTCAACTCAGCAAACTTCTGCAGTGATCTCATATTAACTGGAGCAAAAAGTTTCCTGGCACATGGAGCAGGCTGCTGGGCAGGCTGTCTAGGACAGGGCAGCCTTAACTTGCAGCCTGATGCCCACCTGTCCTTCCAGTGCTGGGAGGTGGGTATCAGCCCCAGGGTGTGCATCCCCAGTCATCACCCAGCTCAGCTGAGGGTCTGGGAGCTCTGAGGGCCCTGCCTTCCTGGAGCTACAGCTTCTGAGGTAGGGTGGGCCCATGAGCACACAGAGAAGGCAAGGGAGTCCAGTGCCCTGTGGGAACCCTGTACCTCTTCTGCCCATGAAGTCAACCAAGAGAGGGTGACCATCTATGATGGACTCACCCTCTCTTAAGTACTATGAAAAATGCTGAGATAATTAAGTACATATTGGAGGCAATGAACCACATGAAGAGTTAAATAACAGTGGGCAACAAACATGGAAGAAATGTTGAAAAATCCCATATAATTAGTTGCCAAGTGAACCACACAGAAAACTATTACTTTAGAAATTAAGAAGAGAATAGTATAGCCCTGAACATCCTCATCCCAGAAGCCAGGAAGCCTATCTGCCCCCTCCCACTACAGCAGAGCAGATGCCACAGACTCCAGGCAGAGGCAGGACATCCTTAAGCCCTGAGGGACCCCCACTGCTGGTTCTGCTAGACACCGCTGCCTCCCAGCCCAAGGTACTCCCAGGGAACCCTGTGCACATGACTCCATTCCCCTGGGCAGAATCCTCCAGCCTTGATGTGGATACTAATCCAAGCTGGGCCATGGAGGAGCTTCTTTCCCAGATAGGAGATTATAGGGAAAAGAGAATTAAGGATTGACAGCACACTCTACATGAATTAAAGGATTGTGAGGGATGGGATAGATTCTCTCTTTTTTATATATATACTAGAGGCCTGTTGCATGAAGAGATTCATGCAAAAGGCCTTCCTTTCCCCTGGTTGTTGGAACCGGTTTTCCTCCGGCACCCAGCACCCAGGCCTTCGCTCTGGCCAGGCTCCGGCCGGAGCTGGCCCCAGGGCTGGTGGTGCTGCTCCGACCCCTGGGCTGTCAGGTTTCGCTCCACCACTTGGAGCCTGCATATGCAAATTAACCGCCATCTTTGTTAGGTTAATTTGCATACTCTCCTGATTGGCTAGTTAGCGTAGCAAAGGTACAGTCAATTTACATGTTTGTCTATTATTAGGTAAGATTTTTATTGACTTCTTAGACACAGAGGAAGAGAGAGGAGAGAGAAAGAAAGATGGATGTGAGAGTAAAACATCGATAGACTGCCTCCTGCACACCCCCGCCTGGGGATCGAGCTGGCAACCCGGGCATGTGCCCTGACCAGGAATCGAACCGGCAACCTTTTGGTGCATGGGACAATGCCCAACCAACTGAGCCACACTGGCCAGGGCTCTTTTTTAAGAATTTGAGCATCTGCCCTGACCGGGTTGCAGTTGATCCCCAGTAGGGGGCATACAGGAGGCAACCGATGGATGATTCCCTCTCATCACTGATGTTTCTATCTCCCTCTCCCTCTCCCTTTCTCACTCTGGAATCAATAAAAAACATATTAAAAGAATTTGGAACATAAGGTCAGTAGTGCAATGGCTGGCCAAGGCCACACTCAAACCCTTGTTCTAAGGAAGCAACAAAGAAGGTTAATACAGTCAAACATGGAACTGGGCACATCCTCACAATAGAAAGGTCCAGGCTGTTATAAACAAACCAGAGGCCTGCAGGATTGGGCTGAAACCAGCTCTCCGACATCCCCCAAGGGGTCCTGGATTGTGAGAGGGCACAGGCCAGGTGAGGGACCCCACCAGTGTACAACTGGGGCCAGGAAGGGATGCAGGAGGTTGGCCAGCTGGGGAGGGACCGCGGGAGGGCTCCAAGGCGTGTCCAGCCCATCTCGCTCAGTCCCAATAGGCCAGACCCCAGCAGCAAGCTAACTTACCAGTTGGAGCGTCTGCCCCCTGGTGGTCAGTACACGTCATAGTGACTGGTTGACTGGTTGACTGCCCCCTGGTGGTCACTGCACGGTCAACTGCCTGCCCCCTGGGGGTCAGTGCACGTCATAGTGAGCGGTTGAACGGCCTTAGCACATCATTAGCATATTACACTTTGATTGGTTGAACGGCTGACTGGTTGAACGGACACTTCGCATATTTGGCTTTTATTATATAGGATGACTTTTTGCAGCTCAAGTAATTGTCCCCCAATTCCAACCCAGCGGAGGTCACATTATTCAACAGCAGAATATGAGGTGGCCAGAAAGGCATCCACAACCCATTAATTCTAAAGCAAGGTGTGACCAGAGCCCAGGTCCAGCCAGACGCTCCGGTGAGGCTGCCCTGGCACCCAGCAGCCACCCCCCACCCTAAGGAGGCCCACTCAGCCCCCACTCAAAGCTGTTCCAGGGTCAATACCAAATGGAACAGAGGATTGGAAAATAGGGTAAGGATTCACACCCTTGTTGCCTCCCCTTGCAGTAAAGACATCAACCATTGTGCACTCACTGGGACTTACAGCAGGCTGAGTGCTGTGCCCTCTACCACAGAGGAGACCTGATAGACATGTGGCAGTGGGATCCACCGTGGGAGCTCACGGATGGAAGGCCCAAAAAGGCTGGAATCTGAGGAAAGGCTTGGCTACCGGCAGGAGAAGAGGGGTATGTGCCACTCATGAACAGATGCCTCTCAGCTCCAAACCCACCCTCTTTGCCCTGAACTGTGACATTGGAGCAGGACCCTGTGTCATTTCTCCTGTCAGATGGTGGCTTTTGGGCTTTGTCAACAGGGCTCTGGAGGGACAGTGGAGGCCACAACAGAGCAAGGATTCTCCCTTGCTGGTCCCAATGCGCTGTCAGCACAACAGCCAGCAGGTCAGTGGCTTGGGAGTGCCCACTTCAGTGGCCCTCACAGACCAGCCATCCCCAATAAATTTCTCCTCCACCTCGTGGGCCCCTCCCATGGAGCAGCTCAGACCCACACCCTCCAGCGACTGTTCTGACTACCCAGCAGGCCTCTCCTGCACATCAGCTCCAGCCAATTTCTCCGCCACCAGGCAGGCTGCCCCCATGGACCACGCCTTCCACCACATCTCCTCACCACCCAGGCAGCTCAACTTTGCAGGTGGGAAGCCCTGGGCCGAGTCTTCAGTTTTGTCCTGGTTCACTACCCCTCAGCCCTAGAGGGAGCAGCTGCTCTGTGCATTTGCTACTCTGTACCCTTAGAACCTTCTTTTACTCCTTTTAGGAGTAAATTACCTTTTACTAGTTAATGATCCTTTTTATTAAATTTTCTCCATTCAAATTATTGGCATGACTAGACTCTGGCTTATATAAAAGGTTAGCCCCTGAAACTGAATTTGAATAGATTAGGGTAAAAAAGGAGGGCATTTCAGAATGAGAGAACATAACCATGTGCATCTGTGTGTGTGTGTTCATGTGTATGGTGTGTGCGTTTGTATGCATGTGTGCGGGTTTGCATGTAAGGATCTGGGTGCATGCATGCATATGTGTGTGCATGTGTGTTATTGTGCATGCATGTATGTGTGTTTGTGTACATGTAAGCGTGTGTATTGAACACTTCTACCATTTTCTTTTGATGATGCACAACTGCATTTGTCTGCCTTTGGTAGCCCTCAGAAAACATCAGTGCCACCCTGCCAAGCCTTCCCACCAGGGAACAGAGCCAGGGTTCTGCTGCCCCTCATCTGTGGCATAAGACAGTCTCAGGTAGGGTGTCTCTTGGCACAAAGTGATGGTCACCTTCAGGATCGTGTCTAGGTAATGCTCTGCGTGGGCCACCTCTGGTGACACAAGCCCAGCTTCCTGACAAGCCCAGTCTACTGACTCACCAGATACTTGGCACATCCGCCATTAGGGTAAATCATGTGTGTCCCCTGTTCGCTCTGTGTACCTCAGGGCAAGCCATGTGTCATAGTGTAGGTTGATGGTGACTATAGGTCTTACACTCACAAAGCCATCATCCATGGAAATGAGTCAGCATCTACTTGCTGCTCATATTTCAACTAAAGAGGTTCCAAAATCACCTTCAACCAGCTGCTAAATAAACACACACAGTCACATGAGGGTGAGGGACACTGCCACTCACCAAAAAATTAAAATCTCTTTTAAGGCCAAAAGACACCATTCTGAGTACCAGAGCAGGCCCTCTGCTCTCCAGGGTCCTTTCCAGCTCCAGCTCCTGCAGCGTCACTGTCCTTTGGGATCAGAAGGCAGGTAACACTCAGAATTTTAAGAAACTACTGATTCAGTGCAACCCCCTCCCCTTTTCAGCATCATTTAATTTGGTACCTTAAAGGGCTAAGCCTGCTGGGAGCAGGAAACATACAGGCATTCTCTCCTACCCAGGACCCGGTCCCTGACCATGCAAGTGTGCTCAGTGAGAAGCACAGCTTCCAGGATCTCCCAATCTCTGCATCCCCTTGAATCTGGTCCTTCATACTACGCATCTCTCTGAGCACTTGCACAGGCATACATACCAGGAGGGACATGCAGGTAAATGAAAGTCAGTTTATAACAGTTCCATTCAACAGAACTTTCTGCAATGATGCAGGTGTTCTGTACCTGCACTGTCCAATATGCAGCCACTAGCTACATGGCCACAGTGGCCACTGAGCACTTAAAATGTGGCTAGTACGACTGAGGAACTGAATTTTTCATTTTATTCAAATTTAAATCATTTACATTAAAATTGACACATGTGGCTAGTGGCTACCATATTGGACAGCTCAGGTTTATAAATTAATAACAACTATCATAAATAAATAGTCATTTTTTAAATTATTATTCATTTAAATTTTTAAAAAGTTACCCATTTCTCCCACCCTTGCCTCTTGCAACCTCCACATTGTTCTCTGTATCTGTAAGCTTGGTTTGGTTTTGTTTTGATTTGATTTGATTCTACACATAAAAGAGATCATACCGTATTTGTCTCTCTGTGTCTGACTTATTTCACTTAGCATAATGCCCTCACCATCCATGTTAGTGCAAATGGCAAGATTTCATTCTTTTTTATGGCTAAGTAATATTCCATTGTGTTTATGTACCACATTTTCTTTAACCATTTATCCATTCATGGACACTTAGGTTGTTTCCATATCTTGGCTATTATAAATAATCCTGCAATGAACATAGGGATATTCATACATGTTTTCAAATTAGAGTTTTAATTTTCTTCAGATAAATACCAAGAAATAAAATTGCTGGGTCATAGGTAGTTCTATTTTAAACTTTTTTAGGAACTACATACTGTTTTCCATAGTGGTTGCACCAATTTACCTTCATACCAACAGTGCACAAGATGTCTCTTTTCTCCACATCCTCACCAACACTTGGATAATCATTTATTTAGTGCCCCATTCTAAGTACTATTTCTGGCTTACAGTAAACATTCACATATAGGTTGCAGTGGTTGTTATCATTTTTAAATCTGTACAATATCTCTGTAAAATGACCTTAATATGTATCTTTAAGGATGAAGAAATAATCCCAGAGAGGTTCAGTGGTATTCCCAAGGGCCCAGAGCCAGTATTTGGTGAATTATTGGTGTGCTCACCCAGGCGCCAGGAAGAGGCATCAGCTGAATTTCTCTGTGTACAAGCATTGTGGGGAGGCAAGGAAGTATAACCAGGGTCCTCACGGGCCAAGGGCTTACCATGTAGACCGAGAGGTGCACATGCACCCATGGAACTAGAATCACCAATGGCAGGCAGGAAAGGTACTGCTGAGCTCTCCCAGGCCTGCCAGGTGCTGAGGAGGGCACCAGGGTGGCCATGGAACATGAGTCAAGTCCAGGCGGTATAAAAGTCCAATGCAACCTGGCGTTGGTCTTGAATACAATAAGAGGGGATCATAAAACATTATGACTAATAGCTCTGGCTATGGAATCAAAAAGACCTGGGTTCAAATCCTGATTTCCTACTGACTTGCGATATAACCAGGGCCAAGTTGCTAAAACTTGGAGCCTCAGTTTCCTCATCAGTAAAAGGAAGAGAAAAGTGATAACTGTGTTGACCAAATGAAGCAATGCATAAAAAAGCTTAGCACAGGCCCCAGCATATATATAATCAGTGCTCAATGAATGAATAGAGACAGAGGTGTGAGGGAATCAATCTTTCTTGAAAGCTGAAATTTAAAAAAAAAAAAAAAAAAAAAAAAAAAAAAAAAAAAAAAAATTGGGGCCCCCCCCCCCCCTCTTTTTTGTCCAATGCAACCTGGCGTTGGTCTTGAATACAATAAGAGGGGATCATAAAACATTATGACTAATAGCTCTGGCTATGGAATCAAAAAGACCTGGGTTCAAATCCTGATTTCCTACTGACTTGCGATATAACCAGGGCCAAGTTGCTAAAACTTGGAGCCTCAGTTTCCTCATCAGTAAAAGGAAGAGAAAAGTGATAACTGTGTTGACCAAATGAAGCAATGCATAAAAAAGCTTAGCACAGGCCCCAGCATATATATAATCAGTGCTCAATGAATGAATAGAGACAGAGGTGTGAGGGAATCAATCTTTCTTGAAAGCTGAAATTTAAAAAAAAAAAAAAAAAGAACTTGAGGCCCATCTACTCCCTGTACTTCATTCAGTTGAACAAGTCTGGACCACAACCTAATAGACAGAAATAATAGTTAATTTCAAGCTGTGTCATTCAAATTGCAAAGCATCCATGCATAAGAAGAGCTATAGAGGCCTATTCTAAATACACCAATTTCAGGTTCTTTTCCCCAAAGATCTCCCTATTTCTGCTACTACCCCAATACTGATCACCCATTTCCCCCTTAGACCTGAGTCCTGCCCTTACCCAGCACCTGGCTTCCCTGACTGGTTTGGGTGTGTCACTGCAGCATACCCTCACGGCAAGCCCCCTACTCCCCCATCCATCCCTGCCCAAAAAATAGCAGAAACAGCTGGCATGGTCTCCCTGCCCCTCCTCCAACTTCATTTTTACTCCCAGCTCAATAACTTGCCTTATGATTATCTCATTACCAATAACCTTGCTGTAATGAGTTTTAATCTGCCTTACATTAATTAAAAACACTCTCATTAGTCAACTTGGTTTGGGGTTTGGGAGGGGGCAGTGAATAGCTAATAAAATCAACTTACTGTTGATTAGTTAATGATTGAGAGGGATGGAGCAAAGGCCTAAGGAGGGCAATTCTTGACTTGTGTCTAAATCCCAAGAGCAAGGGTCTCGGCCCCCAACCTTGGCAGAAAGTTACCAAAGTCAGACTGAATCAACGGGGCTCCCCATCAGAATGGGGCAATATCCCCAATGGGATTTAGGGGTGAGTATGAACAGAGAGGAAAGAGACAGTCAGACACACATATATACATACCCCACACACACAGGAAGAGTCAGTGAAGGAGAAGGTGACAGACAGATCCCAAAACAGAGACGGACCTTTGATTAATTCTTCTAGTCAAAAACTCAAGGCCCGAAGGAAATACACTGAAATATTAACAGTGGCATCTCTGGGCTGTGAGATTACATGAGTATTTATTTTTCCTTCTTTATAGGTTTGTCAGTATTTTCCAAATTTCTTTAAATTAATGTATATTATATCAATAATGGGGGAGACTTTTTTTTTTATCATCCCTTCTTCAACATCTTCTGGAAACAGAAAAGTCCAGCTGATTTTTTTTTCAGCTTTAAATGTACAAGACTCTGCCACGCAGACTTTGGTGCAGAGGGAGGACTCCAGCACCTCCTCCCTAATTTTATAGGACACTAAGATCCACATGTGTGTTTTTATCATGAACGTGAAATTGTAACTCCCCCCTCATCCCAAGAAATCAGTCCAGGACTGCCTGAAAGGTCTCTTTTCTGATGTCACCCTTTGCTTTAAATTGTCATTTAGGCAACAAAGTAAAATTCATCATGTCTTACGGGGAGGGGAGGAATAGGTTGCAGTTTCTAAATGTTTTGAAGGAGACCGACGACAAATTTAATCTCGCTCCATGGAGCGTCCTCTGTCTCTCTTCTCAGCTATATCCATAGGGTTCCTGGAAAGGTTAAATGAGGTACTCCAGGCAGCCAGAGCCAGCATTGTTGTGCTGTTGTAAGGGTACCGAGGACTTGTTTTAATGAGATACGGCAAGACAGACACAGAAACGGCTCTCACAGAGGAAGAAGTTTCACTCACAGTTCCCAGCAGCAGGAGGCTTGGCAGGCCATGCAGGGCCACACGAGGAAGCACTAGCGTTGGCCAAGAGTACAGGGAAGGAGGAGAAAATGTGGGCAAGAGCTTTCATTGTAGATTCCGTGGAAAAGAATCGGTGAGGGAGAGTAAGCAAGCTTAGGATTGACTAGATTGAATAACTGCTGTAGGCTTGGGAGCACAGGGCACGTCCCTAATTGTTTGGTACCTGGCCCTGGTGTAGGTGGGGCAGGTGGACAGTGTCCCAGAGAATAACTACTCAATAAAGGAGATGGTTGGTGGCATGGGCTCTGAACTGGTTGGTGTGCCTATGAAAGGCATGCTTTCAGGTGAGGTGCTTGCTCTCTCTATGAATTAGTTCCTCCAGTGTCAACAAAACCCCGATGTCAAAGGACCAAAAAAATACAGGGGGGAAAACAACATGATAAATACAATATTCTAGGTATACTCCCTCAGGGATCTCATTCACAGTTGTAAATACCATCTACCCACTAACATCACACATGGGTAACTATACAAGAGGTTTTTTTTAATATTCTGTCTCTTCAAAGGTAATCACTTAAACAAAAATAAAACAATGTAATGTAGAGTTTATAATACATATAAAAGCAAAATGTATTGCATCATAAAGGCTGGGAAGAAAGAAAGTATACTATTGTAAGATTCTTATATTCTGTGAAGTAGTATAATGTCATTTGAATGTAGACAGTGACAAGTAAAAACTGTATGCTATAAACTAATATAATCACTAAAATAACAAAAAGAATTATAGCTCATAAGCTAAAACAAAGAGATGAAATGGGATCATTTTTCCTTACTGGGTAGTATTCCGTTGTATAACTATATCACAATTCATGTATTCATTTATCTGTTAAGTATAAATAAAGCTGTTATAAACATTCAGGTACAGAAACATATGCTTTCATTTCTCATGAGTAAGTATTTAGGAATGTAATGATCAAACTGTTTGATAGGTATATGTTTAACTTTTTAAGAAATTAAACAATTTTGTGAAGTGGCTGTACCATTTTAAATTCCCATCAACAGAGTATGAGAGTTCCTCCACATCCTCCCAATGCTTATAGAGTAAGTCTTTTTCGTTTTAGTCATTCTAACACATGTGTAATGTTACTTCATTATGGTTTAAATTTATGTTTCCTTAAGAGTAATGATGTTAAGCATATTTTCATGTGCTTATTTGCCATCTGTATATTTTCTTTGGTGAAATGTCCATCCAAATCTTTTGTCCATTTTTTAATGGCTTGTTTGGTTTCTTATTATTAAGTTGTAGGAATTCTTTAAATTTCCATATACGAGTACTTTATTTAATATATGATTTGAAAATATTTTCTCCCAGTCTGCAGTTTGTCTTTCTTTTCATATATATAAATAAAATCTATCATTTAGAAATTTCTCCTAAGAAAATAATCCAAGACATGAAAAAGAGAATAGTACAGTAAATTGTGTAACAGTTACACAATGGCATATTAGGTAGCCATTTTAAATGAACACTATGTAGCAACATGTAGAAATGCTAATAACACGTTAAATGAGAAAAACAGTTCATTATATTAATAAAACATTATGGATATAATAGAAAAGGGTTAGAAGAGAGTATATCGAAATCATACTGTTTGAACTGGTAAAAGGCTAGGTAATTTTTCTTTTTTTTTTTTAAACATATTTTATTGATTTTTTACAGAGAGGAAGGGAGAAGGATAGAGAGTTAGAAACATTGATGAGAGAGAAACACCGATCAGCTGCCTCCTACACACTCCCCACTGGGGATGTGCCCGCAACCAAGGTACATGCCCTTGACCTGAATCGAACCTGGGACCCTTCAGTCCGCAGGCTGACGCTCTACCCACTGAGCCAAACCGGTTAGGGCTAGGTAATTTTTCTTGACTCTAATTTTTTTATAATAAAGTTATTGCTTTATTTTTATTTTTAAAATTGAGATATAATTCACATACCATAAAATTTACCATGTTTAAGTGTACAATTCAATAGTGGTTACCATACTCACTAAGTTGTGCGACTACACCACTATCTAATTCCAGAATATGTAGAGAGTGCCTGGAAAGGCACATGAGCATTTCTCTAATTATTGTCAGCTGAATCCAGTGGCCTTGGCAGAGCCACATCCTGGAAACACACCTTGCCAGAGGTAGGAATGTTGTCAGCTTGACCTTCAGCCCACGTGCCAGGGGGTAGGTTTCGTTATCTAAATCCAGCCAAGCACCAGGAATGAATACAACTCAGGCCCACCCAAGAATGCACATAATCTCCTTTGTCTTGACCTTTAGTAAAACTTCCTGGTTTTTGCTGTATAAAATAAACATGCTGTATTGGCTCTGGGACCTTGTCTCTCCATCAGAGGACAGTGTTCCCACCCAGTCCCAGCTTTCCCTACTGTATTTGTGTCTCTTTCATTTTCTCAATCCCCCCTAGCCCCTACTTAGGAACCGGACCACTCTCTAGCCGTGCTGGACTCGGAAAATAGAGAAATATTTACAAGAATATATAAACTGTTAATTTTAAATCAATTATAGTATTTTAGACACATTTTATATAAATATCCATCTTGAGTCTTTTAAACAAAAGATTCCTGTCTTCATCCAATTTCTATGTGTTCATTAATAGATGATAAAGGCTGTGAATGCCCACGTACGTATGTTTCCTATCATCTTACGTTTTACTAACACCCAAGTTCAGTTAATAATTTCATATTAAAATGAGAATCAAACTTAAGTTGCCAAATGACTTGTCAGCATAATACAAGTATAAATAGGTCCCTGATTTGTAATTTTCACATACTCTTCTCCATAATCACTAGTTTCTATTTGAATTGTTGGCTCACTGTACCAGCATACGATATAAGGTGCTGGGAACAAATCTTGCTCATCAGACACTGTGATAATGGTCCCCAGTAGTAAATTCACAGTCACTTACAGTGCATGAAACCTTGGACACACATTATCTCACCTGATCCAGGCAAGAGCCTTGAAGTGGGTACTATCATTCTCCCCACTGCACAGATGCAGGAATTGAGGCTCCAAAAAGTTAGGGGCCTTGCCAGGGTTATTCGGCCAATAAGTAGTAGATACAGGGTTTGAGTCATTATCTTCTGATTCCAAAACCTGTCCCTTTCTACTAAAATCTGCTGCCCCTCCAAACACAGTTAAGCATTCCTCATGAACTCAAAGAAAAAAAATCCAGGCAGCCAGTGCTTGCTATGGTCCCACCGTGTTGCCCTCCCCACACGCTCACAACCCCCACTCCTGCCCCAGCTGAGCCTCA
>NW_005354673.1:4162164-4185615 GCF_000412655.1 Myotis brandtii
ACTCAGGCCCACCCAAGAATGCACATAATCTCCTTTGTCTTGACCTTTAGTAAAACTTCCTGGTTTTTGCTGTATAAAATAAACATGCTGTATTGGCTCTGGGACCCTGTCTCTCCATCAGAGGACAGTGTTCCCACCCAGTCCCAGCTTTCCCTACTGTATTTGTGTCTCTTTCATTTTCTCAATCCCCCCTAGCCCCTACTTAGGAACCGGACCACTCTCTAGCCGTGCTGGACTCGGAAAATAGAGAAATATTTACAAGAATATATAAACTGTTAATTTTAAATCAATTATAGTATTTTAGACACATTTTATATAAATATCCATCTTGAGTCTTTTAAACAAAAGATTCCTGTCTTCATCCAATTTCTATGTGTTCATTAATAGATGATAAAGGCTGTGAATGCCCACGTACGTATGTTTCCTATCATCTTACGTTTTACTAACACCCAAGTTCAGTTAATAATTTCATATTAAAATGAGAATCAAACTTAAGTTGCCAAATGACTTGTCAGCATAATACAAGTATAAATAGGTCCCTGATTTGTAATTTTCACATACTCTTCTCCATAATCACTAGTTTCTATTTGAATTGTTGGCTCACTGTACCAGCATACGATATAAGGTGCTGGGAACAAATCTTGCTCATCAGACACTGTGATAATGGTCCCCAGTAGTAAATTCACAGTCACTTACAGTGCATGAAACCTTGGACACACATTATCTCACCTGATCCAGGCAAGAGCCTTGAAGTGGGTACTATCATTCTCCCCACTGCACAGATGCAGGAATTGAGGCTCCAAAAAGTTAGGGGCCTTGCCAGGGTTATTCGGCCAATAAGTAGTAGATACAGGGTTTGAGTCATTATCTTCTGATTCCAAAACCTGTCCCTTTCTACTAAAATCTGCTGCCCCTCCAAACACAGTTAAGCATTCCTCATGAACTCAAAGAAAAAAAATCCAGGCAGCCAGTGCTTGCTATGGGCCCACCGTGTTGCCCTCCCCACACGCTCACAACCCCCACTCCTGCCCCAGCTGAGCCTCAGCTATATCCAACAGCTGGGCCACATGGCCACCATGGCGCCTGGCCATGTCTGGCCTCCCAGGAGCTGTTCCAATAAACCAGCTAACAGCATGGAGATTAGGAACAAATTCATGAACATACAGAGGCCTGGGAAGCACCACTTGCACAAACAAACTAAGATCAGAGAACCACTGGAAGTGAGGGAGGCCCAGGAGGCATAAGGCCTCCCACTGCAAACACTGGACAAGACCATAGATGATGAGGCCCAATGAGGCGGGTCAGGAAGGGATAGGGCACTGGTCACAGTGGAAAACGGAAAACAGCTTTCAGTGATACCCTCCAAAAGTCCCCACTGCCTTCAGCATGACATTCAATTCCTACCAGGCCCCCCATGATGCAACCCAGGCACCCTCCCACCTCGTATCTTACCTCCCCACTCACTCACTATCCACCCACTCCCCCAACCCCCCTAGTGATCAGTCACCTCCTGTGCCATCCTCTGCCCCCCAACTACTTTGCACGGGAAGATCCACAATCTCACCACCCTCTTACCTTCTCACTTGTCAAAACCCTCTTCAGCCAGGACCCAGGCCTCCCTCCCCAGCCCTCCCCTCTTCCTAGCCCCAGATGGCCCATTCTCCTCTCCTCCCACCCCCACCCCCAACTCATCTCCCTCTCACAGGCGATGCTACTGCCTCCCCCCATCCCAGAACTAAAAGCAAAGCCAGGAGTTCCACCCTGTGTGGCTCTCAATCCTCCCTTTATCTGAGCCTCCCTTGGAAATAACGGGGCTCCGGCCCATGCCACAGCTCTGGGGCTATGTTCATCTGCTCTGCTCTGGCTCAGCCAATGGAAAGCAGTGAAGCAACCCCAGACATGGCCATGGTGCAACCGAACTGTGACCCAAAGTGTGAGCAAGTCAAACAATGCAAGGGATGGCCACTCATCCTGCAGCAGTCAGTTCAAAGTCCCTTTGCCCCTGGTCCACAGGAGAGGTGGGCATAAGAGGATGGGGCTGGCACCAGCTGGGCATTGGTACCCAGTCTCCAAACTAGGTCAGGGTGGGAGGTACACAATGGCTTAGGAGTTCAGCGACAGTATCAGGGAAGATGCTACAATGATGTTCCCATCAGAGGGGAGACCAGGCAAAATGGCCCCCAAGGCCCCTTTCGGCAGCCGGTCCTTGGGGAGTCACAGCAGGCCTCCAGGGCTGCATCGCACGCTCCAAACCAAGACAAATTTCTGTGGAGCATGAAGTGTATCAACAAAAGCTGCCCCAGAAGTGCAGGCATTTACTGACCCAGCACCATTTCACACTTGGCTATTATACTGTGAGAGTCGTCGTCATCACCAAACTACAATTCCAGGAGCACTTCAAACCCCGAAGTCCCATAGCATTCCATAGGGAACGCAGAGAAGTGGGTGTTGAGTGGTAACTCTGAAGGACACTGAGAGGGATGACCATGGGAAGGTTATGTGTCCATATCCAGCAAGAATCTAGAAGGACAATGCAATAAAAATGTAACATTTTAGCCTGACCGGTGTGGCTCAGTTGGTTGAAGTGTGGTGCTATACAACGAAAGTTCACAGGTTAGATTCCAGTCAGGGCATATACCCAGGTTGTGGGTTTGATCCCCTAGGGGGCAACCAATCGATGTTTCAACCTCACATCAATCTCTCTCTCTCCCTCCCTCCCTCCCTCCCTCCCTCTCCACCTCCTATTCTCCCTCTTTAAAATCAATGAAAGCATGTCCTCAGTAAGGATTAAAAAAAAAACACTTTAACTAAGTTACTAACACTTATTAAGTACTTACTATGTGTTAAATAAGATAATATGTGTATTATCTCATTTAATTCCTCAACCACCCAAAAAGATAGACACAATTATTATCCCCTATTTTACAGATAAAGAAGCTATGGTTCAGAAAGGTTTAATTACTTGGTAAAGGCACCCAGCTAACTAGTGCCAAAGCTGGGACCTGAACCCAGAAACTGACTCCCAGACCACAGTGCTCTTTAACCACAGGTATTCTTAGAATACCTGGATACTTCAGGACAAAAAAGGGTTTTGAACCAGGACACAAGAGATCTGGATTGTGGGCCAATTCTGCCCCTACTTATGTAATCCTGATCAAATCATCCCAGCTCTCTGGACCTTAGCGAGCTCATTTGTGAATGAGAGATGGAGCAGAATCAGGAATAGCAAGTGGGTTACATCGTGTCTCTCCTCTGTGACCACACATCAGACATCACTAATCTACCACAACATGCAGTCACTGAGCCCAGGTGGAGACTCACTTATTCTCCACTCTGCTCTAAGACAACAACTACTTATCAATCGGAGTTGGCAAATGAAATGTGTTTGCTTTCCCAGAGTTAGATTGTTTCAAGGCAGTGGTTCTCAACCTTCCTAATGCTGCGACCCTTTAATACAGTTTCTCATGTTGTGGTGACCCCCAACCATAAAATTACAGTGGGGCCTTGACTTACGAGTGTCCCGACTAACGAGTTTTTTGAGATACAAGCCGTCTCTCGGCCGATTTTTTGCTTTGAGTTTCGAGCTAAAATTTGGATTACGAGCCAGCTTCAGATACCCCACCGCTAGTTGGCACAGCGAACGTCACAGTGAACGCCACAACATCAGCCCAGCATCACGTGTCTCACTCGTTCACTTTTTGATTTGACATACGAGTAATTTGAGTTACGAGCTCCGTCACGGAAAGAATTAAACTCGTAAGTCAAGGCCCACTGTATTTTCGTTGCTACTTCATAACTGTAATGTTGCTACTGTTATGAATCGTAATGTAAATATCTGATATGCAGGATGTATTTTCATTGTTACAAATTGAACATAATTAAAGCATAGTGATTAATCACAAAAACAATATGTAATTATATATGTGTTTTCCGATGGTCTTAGGCAACCCCTGTGAAAGGGTCGTTTGACCCCCAAAGGGGTCGCGACCCACAGGTTGAGAACCGCTGTTCTAAGGTGTCTTCTGACCCTAACAATCTACAACTGTGTTTACTGAGCTTCTAAAGACAACATTTCATTCTAGCCCCACTCCAATTGTAGTTGTCCTGACACCTCAATCTTCCTTCTGCAGAATGGACATTATGTTACATGTGGTCCGCTCCACTTTCTTTGCTACCCACAATGAACACCACTCCAAGCCAATGCCCAATCTGAGTTACAAAAACTGGATCTACTCTCAAGGTGGTCCAGCCAGGACCCTCTCTCACCTCTGCCTCAATCAGGGAGCCCAATAAAGGAGAGCTCTAAGGGTAAGGCCACTGACAGGACAGAATGAAGGGGTACAGGTTCTTGTGCATTAAGCACTGTGTCTCCAGAAAATTTCAGTTCAAATGCAAATACTCCCTAGAGGTGGTAATGCAGGAAATTGTTTTCTGTCGTTGTCACTTTGGCAGGAGTTTCTTTAACCTGCCTGTTTTTCCAGCTTCCGCAACTGAGAGTAGAATTCTATGGAATGGGATAGTTTCCAAAATATAGGTTCTGTTTCAGAGAAGGCCATCCAAAAAGAAAGTTGCAGGAGGGGGCATCTGGGGAGGGCAGCTGCTAATGGCTGAGAAAGCTTAATGAATAAAACATGCTACACAGCTGCCAAGAATATTTGTATTTTAATAGGGAACAAGTTTTAGCCAAAGGAATTAATCTCTAATGGTGGAATTACAAGCATCAGCAATGATTTAGGAGGTATTAAGGAAAGAAAGTTGTTCCAGCATCCCTGAAATCCCAATGAATAAGCTGATGTGAGTGTGCAAGCCCTCAGCAAACAGTGCACATGCTGCAAATGTAAGAGATTAATAATATTACTGGCAACTTGTGACTCTGCCTGCCAGTGAGCAAGCCTGCCACCACACAGACAAACCCAGATGTCTACAGGAGCCCAGGACACGCACTCTTCAGTCTGGAAAGCATCCATTTGGGAGCCTAGTTGCCAGAAAAACTAAAGAGAACCCTTCCCTCCATGTGCCCCTTAATCATACACACTGAGAAGATACATAATTAATTTGTTCTCAACAGTTACTCTGCCGCTGGAAGAGTGACGGCACTTCTAGAATGACAATTACAGACAAGAAAAACCAATGTCAGTCCACAAGCAGAATAACATATGCTGTCAGCCCTCTTCCTTTCCTTACCCTTCCCCATCATCTCTGTCCAGGCCATGGGCCTGGGTGTGGAACAGGAGTCTCTTTCACTTCCTCACAGCCTGGAGATGTTGGGGGCTGGTGGGAAGGAACACAAAACAAAACTCAGCAAGATTCAGAGAAAGAGGCCTGATGCTAAGAGGGAATAGGTACAAAGCTCAGGTGCAATGTGAAGATCAACAGGCAGGGCATTTGGGGAGCAATTGAACATGCATAGGAATTAGATGATGTTAAAAAAAACTCCTGTTAATTTCACTATGTGACATGTGGTCAGCTCCACTTTCTTGTTCATGGTGATAATGACATGAATACTTAGGAAAACACTCGTTGTTAGAGATGCACACGGAAATGACAGGAGAAAAGCCATGATTTCTATCATTTAAAATTCTTCAGCATTGATTACAGCAACATCGTTTAGATCTAGGTGCCCGGTATATGGTTCTTCATATTTTTCTCTCTACTTTTTAATTGCATCTGAAACTTTTCATTTATTTTGTTTTGAAAACTCAAAGGCAGATCCCAGCCTGCTGTTCCTAACTCTTCATTGTTCCTGTGTTCTCAACCTGAGCCAGCCTCTCCCGTCTCATTTTGTACCACATGGCCTGTCATTCACTCTACTCCGTCACGCTGGCCTCCTTTCAGCTCTGTAACCAAGCCAAGGATTCCCATCTCAGGGATTTTAGGCTTGCAATTTCCTCTTCCCAGGGCCAGCTTCATGGGCATGTGACCAGTGAGGCCACACTGAGCCCCACACTTGTGATTTAATATGGAAGGCCAAATAATGCCAACTCCCCCCTCCAAAAAAGATGGCCATGACACAGAACCTGTGAGTGTGTTCCTTACATGGCAAAAGGGAATTAAGGTTACAGATGAAATTAAGGTTGCTAATCAGCTGACCTTGGGACAGAGAGGTTATCTCAGATTATCCAGGTGGACCCAGTTACCGCTACCTTCACGGTGGGGTTCAGGATCTGAAGGAGGGGCCGACGCACAAATGAAAATGCTATACAAGAAATATGAATTTAGAAGGCATGGGGGGCCAGATGGAGCCTCTTTCTTGAAGAGACACACCAACCTCTGGCCTGGTCCACCTTTTATTTACTTGAATACACATTTGCCCTTTAGCAATGCATACAGACATATCAAAGGTGACGTTTGGTAAACAGTAAAAGGATTATCAGGCTAGGGAATTGCCTTGAGCCACCACTATCTCAACATGAACAATCGTGCTTAGCCTCAGCCCTGCTAACACCCAAGGTCCTTCGGCCTTCCGTGTTCCTTGGTGCACACTCGTGACAGTATCTGCAAGCGGTGGCTTCCCGCACCCAGTGTGGGTCACAATGGTCCTGTTACGTGGAACAGGGGGCACACAAGAAGAGAACCAGAGAGGTGGCAGAGTGAGGACTTGCCCAGACATTGCTGGCTTTAAAGATGGGGAAAAGGTGCCACCAGCCAAGGAATGCAGGTGGCCTTCAGAAGCTGCAAAAGACCGGCAGCCCCCGGGAGGAACACAGCTCTTCTGACGTGTTCAATTTAGCCCAGTGAGAACCATTTCAGACTTCTGATCTCCATAACTGAAAGAGAATAAATCTGTATTTTTTTGTTGTTGTGTTTTTAAATCTGTATTGTTTTAAGTCACTAAGTTTGTGATAGTTTGTTACAGCAGCAATGGGAAACTAATACAGTAGCTGTCTTGAAATTTTTAATTTTATCTTTGAATTCGTGTTTTACAAGTGAAGCCTGATGGGACAATGGAGCACACACTGAGGGATTCAGCTCACACAAAGTCCCAATCCCTAGCGGGCTGCCCACTCCTCACCCCCAGGACCCTGGCTCCTGGGCCCCCCACCTCCACCCCACAGTCACAGCTGCTTTCCACCCAGGGTGGCAACCAGGTTGCCCAGGTGAGGGAGGCCTACACTCTGCCATTGCCCTTCATCTCCACTGGGTGCCAGGGTGCAGACATAGTGTGGACAAAGGGGCCACATGCTAACCTGACAGGCTCAGGGAAGGCCTGCATGGCAGTCTTGCAAACTCAAAGACCGAAAGTAACCACAAAGAATGGTCTGAAATTAAACTTTAACTAAAAGCAGTTATGGTGGGTAGTTACACCCTAGGCCGATATCTTCACTGACAAGTGAACCTTTACCTTAACTGAGCCTACCTGTCTTTTTGCATCTATGATAACATACCCTTTGAAATGTCTAGGTAACTTGTCACTTCCCTTTTTCTGGACCCCTTGGGGCACAACTTAATGTGCTGGGCGCCAGGGCAGATACCACAAATTCCTTCATTATCATGAAAAGTTCCTACACCCACCTAAATAGGGGTCCATCATTTTATTTTTTATCCAATCTCAGGGGCTTCCCGCCCCCTTTGCTTTCTCCCACCTCTCTAGTGTATCACCAATGGCTTTCATGTAACCCACCTACATCCCTTTCCTTTGATTGCAATGTATAAATACAAATGTAACCCGCCATTCTCCGGAGCATTATCTCAATTCGTTGAGGTTCTGCTTCCCGGCTACGTCGACAGTTTGGCTCAAATAAACTCACAAAAATTCTGTACAGGTTTCAACCGTTTTTTTTACATTAACAATAGGAAGGGTCGGAGTCATACACATTATTCAATCTCCCCCCCTATCCCAGACTCGCATCACCACCACAAGTTCAACAGGCAACTTGGCAGGGACCTCTCACCCGCCCCCAATCCTGGTTCGGAGCATGTCCCAGCACAGAGGTTGCCACCTCCCGAGAGACAGGAGGACCAGAGATAACTGGGGGCCACTGGGGGTGGGTAAGTCAGTATCGCCTTCCTGTGGCCCTGCATCCTAACCTGTTGTCTCTGTAGGTTAGGATGCAGGGCCACAGGAAGGCGATACTGACTTACCCACCCCCAGTGGCCCCCAGTTTGCTTTTGCAGTGGGCCCCCAAAATTATGTAGCCCACCCTGCCTCTTCGTCTAACAGTCTTCCCTCAGCTCTTTTCTTACTGGTTCTTTCATCACTTTCCAATTTCAACTGAAAAGTCCCCATCAGAGAGCCCTTCCCCAGCCCATCTTCAGTCACTTTTTATCCCATGAGCACATTTTATCTCTTTTAGGGCACTCAGCAAGAGCTGACATTATCTTGTTTACTAACCTCCCCAATCCTCTACAAAGTACTTAGTGAGCCTGGCATGTGCCCAGTGCTGTTCCAAGTGCTGTGGATAAAGCAGCAAGCGATCAGATCGAGTCCTTGGCCTCCTAGAGTGGACACTCTGAGTTCCATCAACTGATAGTTATCTCTGGTCCCCTCAAGAATAGGCCATTGCATATCCTGCACCTCGCACAGTGCCTGGCACGTGGTGTGGTGGGTGCTCACTAAATATTAACTGCACAATTTCACTACATGAATGAGTGGCTTAGGTACGTGGTGCTGTGACCGTGTATAGCACAGAGATGTCCCTCTTCCTCCTCTAGCATGTGGGGCGTGAAGCTCTGTTCCATTAGCAAGAAACTGCAGGGAAGGAGAGGCCTGGAAACAGACTGGGGAAGGGGGCGGTACCCCAGATCCTGAACCACGCTGCCTTAAATTAGCCTCACATATGTCCCGCCATTATCAGTCAACAGTTTATTTGTATATTTAAGGGAAGTTATTCTGCTAATTGGACATATGTCTCATGGTTCTACAAGGAAAAGTCTATTAAAAAGGCTTGCTGTCACCAGCAAGAGCTTTGAGGGAAGTTTTACTCAGGGACAGAAAGGAAGCTGAGTAGATTTTAATTTGTTAGAAAATAGCTGCTTGAGGCCAAGACAGTAAAGAAGCAGGAAATCAAGAACAGGCTATTCGATTATTACTGTTATTAACAAGCGCCTCGCTCACGCTTACAGCTGCAGAGCGCCTTCCATCAACTTTATTAGGTATACCATGGCCTTCTCACTATACCTGCTACTCCAGTGATTCCCATCCTGGAGGCATGGCCAGTGAGGCAAGAGAAACGCAGCTCGGCCAGGCCAGGATGAGTATGGCCTCATGGCCCCTGTGGCCCACTCTCCTGAGCACAGGAAGCTGTGAGAATTTGGGAGACCAAAGGGCTTCGAGGGAGAAATGGCAGAGGGCTGAGGGGATGGGAGAGAGGTAGCAGAAAACACTGGTTTCTCAAAGCTTGACAAAGGGTTCAAACTCCCTGATACAGCAAAGAAATCCACACCTCAGCTCGCCCGGAGGAATCTAGGAGTCAGCCAGTCCAGAAGAGACAGCCAGTAAGTCAAGTGGTCACAGGCACCTGCTCAGGAGCCACACTATTGCGGATAAATCCAAGACCCGGTTGGGAAGAATGCTGGCACCATATCCTAACCTGTGATTGTGACATTATTTAGAACTGATTGATTTCAGAGAGGAAGGGAGAGGGAGAGAGAGATAAAATCATCAATGACGCCCTAGCTGGTTTGGCTAACTGGATAGAGCTTCGGCCTGGGGACTGAAGGGTCCCTGGTTCGATTCCGGTCAAGGGCATGTACCTTGGTTGCAGGCACATCCCCAGTAGGGGTTGTGCAGGAGGCAGCTGGTCGATGCTTCTCTCTCATTGATGTTTCTAACTCTCTATCCCTCTCCCTTCCTCTCTGTAAAAAATCAATAAAATATTTAAAAAAAAAAAATAAATGACGAGAGAGAATCATTGATCGGTTGCCTCCTGCACACCCCTTACTGGGGATCGAGCCTACAAACCAGACATGTGCCCTGACTGGGAATTGAACCGTGAACCTCCTGGTTCATAGGTCGATGCTCAACCACTGAGCCACACTGGCAGGGCCTTGTTTAGAATCTTGAAGAGATCACCCTGGACTGGCTGGGTGGGCCCTAACTCCAAGGACAAGTGTCCTTATAAGAAAGAGAAGAGAAGATGGAGGCAGAGAGTGGAGTGGTGCAGCACAAGGAGTGCCGGGAGCCACCGGAAACCAGACACGGCAATGAAGGATCCTTCCCGTGAGCCTCCGGAAGGAGTGTGGCCCTGCTGGCACCTTGATTTTGGACTTCCAGGCTCCAAAACTATGACAGAATACATTTCTGTTGTCAGTGGCCACCGATTCGTGGTCATTTGTTATGGCAATCACAGGAAACTGAAACCTAATTACTAGCTGTGGGCCCTCAGACAAGTTAATCAATCTGCCTCAGTTTCTTCATCTGTAAAACAGGGCTGATAACAATCGTATCTACCTCACAGGGTTGCTCTGAAGTTCAAGAAGATAATAGAGAGCTCCTAGCATAGCACCTGTCCCTTCATGTTCAGTCCATGTAAACACTTGTTCTTAGCAACGGAAGCCATTAAAAATATGGTTTTCCAGGCCTCAACCCAGGATCATGGAAAATAAAGCTTTAGAGTGCATGGTCTAGAAGTCTGCACTTTGTAAGGCTTCCCTGGTGATTCTAATTGCCTAAAGGTTGGGAACCAACAGCGAGCTGTCACACTCCCCTCCATGACAGACAGGCAGACAGAATCTCTCCCGGTTTGGGAAAGCTGCCCTTCCAGATACAGATGTCACCACTGTCCTTGGTAAACCACTACCTACCTTGGTGGTAAGGAAGTCCCAGCTTATGCCCACCCTGAATCCTTCATCACACAGCTTCAGCCCATTGCCCTTCACTACCCTCGGCAGAGGTAGAGGCCACTTGGGAGCTTTCCAGCAGGAAATGTAATCAGCAAAGGGAAGCCCAGCTGTGGTTAGTCTGGGACAGGGTGTGAGACAGGTAAGAATAGGCAACAGCTGCGGTTTCTCCAGCTCTTGCCCCATTAGGTGCAGGTCAATGCAGTACCTCAACACAGCACTGTCTCTGGGGAGCAGGGCGCTCTGCCCTCCTCCACCCGCCGTACAAGAACCAGGTGGCCCGGCAGTTGGAAAGCAGCTCTGCGGCAGGAGGAAGCAACCCTGTGTGTCCAGGCAGCCTGTGTCGGCAAGGGGACTGCAGACACATGCAAACGAGGAATCAGCTAATGTGATACTCGTGCTGATCAGGATGGAGAAACGCTGCATACAACAACAGCCTCCCATCACCTGAATCCCAGGGGCTTATTTTGTTTCATTTCAGCTGTGGCCTTTGGAAAGCGATCACTGCCTCTGAACAGCAGCAGCGAACACCACCCCAAAAGGCAGCTTCAAGCCTGGAGCAGCACCAGGAGATAAACAGGGTGAGCTCAGAGAAGAGAAGAGCTGGAAAGAGAGGGGCCAAACCCAGCAGGAGAAAGACCAAGGCAATGGTGGGTGCAAGCCAGAGTTTGGCCCAGCGTCTACTATAGACGGTGCAGCCTGTGCTTCTCAAAGTGTGACCGGCACCAGTGACAGTGTGCAAAAATGTGGTAAAGAGGCAAATGGGGGTGGTACCCAGAATGCTTATTTGCATATGCATTAGGCCCCCTAAAAAGAGAGAGCTAGCCCATCAAATCTGCAATTTCACAGACATTTTTCCCTAGAACAAAACCAAGTAATGGAAAAAGAGTCAACAGAATGAAAAATATCATACAAACAAAAAATGGCTGGTCAAATGGAAGTGCATGGCAGTGATAAACAACCAAACCATGATTGAGCTCATGCCTGGTTAACTAGGAGGAAGGCTGAAGTCAGGGCAGAAGTACCTGGGGGCTGCAATTGTAAGGGTAAGGTGTTATTTCTAAAATAGTGAGTACAGGGGTAATCACTACATTATTTTTGTACCTTTTCTTAGGTCTTATATATTTCACATTTTAAAAAAGACAAAAAATAACGTAAACCTGGCAAGATGGGACATTGTTATTGGCCGTGGTCTACAGCAATCAAGGGCTTTGAGTGGTCTGCTAGGAACTACTGAGAAGCCACTGTGCTGTGAGCCCCTCCAAGGGAAGCTGGGGTCATGCCAGATTTTCCTCCAGCATCCCCACTGGTGGGAGTGAACCCTCAGATCTCTCCCCAGACCACACCAAAGCCCAAGAGCCCACTCTTACGGAATGTTCCCCAAGTTTAGAAGGCTGTGGGGTCAGGGCCACTGCAGAAAGTTGTGCTGCTTTGCAATGCAGTACTCAGAGAGCTTTGGGTACACAGAAAACTAAAAAGGACATGCTAGATTCCATCACAGACTCTCATCCTATTCCAGAGGCCTGGTCCTGAGATGACCCAACTAGAGCAAATTAAATGCAGCTCATGTTCCTGCAGAAATTATCACAAACTGAAAAAGCCAGTCACCAAGAGAGCAAGGATTCAATTTTCCTCCTCCTCTAGGCAGAACACTCTCAGGCAAATGTTCCCTGATGACCAGCAAAAGCAGCAAAAGAGGCACAGAGGGCACGGAAGCTCACTGAAAAGCTTCCACCCCAGGTTGACAGACACCGTGCATGCAAAAGAGCTGTGGCACAATTAGACACCACTGCTCTGGAGGAGGCCTTCCTGGGCATGCACCCCGCGCACAGCTGGGTGAGGAGACCCTCTCCTGTAGGGCTCCTGTTCCAGCTCTTCATGGCCCAGGAACTAATTGCTGTCAGGAATCGGAGCTGGAATGAAGGCAAATCAATCCTCCTGCAACTGTGATTTCACACCCGCCTCCTCACTAGACTGTGAGCAACTGGAAGGCAGAGGACACGTCTTATTTTCCTTTACATCTTCTGAGCCTGGGCCTCACACAGAACCTGGCACACAGCAGGCTCCATTAATATGGGTTAAAATGGATGGAAGAATTGGCCCAGCCAGTGTTGCTCAGTGGTTGAGTGTTGGCCTATGAACCAGGAGGTCATGGTTCGATTTCTGGTTAGGGCACATGCCTGGGTTGGAGTGCGATCCCCAGTAGGGGGCGTGCAGGAGGCAGCTGATCAATGATTCTCATCATTGATGTTTCTCTCTCTCCCTCTCCCTTCTTCTCTGAAATCAATAAAAATATGTTTAAAAAATAGATGGAAAATGGTGGAGGCATGTCCTGACTTGGCCAGGATGGTCCCAGCTTTCAGAGAATATTCCTGAAGAGCCAGACACTGCTACAGTTCCCCTTGCAGAACAACAAGCTCTTTAAACTGCCAACTGAATTGCCTTCACTAAGCTGGTGGGATGGTTATCCTGCAAACTGGCAGCTTTTCCATAGCTTAAGAGTTGAAGCGTTTTCCCAAAGCACAGAGCTAGCATCTACCAATTCCTTTACGGCAGTGGTCGGCAAACTGCGGCTCGCAAGCCACATGCGGCTCTTTGGCCCCTTGAGTGTGGCTCTTCCACAAAATACCACATGCGGGTGTATCTGGCAGCCTATGAAAAGGTAGACCTGGAAGATGATTTCATTGGTGACTTCTGTGGGCTCCTGGAGAGTTCTGTTCTTCTGATGACCCAACAAGATAGATATTCTAAGTCAGGGGTCCTGAAACTTTTTAAACAGGGGGCCAGTTCTCTGTCCCTCAGACCGTTGGAGGGCCGGACTATAGTTTAAAAAAAAACTATGAACAAATTCCTATGCACACTGCACATATCTTATTTTGAAGTAAAAAAACAAAACGGGAACAAATACAATATTTGTATTTGCATGTGGCCCGCGGGCCGTAGTTTGAGGACCCCTGGCTTAGGGTCTACACTCCCCTCTACCGAGGAGTGCAAATTCCAATTATTTGTTGAATTAACTGTTTGGTTGATTGAGTGAATGGGTAAAGGAATACGAGGGAGGAGGCTCTATTGCCCTTCTTCCTCTTCCCCTGTGTTTCCCAAACTGACCCCAAGCAGCACATCAGCCTCAGGGCTCGCACCAGGGGGGACGGACCCCAAGGAGAAGCAACTCCAGCCACTGCAGCTAGTTGGCAAGAACAGCTGCCCAAGCTTCTTTGGTTCCACTTTCTACCCAACTTGGCTTTCCCCAAGTTGGAAATTGATAAATGGAGACAATCAAGTATCAAATGCAAAGAACAAGAGATTGGACAAGACCTGGATATCCAAGCCCAAGCCCATGATCTGCCACAAACTTGCGGGGGCCTGAAGAAGTGACATCACGCCTCTGGACCTCTGGTTCCACCTCTGAATATCAAAGGCTTGAGCTAGCTGATGCCAAAGATGGCTTTCTCAAGTTCAATGGAATAATTATAAACAGAGGCATCATCCCACCTTAGCCCCTTACTCTACTGGCCAATATCCACTGGTCATACTGAGTCCCTTTCCCCTGCAAACACCCTACCATATGCCATGGTTCTTAAGAATGCCAGCATATGACCCTCCCTCTTAATGCGGATTTCAGTAATGCCAATATTGCTAGTCCCTACTCAAGCACCTGTGTCCTTCAACAAGGTCAGGTGTAAAGGCTAGCTGAATTTAGTAGGCACAAAAGGTCCTTGCAGCACATTTAAAACTATCTCCCATTCTGAGGGTAAATATTGCAGGTGAACCTCCTATCTCTAAGTTTCACACAAGCATGTGGAGGGAGCACCATCAGAGGTGTAATGCTTCTGATTTCTCCCCTCCCTCTCCCTCACTCCTTGTGGCAGGAGGAACTGCAGCTGGTGAGTTGGGAGAAGCACAGCATGGTGGGCTCACCTCTTCCTCTCTCCTCTCTCCTCCCCTTTGGGACCTTCATACCTGCAGAGCACTGGTATTCAGCGCCTCCCTGACCTAGGACGCAGGCCCCCATCTGAGAGGCTTGCCCTGCCAAGTCTATGCCTGGTAGATAAATCTAACAAGTTCAGGGGAGAAGTCAAACAAGGCCCACTCCACTCACAGACCCAGGCCACATGCTCCAGCCCAGCATTTATCAGTAATAGGCTGACAGTTTGCTCCCTAACCTGCCAGAGTCCTACAACTCCTGGGTTCTGCTTCTTGGGCAAGGAGGAAAAAAGCATTAATCATTCCCTCCTCATGCCCAAATATTAAGTATTATAGTAACTAATAGGACACCCACTGTTGTCCTAAAGCATCTGATACCATGGGAGCCCAGTGACCCAGTTAGTGACACAAAATTGAATTCTGCTAAAAAGCTTCCTAGTCATGCCCTGGCCAGTGTTTCTAAATGGTCAGAGCATTGGCCCCAGCACCAAAGGGTCCCAGGTTCAATTCCCAGTCAAGGGCACATTCCTGGATTGCAGGTTCCATTCCCACCCTTGGTCAGGGCAGGTAAGGAGACAACTAATCGATGTGTCTCTCTCCCATCAATGTTTCTCTCTCTCTCTCTCTCTCTCTCTCTCTCTCTCCCCCTCCCTCCTTCCCTTCAACTCTCTCTCAAAATCAACAGAAAAAAATAACCTCAGGTAAGGATTAACAAAAAATAAATAAATAAATTAGCAAATTTCCCAGTCACAGCAGCAATCAAGGTCCCCTCTCATTAGTAGGACTCTGATTAAGAAAAGAAAAGGCGGAGAGAGACCAAGATGGCGGCATAGGTAAACACCGCAGACTGCTGCCGCAAACAACCACTTCAAAAATACAACTAAAAGACGGAACGGACATCACCCAGAACCGCAGGAAGGCTGGCTGAGGAGAGACTCTTCAACTAGAAGGAAAAATAACAGCACACCGTAAGAAAAGAAAAGGCACATGCAACCTCTCTCTCTCTCTCTCTCTCTCACACACACACACACACACACATACACGCTCACTCTTCTACTCACTGTCTGACATCTGACAGAGTAAAAGCTCAAAAAATATTCAGAAACTGGTAACTTTAAGCATTCGCATTCATTTAAGGTTTAGTAAAACTTCGCTCTAGAAGTTTCCATAGCATAAAACTTGGCATCTGGTCTCTCTATGACCTACCTCTAATTGTATTTGCCAGTGTGTCCATTCACTCACCCTTACCCTAGTCTCCAGACAGAACTAATGTCTGTTTCCTACAGACGATCTCTAAAATTTTACCCATCAACCAAAATCATCTTGTCCTCAGTGCCATGGGTTTCAGTCTTAACCACCTTTCCAAACCCAGCTCAAATACCCCCTAATTAATTCAGTCTCACCCATCTGAGGCCACTGTCCCTGCTTCTGTATTCCTTGGGGGTCTTAACTACACTGGGGGTGAACAAATCAGTTAATATGTTGTAGATAATTAGAGGCAGGTTTCTCACTGTCAGAAAAATAAGGCAAATGTAAGGAAAGGGAGAAGGCTAGCTGAACTCTGTGATGTTAGACTGAAATTGAAGATATCAGTATGAACTCATGGTTTTTAATGGATGGGTGAGTGGGTGGATGAACAGATAGATATAAAGATAGATGAGTGTATTCATAAATAAGTAAACGTACATATATTTCCTGGCTCTGTCTCTTTGGAGAGTCTAGAAACAATAACACCCCAAAAGCATATGCATCCACATCTTGGTTTCTAAATATCATTCTCCAATAAAAGGAGAAGTGATTGATTACAAGGCTGGAGCAAGGAAAATATATTGGTACCAAAAAATTGAGATGGTGTTCAAAAATGATAAAGCATATCAAAAAGACACAGGAGCCCAGCCAGGGTGACTTAGTGGATTGAGCGTCATCCCATGCACCAAGAGGTCACTGGCTAGATTCCCAGTCAGGGCACATGCCCAGGTTTGGGGCTCAACCCCCAGTAGGGGGTATGCAGGAGGCAGCCGATCAACGTTTCTATCTCTCCCTTTCCCTTCCTCTCTCTCTAAAAAATCAATAAAAACATATTTAAAAAAATAAAAAGACAGGAGAAATCTGATGAGTTCCCAATGGCCACAGTTTGAACAATTTGGGCAATAAAATTAATAATAATTGTTTTGGATTATAACTCATAGAATAAAACAAGTATCCATGAGTTCATAGTGACAAAAAAAATTTTAAGGAGAAGGGACACTTCTTCCTTATAGAAGAATTCCAATTAATAAACGTAGAAATAAGAACAACAGAAATCATTAACTTGTTCTTTAAAATGATAAGGAGCCAACAAGGCAAACCCTGTGCTTCTGAGTCGCCTCTCTGGCTGGATTAATTAATCCCCATGTTTAATTAAGTAAAGCGTCTCATCTCTGTTCTTACAAACTCAGTTGGGGCAAAGGCCACTGCTACTGCTTTACAGATAGAGGTGCTTCGTGGTGAGCCAGAAGCCAAAATGGCTCAAATTCTACCCACACCATCCAAACCTCTCCTCATACTGTTTTGGAATTTCTGAATTTCATTTCTTCCTGAGAGATAAGTCCTGCTGTGACCTATCAAAACCCTGATTGTGCTTTAAGATCCAGCTTGCTTCTCCAAGATTCCCCAGTGTATCAGGACTCATTTAGTTGCAAGTAATAGAAAACTGAACTCAAACCATGCTAAGCAAAAAGAGAATTTCCTGGCACACATAACTAAAAAGTCTAGCTTTAGCCTCCGTTAGATCCAGGGACTCAAATGACACATCTCTCCACAATACTGGCTGCATTCACAAATGGGCTTTCCCGTCAAGGGGGCAAGACGGCTACCAGTAGCCCTAAGCCAACATCCTATACTCTCTGCTCATCCAGCAGAAAAGACACTGTCCTATGGGAGGCACCCCCAAAAGTCCTGGAGCTTATGCTCACTGCCCAGCCTGGCACAGGTGCCCTCCCTGAATCCATCTCTAGAGCCAAAGGAATGGGCCTAACTAAGTCACATGCCCTCTCTTGTAGCTGAGGATGGGATGAGCCCCATTCAAACCTCATGGTGAGTATCTGAGATATGACTAATTCCCCAAAGGAAAGTTTGGATGAGAATGGTACTTGATGAGAATGGTTCCTGAGCTGTAGAATTAAGATATGTCCACTTTACCCCAACCCCTCGGTCAGAATAAACTGTCCTACATCCTCCAGCCCATTGTCTGAACGTCAAGCATCCTGAGCACCAGGGATCTCATTCTCCAAAGCCCCTGGGCCCCACCCCACACCCTCAGCTGCCTAGCAAAGTGCCACTGCGCCCCTAGGAAGCACTCCCCATTGGGTCCCACCCCCTCCTGATTCAGGGCTGAGTCACTGAGATCCAAGTCAGCTGAGCACCAACCTTGAAAGTGCCTGCCAAGCTCGTCCCCTGGCTCTGGCATACTCCAGGACCTGGGGACGCTGCCTTGACAGGTGAGATAATTATGTTTTACCCTTCGCTCACTCCTTTATCAGTCACTCGGATGAGAACAGATAAGTGTTCTGATGGAAGAACACACTCCTGCAGTATTTACCTGTTCTCTTTAGTGCCAGCCAGCTCCTCCTTCCAAGGCACAACTCTAGGGCCAGCCCACACCCCTGTTATATGGTGCCAACTACCATGTGCTGCCCTCTTGTCAAATGCCAGGCTGCACTTTCTTATTCAATTTCCCCAGGCTCTGCGGCACCCCGGCCTTTCAGATAACTTACACATGGAAGGCGACTGTCTCCATGGCACCCCCGCCCCTGCCTGCTCTGCCCTTGGCCCTCTCTGCAGAATGTTGCTCTGGTGAGTTCCAAGGCCCATAGCATTAGTTAGATGGACAAAGGAGGGCAGAGAAAAGCGGGGGGTGGAGGGGGACGGCATTAAGTGCTACAGACTTTGAGACCTTCCAATACAAACTTTCATTCATGCATTCATTCAACAAACCTTTATTCTGAACCTACTGTGCCCGGGATACTGTTGTAGGTGCTTCAGACGCAGAGAAACACAACACAGACAAGTCCCTGTGCTCATGGAGCACACCTTCTAGTAGCCATCTGACTTATTTACATTCGGGGCGGCATTAAGTGCTACAGACTTTGAGACCTTCCAATACAAACTTTCATTCATGCATTCATTCAACAAACCTTTATTCTGAACCTACTGTGCCCGGGATACTGTTGTAGGTGCTTCAGACGCAGAGAAACACAACACAGACAAGTCCCTGTGCTCATGGAGCACACCTTCTAGTAGCCATCTGACTTATTTACATTTATATTTCACAAAATATTCCTTAATGATGGGTATAACCATCTCCAGCCTACAGACAAGGAAAATGGCAGCTCCCAAAATGACTTTGCCAAAGCTGAGGCACAAACTCAGGTCTTCTGACTCCAAACCTTACTCTCTTTCTGGGGCCTCTCCCAAGGCAAGTAGCTAGCAAGGTGCAGCCTGGCATTGAAACAGACATTCAATCAACTCAGTCCCGGGCATCATCACTAGAGGTAGAAGTTATAAAAAAAGACCTAATCCCCGACTGAACAGAATCTATAGTCTTAAGAGAGAGAAAGACCAACTATCATTTGTGGCAGGAATAAAGGTAGGGTGATTAAATTCAAAGAGGAATCTATCTCTAAAATAATACACAGGAAATAATGACCTCCTTCAGGCAGGAAAATTGGGATCCTGAGGAACAGGGATCTGAGAATCATTTTGTATGTTCAAATATTATATATTTTGAATTGTGTGTCATGCAAAACTATTTCCTATTAAATGACACTTTGAGGATGCAATCAGCCAAATCCTGAATGTGGAAAATTCTAGGGGATAAATGATCTGGTTCTTCAATAAGCAAAAAAGCTCAAAAAAATAATGAAAGAAAAGAGGCAGGGGAAATATAGATTTGAAAGGATTCAGGAAACATCAACCAAATGCAATATTTGTACCTTATTTGGATCCAGATTTGAACAAACCAACTTTAAAAATATTTTTGGGGGACAACTAGGAAGATTTAAATGTAGACCATTAGAAGTTATTAAGGAATTATTTTTGTTAGGTATGATCATGGTTTCTTTAAAGGTCCTTATCTATTAGAAATACATACTGAAGTACTTACACATGAAATAATACGAAGCCTGAGACTTGCTTTTAAATACTTCAACAAATAATAATAATAAATAAATGCATAAAAAATAAACAAAGGGATAAAGGGGGAAGTAATAAGACAAGATTAGCAAAATATTGATCATTGATGAAGCTGAATGACAGTTCCACAGGACTTCATAACACTATTCTCTCTACCCCTATGGATGGCTGAAGTTTCCATAATGAAAATGTTAAATAAAGTTTTAAAAATTAATTATTCCATCCACCAAAGATGATTGATAAGGGGAGATGTTTGAGCTGAGTCTGGAAGGATGACTTAAAGTTTTCTAAGGGGCAAAGGGCTGAGCAAAGACATATCCTTCTGGAGGAACCAAAAGTATCTACATTTGACCCCAAACTCAACTTACATTCAACAAAGATGCCCTCTTACTTTATGCCCCAACTCTCTGGCATATCTAGTCACAGCATCAAAATCAACCACCCTATTCCAAGTGAGAACAGAGTGTGTGGAGTCAACAGCTCCACTCAGAGGCCTACAAGAGGCCCCAGTGTCGCCCTCAGAGGACAAAAAAACAATTAACCTCTTTCAACTGGGTTTTGCCTGACAAAGCAGTTTGGAAGCCAGCTGAGTTATCTCAGAGACAGAGCCTTCCTTCCTCCTGAGTCATCCCAGAAACACACCCCAGCCTCCCTGACAGTGCCTTGTACATCCATGGTCTTGGCACTACAGGATCCAGCTTGATGTCAGCCTGGCAGCCCAGCCCCTTCTGGCAGCCACAGCACCTCCAATGAGGAGGTGGTCCTTCCCTCCTTCCTCCCCAGCCCCCATCCTCGATCCCCACACTGGCCCCTGCACACAGGAAGTGTGCTGCCTTTGCAGCCACTTCGGGACTTACTCAGTCCTGGTCTGGCTCAGACGGGTCCCATGAGTCCTTACCTCGGAGCGAAGCTGTGCATACTCCTCCGAGCCATAGGGGACACTCCTCAAGGAAGTGAGATAGTCATAACTGATGACAGCTGTCTGTGAAGCAAGGAAGGGGAAAGCTTAGTGCCCAGGCATCAAATATGACCCCTCTGCCAAAGAACTAAAGCTGCAGGCCCCTAACATTGGGGAACCGGTAGTCCCACCCCTCAGACACTCTGCCCCCAGATTTTTTTTTTATTATTGTTTAAAGTATTACATATGTCTCCTTTTTCCCCGATTCTGCCCCCAGATCTTAACCTGGCTGGCTTTTTCCTGCTAGTCAGAGCTCTGCACAAATGCCACTTCTGCAGAGTTCCAATCTAAAGTTGCCTCACCCACCAGGAACTCTCAATTGTCTGTCATAACAAACCACCATCCAAAATTACCTTGCTCACTTGTTTCCTTGTATATGGACTGTCTCCCCTGTGCTAGAATTTCAGCTCTATGGGCACAGGGGCTTGTCCTTACCGTGTCAGGCATTTAGGTAAATGTTCAGTAAATACTAATTGAATGAGGGCTGTTGGGTAAGCTTATCCCACTCTCTGTATCACTAATAAACATAATTTTATATTTATGTTTGCTCTAGTAGCATAAGTTTTGATTCTTGGTCCCTTGGCCAAAACTCCAAGAGAAGCCCCCTTAACCCCGGGTGAATCAGAAGACTACAGTCTCCCAGATATCTTAGGCATGGAGGAACTGTGGAGATTGCCTCGCCCAAGTATCCCCTTTTAGAATTGAGCAACTGAGGTTAAGGTGAGGACACACTCACACCCTAGAGCAGTGATGGTGAACCTTTTGAGCTCGGCGTGTCAGCATTTTGAAAAACCCTAACTTAACTCTGGTGCCGTGTCACATATAGAAATTTTTTGATATTAGCAACCATAGTAATACAAAGATTTATATTTTTGATATTTATTTTCTATATTTAAATGCCATTTAACAAAGGAAAATCAACCAAAAAAATGAGTTTGCGTGTCACCTCTGACACGCGTGTCATAGGTTCGCCATCACTGCCCTAGAGTTTAAGGTGAAAAGGAAAATAAGGGGGGGTGGGGGAGGGCTTGCAACATAGTTCAGTATCTGGTTAAAACTGTAGTCTTACTTCCCCACTCTGACTGACTTGGGTGGCGCTGCAGAGCCTAACCCCAGGGCCCAGCCACAGCTGATTTGGGCAGAGCTGCTGAGCATGCCCGCAAGGCCCCGCCAAGACTGACTTGGGCAGAGCTGCAGGGACCCTCAGGGGCCCGCCCGCCACAGGAGATATATAGGTCAGAGCCTCCCCACACGTTCAGTTCAAGCTTTGGATCCGGAATTCCCCTTTATTTAGCAGATCTGGGAAATAAAGGTTAAACTTCCCTCCCTCAGAGTGCTAGCTGATCATTCTCTCGTGCATTCTGCCACAACAAAGGGGCTTACAAAGCTGATATTGAGAGGAGTTTGTTCCTTCATCTGCACCCCAAAACTTTATTCCATTTGACATATACTTGTTGAACGGCAACCACAACCAAGACCTGGTCACTAAGCAGTGCAGAAGAATAGTCAAGACCAGAACCCTATCCTTTAAAGCAGTGATGGCGAACCTATGACACACGTGTCAGAGGTGACACGCAAACTCATTTTTTTGGTTGATTTTTCTTTGTTAAATGGCATTTAAATATATAAAATAAATATCAAAAATATAAATATTTGTTTTACTATGGTTGCAAATATCAAAAACTTTCTATATGTGACATGGCACCAGAGTTAAGTTAGGGTTTTTCAAAATGCTGACACGCCGAGCTCAAAAGAATCACTGCTTTAAAGAAGGCACAGCCTGGTGGCTGATTTATAAAGCACTGGTAAAGACCTTCCTCCCTTCTGTCCAACTGTTCAAATCCCTAAGGCTCTATCAAACCCTGCTTCCCCTATGACACTCATTCTGACTCCCAGCCTAAGGGCTCACTCCTGTGTCTGAGGTCCCACAGCAGTGATCGTCCGAGTCACTCATCTTGAGCCAGTGCATGGCTGTAGATTGTTTTCTGACCCATTCACATGAGCACTTCTCAGCCAGAAGCTCCTTCAAAGCTTTGTCTAAGTGGGACAGTTTGCTTCTACTCCTCAAAGCATATGAGACAATGCTAGACCCCAAAAAGGCACTCAGAAAACACAGAAATCGTTACATAGTCCATGCTCTGCTTATCTATTGTCTGTCGTGATTCTCTGACTTGGCTTTCCCTAGAAGGTAGGCACTACAGCAGCCTCCTCTCTGAGCTAGGCCAGGGAGAAGACTTGATAACACCAAGTATTAAAGAAATGGTTGGACAACAACCCAAACAGACTGTGCATCAGAATACAGCTATCCCAGGGGGAGAAAGGGTGAGCACATCCTGCAGGACACAGAGGAGGAAAGAAAGCATGAAGCATGTAGCAATCTACCCACAAGCAAATGGGACAATGATATAGGCTACCTTCCACAGAGGACACACAACAGAATGATGCTCCTGGGCCAGTGGGCAAAACCATCAATGGTCACATCGTCAACTCAGATTCTCAGTCAGTTAGGGGACTGGAAGGAATCCCCAAAGTTTTCTGAGGCCTAGATGCTGACTATGAGCCCTGCATCAAGAACCATTCACACTAGCTTATTGGAGAGAGAGGGGAAGAGAGGGGGG
>NW_005354673.1:4185671-4192504 GCF_000412655.1 Myotis brandtii
GGAGAGACACCAAGTTTTCTGATACAATTTAATCAAAATGGCAAACCCTTCTTTTCAGGTATTCACTGAGGAGATCTGTCCTCTGAGTCTGTCACTAAAATTAGATATGGAACTTAAAATGTAGGCTTTCACACAAAGATCCTGTACAATCCTACTCTCCTTAACTTCAGGACGGCAGAGGTTGTGTATACAGGGATGTCAGAATGAGGAGGTATATATCCATGCCTGCGCAACAGTGTAGAGGGAGCTTTGCACATGTAAGGGTAGGTACATGTGTAGCTCCACAAATGTGTGACCCGCATGTCCATCTGCTACAAATATGAACACCTGCATGTAATATGACAGTTCCTTTCTGCCCCCAATTGAAAAAAAACACCTACCGTAGCAACTGCTCTGCCCACCCTGACAGCACCAAAGTCATTAGGGTCCAAGTACTTGTTACTGTAGAGGTAGAAGCCAGAGGCAGCAAGAGCCATGCTGGTCCAGGAAGCGAGCTTGAGAGTCCTTCTGGCCATGTTCACAAACTGCAGAAGGCAAGTAGAGAAAGAGGAACAGTTGAGTTTCATAAACAGACCAGGATTCAAATTTAGGCTCTTAATAGATTGTATGACCTTGGGTCATTTTCTTAATCTCATTGCGCCTCAGTTTTCTGTTTGTAAAACAGTATCATACCCAACTCAAAGGTTGTTGGGATAAAATGAGATCATGTATATAATAAACTCAGCATAGTACCCAGCACACAAGCCAACTCTCAACATAGTCCTTGCCCATGTGGTGCTTACACGCTAAGTGGGATGACAGATCATAAGCAAACAGACATAATATATTAGAATGCCAGCTGGTATGAAGTGCTGAGAAGAAAAAGAGGGCAAGAGGAAAGATGATGAATATGTGACGAGACGTGCCTTTTTCTATAGGAAAAGTGGCAGAGCATGTCAACAGTCGTTACTTGTAACTATTATTATACCACCATGCACACACAGGCGTCATTAGGCTTCTATGCCCAGGTCAGAAGGGGTCAGAAGCAGCCAGGTAAGCCTTCCACATTTGGCTGATTTTCGTTAGAACAGACTGCCCCTTGTCTAGACTGTGAGCTCTTTGAGTGCAAACACCATAACTGTTACTTGCCGGGAGCCGGTCCATCCTTGCTGTTTCAAGGGACCTGGCATATATGGCATACTGTTCTTAATATGTTTGCTCACCTTCTTGGTGCTATGTGTTTTAACCAAGGTCACCTCTCCAAGAAAGGTTGTTTCCCCAGGTAGGGATTTTTCCCTGAAGTTAGGGAGGGGATAAAACCCCTTAACTAAGTGCCAGGTGGGTAGTTAATCACTTTAACTACAAACAATCACACTTAAGCTACATAATCTTTACTCCCTGGAATGGAGATAAGAAACGCCCTAACCTTTGGAATAGAGATTGATAGGATTGGAATCAACTGGTATAAATACAGATGTAACAAGGCAACAGAAGTTGGACAGAATCTAGAGACAGGACTTGGCTGGAGATCCTACACAGAACCTAGAGATGGAACCTATACAGAACCTAGAGACAGAACCTATCGAGAGAACATGGCAAAAGATCCTAGATAGAACAGAACCTGGCTACAGAACCTAGAGACAGGACTTGGCTGGAGATCCGAGTCAGAACCTAGACACAGAACCTAGACACAGAACCTATATAGCATATTGTTCTTAATATGTTTGCTCTCCTTAGTGCCATGTGTTTTAACCAAGGTCACCTCTCCGAGAAAGGTTGTTTCCCCAGGTGGGGATTTTTCCCCGAGGTTAGGGAGGGGATACAACCCCTTAATTAAGTGCCAGGCGGGTAGTTAAGCTACATAATCTTTACTCCCTGGAATGGAGATAAGAAACGCCCTAACCTTTGTAATAGAAATTGACAGGATTAAAATCGGCTGGTATAAATATAGATGTAACAAGACAATAAACATCAGATCCTGATCAGTTCCTAACCAGAACTCCGACCAGAACTTTGGCTGGAGATCCTGGCTAGAGGTCCTGACTAGGCTGCTGATCAACTGAAGGCTGTCTCCGTGTCATTCCTTCTTCGCCGACTCCGTCCACACCTTTGGGGACCCCTGGACCCGCTGGGGTTGGACCCCAGCAGTTACTCACAGTGCTGTAGGGCGCTTTACGGTTAGGGTTTCAATGTCCACCTGCTGACCTGATAGGTTTAACCAAACCCACACTCACAGTCAGTGGGACCAAGTGGGCTTCTGCCTCCATGATACCTTCTCCCACCCTACTTGTACCTGCTCAGTCCACCATGGCTACACAGTCACTCTTTGGGGCTACGCACTCAGTGGGCTGCTTCTCCTGGGAATTCTAATCAGACTGGTCTTCAACCACAGCTGCAGCTCCCAAAGGAGCGGTGAACCAGGAGAGATGCACCAGCAAACCACTCTCCCCTGGGTCTCACCTCACTCGGATGAAGAGCGAAGGCCCTGGCATGACTGACAAGATCCTACTTGACCTAACTGCCCAACTCCGTCCAGGGTCTCAACCCTTCCCACCTTCCCCCTTGCCACCTCACTCCAAGGGCACTGGCTGTTGCTCAAACATGCCAGGCACATTCTGGCCTCAAGGCCTTTGCACATGCTGTTGTCCTACCTGGAACAGGAGTCAACAAACTATTTCTCTAAAGGGCCAACAGTAAATGTTTTTTTATTTACAGGCTACAATATCAGAACTATTCAACCCTGCATTGTAGCTCAAGGCAAAAAGCAGCCTAGATGACACGTAAAGTAATGGATGTGACCAGATTTGGTTCTCAAGCTATCGTTGGCCAAACCTTGGCTTAGCTCATAGTAGGTATTCCAAAAGTATTTACTGAATGAATCAATCAATGAATGGATAAACTATACCCCATGAGCCTGCGCAGAGCCAGTAACAACATACGTCCCCAGGTGAGAATCACATACCCAGGGCTGCCAGTTGGATAGCCATCCCCCTCTGGACACCCCCAGCACCAGCTCCCAGCCCTCGCCTCCTCTGAACCCCATCTCCTAGTGCACCATCCTCCACATCTGTCCTTGTAGGCGATGAGGCCACCCTTAGCCTTGAGACAACCTCTGGGTGGGGAAGCAGCTGCGAAATAGACATAACTCCCAAGACCTGGTTTTCATACAAATGTCCGCAGAAATAAAAGAGGTGGAAATTGAAAAACATAAAATAGATGATATAGGAGCCAAACTGTGTCTAAATAGACTGAAGCTGGAGTTTTCCATAAGGTGTCAGGGAGTCTTTAACATGCAAATGAGTTGCTTCCCTCGGGGTATTTTAAAAGACCCTGTCAGCCGTGAAATATGTCTGTCCATGAAAAACACCTCTCATTATTAAACCCTTTGCTAATGGATCACCTGCTCTCTTCTGTTTACTTGCCTTTTTACTTTCACCTGAGTTACCTCTCATAACAACATACATTTGAAGGGGGAGGGGTGGTGGAGGTCACCAAGACCCTACACCTAATCGTTTGATAAATAACATTAGCAATAACTAACCTTTACAAAGCCCTTTGCACCCATTATCTCATTTGATATTCCACACAACCCAGTGAGGTGAGAAATATTATTACCAGCCCCAGGTATAAGTGAGGAAACCAATGAGCACAGAGGGCGAGTGATTTGGCCCAGGTGGCTCAGGTAGTAAATGGTGGAGTAAGAGCTTGAGCCCTACTCTTTATGACAGGTGACCTCTTTGACAGGCCCTCCCAGACCTCTCCTCACCAACATTCTTACCACTGTTCACAAGTTAACTCAGTGGTTCCCAAACTTATTTGGTCTACCGCCCCCTTTCCAGAAAAAATATTACTCAGCCCCTGGAAATTAATTTTTTTAAAATTTTAATAGCAGTTACTCATCACCCCCAAATGCACCTGTGGCCATCACCACCCCCCTGGATCGCTGCAGCGCCCACCGGGGGGCAGTAGCGCCCACTTTGGGAATCACTGCGTTAACTGAATCAGCCACTCTGGGCAGGGACTATGATTTCTGACCCTCTACCTCACCCAAGCAATGCCAGGCATATGGAAGATGCTGCTTGGAGCCCTGGAAATCAACATGTCACAAGAGCAACCAAAGCACCTCACTAGAAACAACCGATTCTAGCCTATGAGACATTTAGGAGAGCTGTGTTATTGTCAAAACTATGATTAGAACCCATCTCACTGGAACACGGGGAACACCCCGGTGGGTGATGAAATGAGGCAACAGGGAAGTCTGGAAGTTGATGGGCAAATGAAATATCCATTCCCTGGATATTTCAGTAACCTCACACTTACTGTTCACGGGCCTATAAGTGGCTAGATCTTTTCAGTTACCATCCCTCCCCACGTTACATTCTGTGACAATAAGCCTGGAATCATCTCGCCCTGCTTGGTGCCCAGGTGAGAATGGTCACAGAGGAAAAGCAAATAGGGCCCTACTTCCAGTAAGCCTGTAAAATGATCACAGCCTCTTCCCATTTCCTAGACATAGACTATTAGACAAATGAGCCTTATTTTTCCTGGTTACTGTCATGGATTGCCGAAGTCCATTTACTGTCTTCACTAGCTGAGTATAGACAGAGACCCCCAAAAGCTAGTAACCTTTGAAAGTCCTAGCAAAGGTCAGGACTGTGCACCACCCAGTTAATTTAGACACCACCCAGTTAATCTAGATAATGGTAGCTGAAGCATCATCCCCACCTTAGTTCACTGAATTCCTTAGATACTTGTGTAGATCCTTGTTGATTATTGTTGATCAAATATTCTGCCTATTTCTGTAAATTGTCTACCGATGAGCTAATCCATGTGTCATTCAAACCACCTTACCCTAGGGCTACCCCAGACAAACCACCTTACCCTAGGGGTACCCCAGATCAAATAAAAGGTTGGAGCGGCCTGAGCATCGGTGGAAGTCCTTCTGGACTTGCCCGCCTGGTCCCCCAATATTTCAAAATTATCTCGTGTCATTTTTCTCTCATTTGTGTGAGGCTCCTCTTTTCAGATACCGAACCCTACGCAGAACGTGTGGAGTAAACATACTCGACAATGGATAAAAAGCAAACAAGGCGGATGGTTCCATCATGTCTTGAGTCTGGAAAGATGTTGAGTCTATGCCCAGGTTTTGGCCTGGGCAGGTTTATAATCTGTTCTGCCCTATAGAGAGTGATGCAGTCCCAGCGTAACCACACTTCCCTTCCTCGTGTTTGATGCCCAGAAGGTGGCTGAATCAATATTGATTAAATAAAGGAATCCCTGACTGATGCCAAGGTCCCAGAGTAGACAGGGAAAATAAATCTCAACCAAGCAAGGAATAGAGGTTCTTCATTCTCCTGGGAAAGAGGGCCTCAGGGAGAACAGTGGAAAATCAAGTGTCAAGAGCCAGCAGCAGGCTAAGTAAGAGGTAGAATGCCAAGTGCTTAAACATCTCATGTAACTTGCACAACGTATTCTGAGGTGCACACTATTAGGGCTTCATTCTACAGATAAGGAAGTTGAGTTTTAGAAAAGGTAAGAAACTCGGCAGGAAAGCTAATAAGTGATGGAGCCTGAACTTGAATGCAGGTGTGTCTTTCCAACCAGGAGAGCACAGGGTAAAGACAAACAAGTGGTTGGCTGGGCCCTGAGGTGGGTCACTGGAGTCCCTTGCGGCTCCTCTTTTCAGATACCGAACCCTTGGTTGGCTGGGCCCTGAGGTGGGTCACTGGAGTCCCTCAGTGAGTTGGGGCAGAGGGGAGGGGGAAGGAATGGATGTCTGAATCAAGCACTATTCTTATTTTACAGGTCCCTTGTCTGACAAAAAAAAGTGTATGTCAGAAAGAAATGAAATGCAAACTCTCCCAGCAGAGATCAAATCTGGCATCCATGAAGGCTGTTGAAAAATAGCCAAGCCAGTAATGACATGATAAGATAGAATATGATGTAATAACTACAAAATAAAACCAGCAAACAAGAACAGACAGGCCTATAACCAGGTGTAAAGGGCAAGAGTACATAGGATTTTTTTTTTCCCTTATGTAACAGTAGAATTCAAAAATAAGTCTCCAGAGCAGCAACATCCCCATGTCCTAAGGGATGCAAATTCTTGCTCCCCACTCAGACCTACTGAATCAGAAACTTTAGGGGGTGGGGTCCAGCACTGTGTTGTAACAGCCCTCCAGGTGCTCTGATTCCAGCTACCGTTTGAAAATCACTGCAATAGGAACATGCTTCAAGAAACTGTGGGAAGGCACAGATAAACTCTAATTCACTTTCAACTGGGCAAATATAGCTTGAGCACCCACGAAGTGCCAGGCATCATGGAGGTAATCAATCAATGCTTGTTGAATTGAATGACTTCCTAGTCAGTCGAAAGTAAATGCCACTTAAACTGGGGAGAGAGCTGCACCGGGTGTGTTCTAAAGGCTGCTCTCCACTCATTTATTGTGCGACCCGAAAATGCAAGGCCCGGCAAGGTGCTGGAAACGAGGTGCGCTCTGGGCCCGCCGCACGCACCGCCAGGCGGGAGGGCCGGCTTCTGCGTGGCCCCTGCTTTTGTTCAGCACACGCTGCAGTCCCAGCTGCCTGCGCCTTGCAGCTCACAGATCACCGGGCGCTGAGGACGTCTGGGTGAGCACCCCACTGCCCTCCAGCTCCAGCTCTACCTACAGGCAAGACTGCGCCACCGAAGAAGCCAGGCCACGCTTCAATATATTGATAAATATTGAAGTAAGCCAGGCAGGAGAGTCACCGCCGAGGGGGCGGGGCACTGCCAGCCACCTGAGCCACGTGCCCGCGCCCGGGGTGACAAGGTCACGGCTGGGGTTTCCTCCAGGCTCCCCAAGTGGCTGCAG
>NW_005354673.1:4201583-4204207 GCF_000412655.1 Myotis brandtii
CTTCAGAGGGACCGCCCTACTCACCCAGAAGGAAGCAGAGCCGCGGCGCCCGGCCTCCCGCCGCAGCCGGGAACCGGAGGTGTCAGGAAACGTCACTCTCCTCCACCCCCTGGTTGCGTTTGGTTGAGCCGGGCGCCGCGAGGCCTGCCGGGACTTGTAGTTCTGGGTTCCCTAAGCCGCAGGGACCCCGGACAAAGAACCACCGAGGTCCCGCTGGACCGCTGAACTAGAGGAGGCAAAGGGGTCACCGACACTGTACCTGTCAGATGGCCTTGTTTCTTTGCCTGGGCCGCGGACATGGAATCTCCCTGAAAACTTGTGTTTCAAGAGGCTTTCCAAATAGGAAAGTGTTCAGTGGAGGATGGAGTTGTGGGCTGTGTGTTTTTAATAAGGAATTAGAGCCAGTAGTTAAGGAAGAAATGTACTGGCAGTTGCTAAGTAGAACGGATATGCTCATTAATCTTAATTATCTTTGGCCCCCATTTATTCGTTCTGACAGCTATCGAATGTTTGTTCATAAGATGTATTTTGTTTTTTTGTGTGTGTTTTGTAAATATATTTTTATTGATTTCAAAGAGGAAGGGAGAGGGAGAGAGAGATAGAAACATCAATGATGCCCTAGCCAGTTTGGTTCAGTGGATAGAGCCTTGGCCTGTGGACTGAAAGGTCCCAGGTTCTATTCCAGTCAAGGGCATATGCCTGGGTTGCAGGCTCAATCCTTAGTGGGGGCCTGCAGGAGGCTGCCGATCAATGATTCTCTCTCATCATTGATGTTTCTAGCTCTCCCTCCCTCTCCCTTCCTCTCTGAAATCAATAAAAAATATATATAAAAAGAAAAAAAAGCAACAGACGCATATAAAAAAATAAAAACATCAATGATGAGAGAGAATTGATTGGCTGCCTCCTGCACGCCTCCTATTGGGCACTGAGCCCACAGCCTGGCATATGCCCTTAACAGAATCGAAGCTGGGACCCCTCAGTCCATAGGCTGACACTCTATCCACTGAGCCAAACCAGCTAGGGCCATAAGATGTATTTTGGAGACATCAGACTTTCATGCATTCTACAAACACCTCTTGAGCTACTTCCTGTGGGAAGAGATGGGAGTGGGACTCACCTATCGATTCAATGCAATTCCAATTAAATTTCCAACAAGACTTTTTCTGGACCTTTACAAGCTAATATGCAAAAACAAAGGGCAAAGCATAGGCAAAATACTTTTGAGGAAAAGTAATATGTTTCAAGGACTTGCCCTTCCATCTATAGCCATCTATAATAATAAAAGCGTAATATGCTGATTAAACCAGACATCCTTCCAGACGACCTTCCAGATGAAGCCGGAGCTGCAAGGGAAGCTCAGATCCCAGTGCCTGCTGGCAGCTGGAAGGGAAGCCCGGGTCCCAGGTGCCAGAGGGAAGCCAGTGCTGGCAGCTAGGGAAGAAAGGCCTAGTCTTGAGTGAATTTTGTGCATTGCACCTCTAGTTTATTATAAAACTATAAAAATAACACAGGTGGTATTAGAATAGGAATAGACAGAGGGGGGGAATGAAACAGCCTAGAAGAGCCCAGAAACAGGTCCACCCATGTATGGAATCTTGATATGAAAGAGCTAGCATTATAGAGCAATGGAGGAAGATAACCTATTCAGTTTCTGAACCAGAACAACTAAGTATGTGTGAGGTCCCTAACTCATCCACACACAAAACCTAATTCCAGATAGATTAACGATTTTAAAGGGAAAAAGCAAGATCAGAATTTGGGGGGGGAGGGGGGGGGGTAAGGAAAACATCCTATAATCTCAGGGTAGTCTTTATTAGATAACATAAGACCAAACGGTATAAAAAACTTTAATAAATTTGGACTGCATTAAATTCAGGTTATATAGAAAAGTCCTGGCCCTGGCAGTGTCATTTGGTTGGGGTGGGGTAGGAGGAGAGAGACAATAGAGAAGCAAAGAAATAATAGGATAGTTGTATGATGTAATAAACCCTGTGAATAAAAGAAGCTGGGGAATGTGGTAAAGAGTAGTCAGGCAGCCTGGCTGGCTTGGCTCAGTGGTTGAGCATCTACCTATGAACCAGAAGGCCACGGTTCAATTCCCAGTCAGGGCACATGCCTGGGTTGTTGGCTCAATCCCCACTGTGGGGTGTGCAGGAGGCAGCTGATCAATGATTCTCTCTCATCATTGATGTTTCTCTCTCTCTCTCTCTCTCTTTCTCTCTCTCTCTCTCTCTCTCTCTCTCTCTTCCTCTCTGCAATAAACCTATATATATAAAAGCCTAATATGCAAAGTGTCCCCTCGGGAGTTCAACCGACTGGGAGTTCGATAGCTCTCTATGACGTGCGCTGACCACCAGGAGGTAGTGCGGAACAAAGGAAGGCCCCAGCTGACAGCTGGCAGCCAAGAAAGGGAGGCCCCAGCCTGCAACTGACAGCCACTAGGGACCCTACCCATGCACAAATTTCAAGAATGTCCCAGCAGGACAAAGGCAATCAACCCCAGACTTCAGGCCTGAAGGTCAGGGTTCTGCTACCCCAAAGGGCCATTTTCAGCTTTATTGAGCTATTATTGACATACCCTTAAGTTTTTTTTTTTTTTTTTTTTTAAATTAAATCTTTATTGT
>NW_005354673.1:4204446-4208842 GCF_000412655.1 Myotis brandtii
CTCCCTCCCTTCCTCTCTAAAATCAATAAAAATATATTTTTAAAACAATAAGAGTAGTCAGGCAAGGCCTCTTTGAGGCTTCTTAACCTGATAAATGAGGAAGTCAGCCATGGAGAAGATGAGGAAGCATGTTCCAAGCAAATGAAACAGCAAGTGCAAAGGCCCAGAGATAGGAAAGAGCTTGGCATGTTTGAGAAACATGTTTTAAATTGAGATGGGATATGACCAGAGAAGCTAAATAGAAAATGTACTGAGGCCCTAGCTGGTTTGGCTCAGTGGATAGAGCATCAGCCTGCAGACTGAAGGATCCCGGTCAAGGGCACATGCCTGGGTTGCGGGCTTGATCCCCAATAGGGGACATGCAGGAGGCAGCCAATCAATGATTATCTCTCATCATTGATGTTTCTATCTCTCTTTCCCTCTCCCTTCCTCTCTGAAATCAATAAAGATATATTTTTTTTTAATGTACTGAGCAACCAAATCCATAAAGGGAAGCAACTAACTTACTTCAGAACCTGCCAGAGTCCCAGTTGTGTTCCTGGGGCAGCAAGGCCTGGGGTTGGTAAACTGAGGTTTTCATGCAGGATGCTGTATATTTTGTACCAAAAGTGGCCCATCTGGGAGAAAGCATCACATAGTGGCCAACCAGAGGAAAAGCAGAAACCACAGTGCAAGGTTCTTCCTTAAGGCAAGGAGAAAAAGTTCCTGCAGAGGAAATAATAAAGGAACTGTATTCTATGTGGGAGAGAAGCCTGAGGCCTGTGGTAAGGGAAGCAGAAATGCCGAATTTGGTTCCAGGAGGGTCTCAAACGTGAGAAAAACCCTTCAGAGGTTGCATCCATAGAAGCAGCAGCAGAAGGAAGTATGAACTGGAGACCAGGAAGCTTGTGTTAGTGCCTGCTCAGGTCAAAGAATGTCCCAGCAGGACAAAGGCAATCAACCCCAGACTTCAGGCCTGAAGGTCAGGGTTCTGCTACCCCAAAGGGCCATTTTCAGCTTTATTGAGCTATTATTGACCAGCCTTCCTGTGGTTCTGGGTGATGTCCGTTCCGTCTTTTAGTTGTATTTTTGAAGTGGTTGTTTGCGGCAGCAGTCTCCAGTGTTTACCTATGCCGCCATCTTGGTCTACCCTTAAGTTTTCTTAACTGCCATAAGGGAGAGGGGAAAAAAATCCTTGTGAAATAGCAGCTGATATATCTCAATAGAGAATGTCCCAGCAGGATAAAGGCAATCAACTTCAGGCCTGAAGGTCAGGGTTCTGCTATCCCAAAGGGCCATTTTCAGCTTTATTGAGCTATTATTGACATACCCTTAAGTTTTCTTAGCTGCCATAAGGGAGAGGGGGGAAAAATCCTTGTGAAATAGCAGCTGATATATCTCAATAAGGAATAAAAAGCATATGAATTCATAACCAGAATTCTAAATCAATATATCTATTCTACATACATTTATATGCAAATAAATACATATATATGCTGTCATTTATCAAGTACTTATTATTTAAATGCTTAAATATATTTTCTCCTATAATCCTCATGAGGTATGACATAGATACCTTTATTATCCCCATTTTATAATTGAGCAAACTGAGGCTCAGAGAGTTAAGTAACTTGTCCAAGATCACTCCAAAAGGGCAGAGCGGGGCCTCTACCCCATGATTCTGACCTGGGCATTCTGGACTGGGCAGCCTAGATTCTGGACTGGGCAGCCCACTCTGATCATAGATGTATTTAGAGAGGGAATCATTTGAGGCAAGTATCTGGGACCAAAGTAAACTGTGCCCTTAGGTCTTTGAGCAATTTCAACAGGAAATAGGCAAGCTGGCTCAGCAGTAATCTTTTATTATCAACCATTTATTGGCCCCACCTCTCAAATTAAGAGGTGGAATGAACTGGGAGTTAGGCAAGCTGGGTTCCTATCCTGTCTATGCTACTAATGAGCCAGCCTTGGACCCTTGACCTATCAGTCATTTTCCCTCCCTGGACCTCACGATCCTCTTTTGCAAAGTAAAGGGCCTTTGTGGACAGAACTCAAAGGGCCCTTCCAACTCTCATATTCCATGATTCTTTGAGTCTGTAAGCAGTCTACCTCCGATGGACTGACATGGAGTAATCCACACACACACACACACACACTCCTGTGTAATCTGCCCTTCCTATCTGCATTGCAACAGTAGCTGTGTTCCTCTCCTGCCACAGCTCCTGTCAGGGTACTTCTGCCCTAGCCCCAGTTTTTGCTGGGCTCAGGAACACACATGATGCCCCTTTAGACCTAGGGGTGGTGATGGCTTCCTGTTAGTGCCCACCTGCTTCCCCACCCCCTTGTTGTTCCCTTAAATGCCCAAACCTCTTTCACACACTCGATTCACTCAACACTGCATTGAAACCCTATCTATTTCCTGTAGGACCCTGACTGCCATAGCTCCTAATGGTGAGGTGGCATTCCTTCTTGTAATTGCTATCATGATATTGAAAATCTCTCCACCTGTCATGAAACAACACGGAAATCCCAGACCTCCAGCAGAGAACCTAGAAATAGGTACTTTCTGGGTGAGGGAGCAGGATTCCCCAAATTTCCCACAGTGGTGGGAGCATCAACACCAATGTTTTATTAATCAAAATCTATAAAAGCTATCAGGCTCTCGAGAGAGAGACCACATGGAGTCAAAGAGACCTGGGTTTCGATCCTGGCTCCAATTCACTGGGTTTAAATCCTAGGTCAGCTACTTACTGGCTGTGAGACCTTCTTGTGCTTAGATTCCTCATCTGTAAAATGAAGATAATAGTATGTGCCTCTCAGGCTTGCTGCAAGGATTGAATAAGACAACCTAAGTGAGGGCTAGTACATACTAGCCTGGCACGTACTAAATAGATGCTCTGTAAATGTTCATCCCCTCCCTCTCTATTAGACAACTAGGAGGAGGACAGGGGAAGCCATGAAAACAATTAGGTAAGTTAAATTTTCTCCAGAAATACCATACCACCTCCTTCAGTTCTCCAATGAGATAGCCGGCGGCTGGAATGGCAATGGACCAAAGCAGAGAAAATGAAAAAAGAACAATTCACTGGAGTTTTTTTGTGTGTGTGGGGTAGGGGGGGTTGGTTTTTTGTTTTTTTTTGTCAAAAAAACAATGCTCAAACCCAACTGCAGCAAGCAATTAGGGAACAATAGCTAAATACTTTCTATAATTAGAGTGAGAAACCATCGCATGTGATCAGAGTGCCTTTGTCTGCACTGACCCTCTACATCCAAAGGTCTTGGCTCATGTGAGATGGAGAGAGGGGATCTTTGTGTCTTTTTTAGTTTTCTTGAGAAATTAAATCTCACACCACCCTTCTATTGCCAGAAAAGGAGGGCAGAGGAGGCACTGAGCACTCTCTCATCAGAAAAGAAAAGCAATTGGAAGTGTGACTCATGTTAGCAGCTAATTTGATCCTGAAAGAGGAAAGGGTCTTATGGTTTCCCCTGAGAGCTACTGACAGACGCCCGGGTCCTACTCTGCTTATAGGACAGGTGTAGGGGAGGGGAAACATTTCCTTAGCAAGTGGAGGCACATGGGTTTTGTCATCCACCTATCATACCTCTTTTGCTAAAATCTGAGGAGCAAATCCTTATCTTTAACAATGGATATTCTAGACAAAAGCAAAGGAGAGGCGATTCCCACAAACATTAGTGCTAGAGAATTGCTCTCTTGGTCTTCCCAGAAGGACCAAGCTAGCTTCCTGGCCCTGAATCTCTGTGTCTGCCCAGGCACTATTCTCCCAGGGCCCCAGGTTCCAATTTTGGATCATCCTTTTCATTCTTCTCAGTCCCTCATTGCTAATTAACTCAGCCTATTACACTTCTGTCTATATACCCTTCCCATCTTTCCCTTTCTCCCCATTCCTATCACCACAAACACTATCAAGCTCCCCATACCTTTATGCCTAGACTTTTCCACAGACTTCCATCCAGTCCCCCTTCCTCCAGAACCCACCCCCTCAAATACATCCCACAAAGAGCCCCCTAAAACACCACATCCACAATGCCTTTCTCTATATGGTGAGTTTGGTACAAGTGCCCCTGGTGGTACACTGGATATTTTTAGGTGGTGAGGTACACACGGTTAGTGTCCTGCCCCAGTCCCCTTTAGCAGGCCAGTACCCCACCATTCAACTGCTGTGAGTGGTGGCTGCTGACAGCTCACAGCTGCCCCGTTCTCTGGAAAATTGACTGTCTCATCAAGAAATGTCTGGCCCTGACAGGTTTGGCTCAGTAGATAGAGCGTCGGCCTGCAGACTCAAGGGTCCCAGGTTCGATTCCAGTCAAGGGCATGTATCTTGGTTGCGGGCACATCCCCAGTAGAGGGTGTACAGTAGGCAGCTGATTGATGTTTCTCTCTCATCGATGTTTCTAA
>NW_005354673.1:4208892-4214971 GCF_000412655.1 Myotis brandtii
AAAAAAAAGAAATATCTGGACAGTTACACTCTCCCCCATTCCCACATTATGCTTTCAGGAATATATTCTGTTTCTTGAACACATGGATGCTACAAACTGTTTCTTTGGGAGAAAACTAGGTCAGTCTTGGAAAATTGAGAACACCTGCAATTCAGTTCCATGAGAGGCCTTGGAGACCTAGTTGTCTCCCTGACTGGAAGGAATAGTTATTGGATGTCTACTATGTTCCAAGTACTGAGCCACTATTGAGCACCAGGCCTTGTTTTGAGGATACTAGTATAAATAAGAAGATACTCCTGCCCTGCTGAGAAATCCATAGTCTGGTGGTAGACACAGATAATTTTTTTTAAGTTTATAATTAATTTTAAAGTGTTATCCTACATAATAAAAAGGTAACATGAAAATTGACCCTAATGGTGAAACGACCGGTCCCTATGACACGCACTAACCACTAGGAGCAGATGCTCAATGCAGGAACTGCCCCCTGGTGATCAGTGCTCTCTCACAGTGGGAGCTCTACTCAGCCAGAAGCCAGGTTCATGGCTGGTGAGCTCAGTGGCATGGCAGGAGCCTCTCCCGCCTCCTCAACAGCACTAAGGATGTCTGATTGCTGCTTAGGCCCGCTCCCCATGGGCCTACATTGAACAGCCCCCAAGGGGTCCTGGGCTGCCAGAGGGAAGTGTGACTGCCAACTTAGGCCTGATCCTCCCCACCCCACCGAGTACATGAATTTTTGTGCACCAAGCCTCTAGTATAGATATGTGTGTACAGTAATACTGGGGTGGGGGAGGTGGGGAATCTCCATAATGAAGTTCAGGTTCCAGCAGCTGGGTTCCAGTGTGGTCTCTCCCACTCACTAGCTGAGAGACCCCAGGCAAGTCACTGATGGTGTCTGCTGGCAAAAAGAGAGAGAGAGAGAGCAATTGAAATGCCCTTTAGAAGTCTGGAAGGATATACATCAACATAATGGGCATTGTCTCTGGGTAATAGGATTGCTAGTGGTTTTATTTTCTTCTGTTTGCTTTTCTATTTTTAAAAAAATTTTCTGAAGAGAATAAAATCCTTTTGAAACCAGAAAAAGAGACTCACCAAATTTTCTTATCTTAATGTGGTGTAATTCTCAGAACTATGCTCCAAGTTCCACTCTTCTGAGGCATATCCCTCCCTCCCCATGCTTTGTCTCTCTGTGTATCTGGCAGTGTACCTCAAAGGGTAGTTGATAAGACCATCTTCTTCAAAATCACTTGGAAGTCTTATTAAAATACAAATTCTGCTCCCAGATTCAGTCAGGGCAGGGGGTGGGGGCAGAAATATGTATTTTGACAAGTTCCCTAAATGATTCTTTTCTGTACCATAAGCCTGAGAACCACTGTTAAGGTGAATGGAGCATTCTATTTACATTAATTTTCTAGGTAACTAGGACTTATCTACATATATACCTTTTTTTAATTTTTTACACACCTTTGTAAAGTAAGTTTGCTGAACAGTGTGTTTTCTTGGTGACTGGAGGTCATATCGATGATATGGAGTGGGCATTCCTATTGAGTTATATGGAACTATGTCCTCTAGAAGGATCCTGGACTATGACACTTTTATAGTTTATCTTTTACTTTTATTCACCATCCAGTGTCTGCTATTCCTTATTTTATTTTATTTTAATCTTTTTTTCCCCGCTGCTCCCCCTGCCCCCTGCCCCCTGCCTCTTGGAGCATCCTGCACTCTCTCACTCTGCACTCCTCTCTCCACCCCCCCCCCCCCCCCCCGGGCTCAGAGAGCACCCCCTCCCCCGCCCCCTGCCACTCAACAACCGCTACTGTTATTCCTTTTTATAAAACATCATTTATTTACTACCTCTTAATACACAGGTTGTCCCACTAAAAGAAAATGGGGCTATTTAGATAAATGAGTCATTCCAGATCTGAAGATAGAAATGAATATGATGATCCTAGAATATCTTGTTATAAAGGAAGGCATAGAAGTTATCAAAGACTATTGGGGTTGGGTCAAAAGGACTCAGAAGTCAACATGCAGAGCCTTTTAGCAAGTGGGACAATTTGTTCATCCATCAGCTAAAAACATCAATGAATTAAAGCACATCAAGTATGTTTAAATCCATCAGTTTATAATTATACTCTGGAAAAAAATTAAGTCACTTCTGAAGAATGCTAGGAAATGACCTAATTATTTTTAAAACTATAATCATTAAAGAGAAAAAATCAGGCATTCATTCTCTCTTTGTTGTCTGTCCCAAATAGTAATCAAATAGTTGATGAAGGGAAAATTCTCTTTTAGAGAAATATTCCAGCTAATAAATGGAAAAGGAATGATAGGATATCACCAATTTGTAATTCCTAATAACTTATGAGTGTAGCAATGATCATAAATGGCAGCTAACCTCATAAGAAAGACCACCAGACTTTGAATCTTTCATAGAAATACCATCATCTCTGAAGTTCCTTTATCCCTCCCATACCCCACCTCAAAAACAGCAAAACAAAACTCTGAATCTGATCAAGCCTTTAGATCTAATGGAGAAATTTATAAGAAATGAAAGAGAAGGAACAACATCACAAAGATAAAATCAAGGCTATGAAAAACTCTACGAGGAAAATGATCTAGTTTCTTCAATAAATTATTGCATGAAAAAAAATAGAGATGAATGGGAACCTATAAGCAAAGATATATAAGAGACATATCAAGCAATCACAATAGATAAAACTTATTTGGATCTCAATTCAAATAAGCCAACTATATTTATGCAATAAGCAAAACCAAGAACACATAAAACATAAAGATGTTGAGAGAGGGAAATGCCAACACTGATTGGATATGTGATGATATTGTGATATTAAGGAATTATATTTTATTTAGGTGTGATAATGGTACTGTGGTTTTTTAAAAGGAGTTTTTATCTTTTAGAGACACATGCAATATAAAATATGATGTTTGAGATTTGTTTCAAAATAATCCGAGGGAGAGAGTAGGAGAGGGTAAGATGAACAAGATTGGCTCAGTGTTGAAAATTGTTAAAGCTGGTGATGAATTCATTCAGGTTCATTTTTCTATTCTCTCTACTTTAGAATATGTTTGAAATTTTCATAAATAAAGTGTTCTGCAAATTTATGGTTAAAACTTGAAGATTTCAGAAAAGTAAAAGAAGAAAATGTAAATTATCCATAAACCCACCCTGCAGAGATAATCACTATCATTTTACACTATGTCTGTCTAGCCTTTTAAATATGTAATAGAAGTCCTGCTGTGAATATTGTTTTGTATCTACTTTTTTCACTTAAATAGTATATTTTTCCTTGTCATTAAAAATTCTAAAATATTATTCTATAGTTGCATTAGTATTTTAGTTCCTAACATTTATTTAATCAAAACTCTATTTTTGCTACTAAAAATTTTGCTGCTATAAATGTCCTTGAAGATCTTTATTTTGAGGAACTATTCACTTTTAAAAAGTAGAGTTAGTCATTAAAATAATATATTTTCAGAATATAAACATTTTATTACATACTGTCAAACTGCTCTCTAGAAAGGTTATATTCATTTACGTTCCTACTAGTAGTGAGGTAAAATTCCCCTTTTCCCAAAACCTTACTCTTACTCTTTTGGAAGCATTTAATTGTCTCTATTTAATAAAGAATATTAAGTAAAAAAAAAATAAACAATTGATAAGTGTGGTGGAATCAGACAGACCTACTAGTATATCTGAATCCTATTAGCTGTGTGACATTGTAAGAGTTACTTAACATCTCTGGGTCTGGAAAAAGAACAATATTGGGAGGTCACGACCATTGAATAAGATAATAAATATAATGATATATTATCTGTACATTGCTTAGCACAGTACATGGCTTAGTAAATGTTAGCTATAACCATCATCATTATTATTACATATTGTCTTCCTATAAAATGAAATTTATAGTTTTGGGGACAGCTGTTTTCCTTTTCATGAAGAGGCCTTTTTACTTGCTTCTGCATTTGAGTCTGTATTTAAGATAGCGTAAGGATGCTTTTGGTTGCAAGTAACAGAAACTCCAAGTCAAATTGACAGAGCTGCAGCACTCAGAGATAAAAGGAACTCAAAAGACATGGTCTGACTCTGTTCTCAGTGATTCCCTGGGCTCTGTCCTTCTCTGACTTTTGTTTTTCAAAGTCACACTGATGTCCCCAGAATAAGGCAACTTTCAACAGCAACTGAATCTACATTCTTCTTCCTTCACTTCCAGGTGAAAAAGAAAGATCCTTCAATTAGATCCTGAGATGTATACTGATTCTGAAAACTGTTTTATTTATTTATTTACTTATATTTTTGGGGGGAGGGGAGGACTTAATAAGCTGATTTTCAAAGTAAAGGGCCAAGACAAAACACATTATTGAATAAAGTTAAGGTAGGAGTTGCTGTGAGAGGAACAGAATGAAGAGGCCCCAAACAGACCTATACGTATGAACACTTGCTACACAACAGAGGTGGCCTGCAAATCAGTAAGAAAAGAACAAACTTGTTCATGAATGGTGCTGATAAAATAAGCATCTATGTTGGAAAATTAAAATTGCACACCTATCTCACATCATACACAATAGTCAATTCCAGGTGAAATTGACCTAAGTATAAAAGGAAAAATTATAAAATGTTTACAAGATACTAACAGGAAAGCATAGTCAAAATCTTGGAACAGGAAAGAATTTCTTAATCAAGAAACAAAGAGCACTAATCATAATAGAAATGATTCATAAGTCTGCTTACTTAGGAATTAAAATGTTCTGTTCATCAAAAGATACTTGCTGTAGATCAAGGACTGGTTTCCAAACCACACGAATTCTCACAAATAAACAACATAAAGACATCTAACCGAGAAACAAATGAACAAGATACTTGAACAGGAACTTCACAAAAAATGAAAATCAGCCCAGCTGGCGTGGCTCAGAGGTTGAGTGTCAACACAGGAACTGAAAGGTCACTGGTTCAATTCCCAGTCAGGGCACATGCCCAGGTTTCGGGCTCCATCCCCAGTGTGGGGAAGCCAATCAGTGATTCTCTCTCATCATTGATGTTCTTATCTCTCTCTCCTGCCTTACTCTCTGAAATCAATAATGTATATTTAAAGATGAAATCAAAAGTGCTCCCCTCATTAGTAATCAGGGAAAAACAAATTAAAATTGATGCCACCATTACATACCAGATGTAAAATGTTACAAGATGAGCATATCAAGTGTGGGAGTGGGAGTATGAACTGAATCAACTGCTCTGGAAAATGGTTTGGCTTTATCTGGAAACTAGTGTCCTGGCATTCGGGAACACTGAAAGGAAATTAATTAGAAGGTGGCTGGCAGGGTGGGACTGGGTGAGACAGGCCGGACACACCCTGGAGCCAACGTCCCGTGGTCCTTCCCCTTCATCTGTGGAGTGAGCAGGGTCCCTCTTGCAGGTGGGGTCTCTTGGCCTGGCCTGCGGGGATCGGGCCGAAACCCGCTCTCCAACATCCCCCAAGGAGCCCGGATGTGCAACAGGGCACTGTGCAAAGTTGCTATCATACAGTGTGTGGAACACAACACAAGTGTGCAGTAAAGCAGATTCAGGGCGACAGTGCTCCTTTAAATGGAGGTGTTTCGAGCCCTAACGGGTTTGGCTCAGTGGATAGAGCATCGGCCTGCGGACTCAAGGGTCCCAAGTTCGATTCTGGTGAAGTTCGATTCTGGTGAAGGGCATGTACCTGGGTTGCAGGCACATCCCCAGTGGGGAGTGTGCAGGCAGTTGATCGATGTTTCTCTCTCAACGGTGTTTCTAGCTCATTATCCCTCTCCCTTCTACTCTCTGTAAAAAATCAATGAAATATATTTTAAAATAGTAAAAATAAAAGTAAATAAATAAATAAATAAATAAATAAATGGAGGTGTATCGGGGATTCAGAAAAATGAAAGACAGACATAAAATAGATCGAAGGCTGGGCCTGGGTGGGCTTCTGTCCTCTTCTGGCAAAGAGGCAGAAAGACCAAGTCCCAAGACAGCGTGTTTATTTAATAGTCCCAATCCCCCAAAATATCAGGAGGTTTCACCAAAACTCAAGATAAG
>NW_005354673.1:4215202-4216590 GCF_000412655.1 Myotis brandtii
CGGACAGAGGGCGGGAACCGGGAGGCGCGTGGACTCCGTGGACTCCGGATTGAAAGTTCTTGATCATCTCCAGGAAGGCCTGCGGGGATGGTGCCTCCGCATTCTGGAAGGTCTCCTGGACTCTGCTGTACAGGATGAAGCATCTCGACTCCAGCCTGATGAACCCGAAGTGGTTCTCATCAAACAGGATGAAGACTGCAGGGAAGCGCCTGGGGTAGGCTGAGCCATAAAAGGTAACAGTGTCCAAGGCATAGAAACACATTCTGCAGGTTCGGGGGTAGTTCTGGTCACGTGAGCGCACGCCCACAGGCAGAACAAACGGGACAGGCGGCTCCTCCAAAGCTGCAGCCCCGGACTCCCCGACGCTGGGCTGGGCAGGGCTCTGCCAGCCATGGCCCTCGCTTTCCTCAGTCCTGTCTTCTTGCTGCTGCTGCTCCTGGATCACCTGCTCGTGAATCTCCTGGACGAGGCGGGAGAGCTCGTTGAAGTTGCGAAAGACCTCGCCATCTGGCACCTGGATGCGGTGCATGAGGTGGATCTCTAACGTCTCCTGCCAGGCAGCGGCGCTGGCATCTCCCGTGATCTTCGTGACCCTGGCATACTTCCCATGGAAGCTGAGCATGGCAATCTTTAGGCCATTGGTATCGTAGTTGCCTTGGAAGAGGCCTGGCCTGATGAGGTCGTCCCGGTGGCTCGGCGGGAGGTAGAGGCGGCGGTAGGTCAGGCAGTAAGGCTGAGGTCTGTACTCCTGCGCCAGCGCCAGCCCCGTTTCTTCCCTACGCCACCATGGTATACGCTCTCGGATACAACCAAACATGATGTAGTGGTGTGTCGGGTGGCACTTGATGGAGATCCTGTCCTTCAGAATCTGCATGTGGCAGCTGTGGGGCCTGCTGTGGCCTTCCAGGCACGCCACCATGGCTGATTTCCTCTCCGTCAGGCGAATTCTAAACGAGGGCTTGAATTGCATTGGGCCACCCACATGGGGGTTATGGTAAGGCTCGTTTGTCCAACCAGTAATGCATAATAAGCCATCCACTGCTACATTCAGCAGTCTTCCATAGAGCTCATTACTTAGCTGCCACAATCCCAAAATGTTTCTGTAGGGGTGGAGCAGCTTCGCATAGACTTCTCGATAAGACATACCTATCATCTCCAGGTTCTGCAAGTTTTCACAAACGCCATACTCCTCCCAGCAGCGCCTTCTCCAGATGCTGTCGATGTGCAGGATGTGGTGGAATTTGGTGCAGGCCTGGGCCAAGCTGGGCAGGTCGGTGCCGGGGAGCGAGGCGAAGATCTCCACCAGAATCTCCACCGGCAGATCCTCCAGCGAGCAGCGCGGGGCCGGAGGGGCCGGCATGGGGCTCGAGATTCCTCCACTCCCCGCG
>NW_005354673.1:4216871-4217597 GCF_000412655.1 Myotis brandtii
CTTGCTGTCGGCCGCTGCCATCTCATCTGGGCCCTGACGCTGCTGAAGACACCGGCATCCCCGCGAAGAGCCCACGCCGCAGAGGCAAGCGCACTCCTCCATGCCTCGCGGGGTAACAGCCACCAGAGCGTGGGCCATGAGGTAGGGCTTTAAACTGGCACGGTCCCGCCCAGGGAGTCCAGCCACGCCCCCCAGGGCCTAGCCGCGCCCCCCCCAACAGGAGCCAATTGTAGGACTTTAGCAACACCTCCCAAAGAAAACCATACCCATTAACAGTAGGCTTCCTTTCCCAGTTCTCCCTCCCTGTCCTCCCACCCTAGCCCTAGCCCCAGGCAGACACTAATCTGCGTTCTGTATGGATTTGCCTCCAGGGAAATGCCTACATTTCACATAAATGCAGTCATAATATCTGGTCTTTTGTGACTGGCTTCTTTCACTTAGCATAACATTTTAAAGTTTTATGTATGCTATATTCTAGTGCAGTGATGGCGAACCTATGACATGCGTGTCAGAGGTGACAGGCGAACTCATTTTTTTTATTGATTTTTCTTTGTCAAATGGCATTTTTTAAAATTTATTTATTTATTTTAAATTGTTTTATTGCTTAAAGTATTACAAAGAGTATTACATATGTCTCCTTTTTTTCCCCGCCCTTGACAATCCCCTGGCCTCCCCTACCCCCCAGTGTCTTATGTCCATTGGTTATGCTTATATGCATGCATACAA
>NW_005354673.1:4218003-4219383 GCF_000412655.1 Myotis brandtii
TTGGGTTGTTTCCAGTTTGAGGCTCTTATGGATAACGCTGCTATGAACATTGTGTACAAGTTTTTGGGTGAACATGTTTTCATTTCTTTTGGGTATGTACCTAGAAGTGGAACTTCTGGGTCATATGGTAACTCTATGTTTAGCATGTTGAGGAAATGCCAAACACCTTTTCCAACGTGGCCAAACTATTTTACATTTCCACCAGCAATGTATGAGGGATCCAATTTTTAAACATTCTCATGAATGTTTTTTTTTAAAAAAATGTATTATAGCCATCCTAGTGAGTGTTGAGTGGTATTTTATTATATTTAGAGCAGAGTTCTTGACTCTAGGTTGACTTGACCTTGAACTCCATAAGGGAAATCTCTCCCATCCCCAGCCTTCACCCAGCCTCTGCCAAATCTCTCAGGCCCCTGGTAGGAATGGACTCCTAAATGTGAGCAAGGATGGACTCGAGTTCTTCACTTTCATCTAGCATGTTGAGGAAATGCCAAACACCTTTTCCAACTTGGCCAAACTATTTTACATTTCCACCAGCATTGTACGAGGGGTCCAATTTTTAAACATCCTCATGAATGTTTTTTTTTAAATGTATTATAGCCATCCTAGTGAGTGTTGAGTGGTATTTTATTATAGAGCAAAGTCTTGACTCTAGGTTGACTTGACCTTGAACTCCATAAGGGAAATCTCTTCTATCCTCAGCCTTCACCCAGCCTCTGCCAAATCTCTCAGGCCCCTGGTAGGAATGGACTCCTAAATGTGAGCAAGGATGGACTCGAGTTCTTCACTTTCAAGTAACTAACCTTGATAGTTCCTTAGGTGAATAGATGCCCTCAAAAAAAAAAGTTCACAGGATGTGCCCACTATGAACATAATTTTCCTATGGGCTGAGACTGGCCCTGCCCATTCAGACAGGCTTCCATTCTCATGTAGAGAGCAGCTAGATTCCTTCTTGCCACTTTTCTGGATTCCTACCAGAGAAACACTCTCACCTTTGGAGGGTCCTCTTAGTGCCCTGGGAGGAATTTGATTTGCTTTTTGTCAGGAATAGACATATAGGATGGTTTATTTGATAGAGGGGTGTAAATTCCCCCTGCCACAGACACTGATTTCGATCATTTAAACACTAAAATATTCTCAGTCCCTCCTCTGAAGAATAGCCCTATATTATTATTGGTATGTAACTGGGTAATGGGTGTAAAGACTCTTCTTTTAGGATCCTGTATTGATGGGGTTTTGAGGGACGGTCTCCAAGGGTACATGTGTGCCTGGTGGGTCAAGGAGAACCTAGGAATGTGAGTGCAGCTGGTGTGTGGCGCTAGGAGGGCTTGATCGGCTAGTGAAGAGATCCAATCATCTTTTCTCTCCCAGGATTGAGAG
>NW_005354673.1:4222486-4228262 GCF_000412655.1 Myotis brandtii
GTGACCTCCTGTTCATAGGTCAATGCTCAACCACTGAGCCATGCCGGCCAAACTATATATATTTTTTTGATTTTTTTTTTAATTAGTTTCGGAGAGAGGAAGGGAGAGAGAGAGAAAAAGATAGCAACATCAATGATGAGAATCATTTATCGGTTGCCTACTGCATGCCCCCCCACTGGGGATCCAGTTTGAAATTCCCAGCATGTGCCCTGACTGGGAATCAAACCGTGACCTCCTGGAACATAGGCCTACACTCAACCACTGAGCCACACCAGCTGGGCTATTTCTTTTGTTCTTTTCTTTTTAAAATATATTTTATTGATTTTTTACAGAGAGGAGAGGGAGAGGGATAGAGAGCTAGAAACATTGATGAGAGAGAAACATCCATCAGCTGCCTCCTGCACACCCCCTACTGGAGATGTGCCCGCAACCAAGGTACATGCCCCTGACCGGAATTGAACCTGGGACGCCTCAGTTCGCAGGCCGACGCTCCATCCACTGAGCCAAAACGGTCAGGGCTTTTCTTTTCTTTTTTAATATATATATTTATTGATTTCAGAGAGGAAGGAAGAGGGAGAGAGATATAGAAACATCAATACTAAGAGAGAATCATTGATCAGCCGCCTCCTGCATGCACCACACTGGGGATGGAGCCCACAACCCGGGCATGTGACCTGACCAGGATTCAAATTGTGACCTCCTGGTTCATAGGTCAATGCTCAACCACTGAACCATGCCGGCCGCGCTGGGCTATTTCTTTTTAACGATTGACAGTATTACAGATGTCCCCCATCCCACCCCCCTTTATCACTTTCGCCCAGCCCCTACCCCACCCCAGGCCTTCACCACACTATTGTCTGTTTCCATGGGTTATGCATATAAGTATTTAAGTTCTTGGGTTTATCTTTTCTCACTACTCCCTACCCCAAGATTTGTCAGTCTGAGAGAAACAGAACACTTCTGAAGGCCAGGTTCAATCCACAAACCCCAGCTCTACCAACCCCCTGGTCTTTAGGACTCAGGATGTACAGCACTTGATTCTTTTTTTTTCTTTTTCTTTTTCTTTTTTTTATTGATTTCAGGGAGGAAGGAAGAGGGAGAGAGAGATAGAAACATCAATGATGAGAGAGAATCACTGATCGGCCACCTCCCGCACATCCCCCACTGGGGATTGAGCCCACAACCAGGGCATGTGCCCTTGACTGGAATCGAACCCGGGACTCTTCAGTCCACAGGCCGACGCTCTACCCATTGAGCCAAACCAGTTAGGGCAGCACTTAATTCTTGAGTCCCCCTAAATTAGCACAGGGTCTAGTATAGAAAAAGGACTTGATAAAATTTTGATACATTTTTGACGAATAACAGCTGATATTTATTTGGTACTCATTGTGAACCAAACACTTTACATTTATTATCTCCTGTCATCTTCACAGCCTTATGAAGTAGGTAGACTTGCTGAAGATTACAGAGCTAAGAAGCCAGGGAGGTAGGTCTGTCTGACTTCACACTCAGGTCTCACTTCAGATTTCATAGAAAGATAGAATCTCCCACTTGGGAGCCAGTAGGGAATAGTGATTAAGATCATATTCTTTGGATTTAAGTTCCAGATTAGTCATTTTGTATTTGTCATCTTGGGAAATTACATATCTCTAAACCTCCACATGTCAATCTGTAAAATGGGGCTAATAAGGCTGCTGTAAGGGTGAAATGAGATAAATAGGCACAGAGGTCCTCGTCGACAAACAGTAACTATTATTCCTATTGTCCCAGTATTTTCCCCCTTAGGATTATTAAATCGTAGCCATCTACACCCACTGTAGCTCCTTGCTCCACAAACAGGTATATTTTGGTGGAATATCTTGTTACTAGAGAAAAGACAAGGGAGCCACTTCAGGTATCAGATGGCTGCCTTCAGAGCCTGCAGTACATTTGATAAGAATGAAAATGATCAAAACAAACAACAGTGCTCAGGGCAAGGGGAAAATTGTTCCCCTGCCAGGCTGCTTCATAGGAAAAGGGATTGTTATCTTAGTTCTAAAACCTAATCCCTGCTGGAGCCTTGTGTTTCAAATCCCCTTAAGGTTAGAGCCAAACTGGCTAGTGCAATATGAAAGATTTTAATAAGTCAAACCTAAATAGTGCTCCTGAGACATAAATTGTAAAGATACCAGCTTTCTAAGTTAGTTTATGATCAAGCCAATGACAATATTTTTACAGACTTTTTAAAAATAACTCAAAATAATTCTAAAGCTCATTTAGAAAAAAAAAATAATGTAGGGATACTAGATCATACTTTTTATTCACTTATCCATTTAATAAATTTTGCATTTTACTTGACTTTACCTTTTATAGCTTTATTAAGATATATTTGACATTCCATAAAATTCACCTTTTCAAAGTGGTTTTTAGTATATTCTCAGAGTTGTGCCATGATCAGCACTATATAATTTTCCAACACTGTTAAAAGAAACCCGGTACCCACCTAGCAGTCATTTATCTTTCCCATCCCTCACCCCCACCCAACCTAGTCTCAGGTAACTATTAATCTACTTCTTGTCTCCATGGATTTGTCTATTCTGTAAATTTTATATAAATGGAATTATGCAGTAGCTGGTCTTTTTTAAAATTTAATTATTTATTGTTTAAGATAATACATATGTCTCCTTTTTCCCCCATCAACCTCTCTCCGGCTGCTCACACATGCCCTCACCCTCAACTGTCTGTGTCCATTGGTTATGCTTATATGCATGCATACAAGTCCTTTGCTTAATCTCTTACCACCCCTTCCATCCTCCCCTGCCTTCCCTCTGAGGTTTAACGGTCTGTCTCTGGATCTATTTTTTTTCATCAGTTTATATTGTTCATTATATTCCACAAATGAGTGAGATCCTGTAATATTTATCTTTCTCTGACTGGCTTATTTCACTTAGCATAATGCTCTCCAGGTCCATCCATGCTGTTGCGAATGGTAAGAATTCTTTCTTTTTTACAGCAGCATAATATTCCATTGTGTAACTGTAACAATAGCTGGCCTTTTGTGACTGGCTCCTTTCATTTAGCTTAATGTTTTCAAAGTTTCTGTAGTCAAGAATTTAACCTTGCGCAAACAGAGATCTGGCCTTTGTCCTCAGCTTCTGGGAAGTAATCTCTAAGCTCTTGAAATGTCATGCCTAATAGGAGGGTCTTTGCCTTGGAGCCTTGAGTCACCAGATAGTCTTTTTTTCCTTTTTTTAGTGATTTTTAAATTGATTTTTTAGAGAGAGGGAAAAGGAGAGGGAGAAAGAAACATCTATGTGATCAAGCCCAACAACTCGGGGATGTGCCCTGACCTGGAATGAAACTGGCAACCTTTCTGTGCATGGCATGACACCCAACCAACTGAGCCACACTAGCCAGGGCCAGATAGTCTCAAAAATATGATTTAAGTTAGCAGCTGGCCACATCAAATAGTCTTAGGGTGGTGGCTATCCAGAAAGACCGGCAATGTGATTTAGCGTGGGGGCTATCAGTCATGCAGTATCAGTAGCTGTCTGGAGGGGCTGGATACTGAGATCAGCCACATAGGCAGTCATGCCTAGGTAATGGAGATTCATTAAAAACTATGGACATCACCCAGCCGGCATGGCTCAGTGGTTGAGCATCGACCTATGAACCAGAAGGTCACAGTTTGATTCCCGGTCAGGGCACCTGCCTGGGTTGCCGGCTTGATCTCCAGTGTGGGGCATGTGATCTCCAGTGTGGAGTGTGCAAAAGGCAGCCGATCAATGATTCTCTCTCATCATTGATGTTTCTCTCTCTCTCTCCCTCTCCCTTCCTCTCTGAAATCAATAAAAAATATATTTAAAAGTAAATAATAAATAATTTTTTAAAAGAATAAGGACATTATTCTTACCTACTCCTACATAACCACAATGTCATTAATACTTTAAAGAAAATTAGCCAACATTTCATAATGTAGTCTACCACAAGTCCATATTCAAATTTGTCCAAATGTCCCACAAATATCTTTTATCATTTTCACCAGCTGAACCAGAATCCAATTGAGCTTTTTACTCATGCATTTGGTCTCTTTTTCATTTACTCTATTACTTTTTTTTTTTATAACACTGATATTTCAAAGATCCTAAGCCAGTTGTCCTATAGAATGTTTCACATTCTAGATTTTTCTAATTGTTTCCTTGTGCTGTTTATCTTGCTCCTATATCTCCTGAATTTCTTGTGAACTGGAAGTTAGAGCTGCCTAGATCAGGTAATGGAAGCACCTAATGCCAGATTGTCCCTCTATTAGAAATACCAAGGTGATGACAGCCACATCTCTTCTGTTGCAGTTACCAAGTAATCTGGAGGTCTAATTTTTTTAAACTATCTATATCAGGGGTCCTCAAACTTTTTAAACAGGGGGTCAGTTCACTGTCCCTCAGACCGTTGGAGGGCCGGACTATAGTTTAAAAAAAAACTATGAACAAATTCCTATGCACACTGCACATATCTTATTTTGAAGTAAAAAAACAAAACGGGAACAAATACAATATTTGTATTTGCATGTGGCCCGCGGGCCATAGTTTGAGGACCCCTGATCTATATTAATAAAAGCCTAGGTGGTGTCTCGCCCTTGCGTCATCACAAGATGATCACCCCCATGTCGTCACAAGATAGCCACCCCAACGTCATCACAAGATGGCTGCCATCAGGAGAAGGCAGTTGGGGGTGATTGGACTAGCAGGGGAGCAGTTAGGTGTCAATCAGGCCAGCAGGGGAGTTGTTAGGGGGTGATCAGGGTGGCAGGCAGAAGTGGTTAGGGGCAATCAGGCAGGCAGGCAGGTGAGCAGTTAGGAGCCAGCAGTCCTGAATTGTGAGAGGGATGCCCCAAGGACATTATTCTTACCTACTCCTACATAACCACAATGTCATTAATACTTTAAAGAAAATTAGCCAAGGAGAGGGTGCAGGCTGGGTTGAGGGACACTTCCCCTCCCCCAAGTGACCTCTAGTCCTATATAATAAAAGCCTAATATGCAAATTGACTGACTGGCGGAACGACAGGTCACTATGATACACACTGATCACCAGCGGGCAGACGCTCAATGAAGGAGCTGCACCCTGGTGGTCAGTGTGCTCCTACAGGGGGAGGGCCACTCAGCCAGAAGCCGGGCTCATGACTGGGAAGCGCAGCGGCAGTGGTGGGAGCCTCTCCTGCCTCCAGGGCAGCGCTAAGGAGCAGCGAGCAGGCAGGCAGTAAAAAGCGAGGGGTCCCAGACTGCAAGAGGGCACAGGCCTGCCTGAGGGACCGCCCCCTCTCCCCCAGTGCATGAATTTCATGCACTGGGCCTCTAGTCCTATCTAATAATAGACAAACATGGTAATTAACCGTACCTCCGACACACTTCCCATTGGCTAATCAGGGTGATATGCAAATTAACTGCCAATCAAGATGGGGGCCGGCAGCCAGGCAGCTGAAGCGAACAGGAGGCTTGCTTGCTCCAGTGACGGAGGAAGCCAAGGTTCCCCACCTGCCCCCACCCAACTCTGAGCTGCACTCTAAGCAACTATGTTGCAATTATAGAAGCTAAACAATCCCCAGACAATCCCCAGTTTCAGCCAGCCGGGCCTCAGAGCTGGAGTTGCAACAGTGTTTCAATTATAGAAGCTAAACAAAGCCCAGAAGCCCAGATTCAGCAGCCGAGGTCTCAGAGCTAGAGCCGAGCCTCAGAGCTAAAGCCGGTTCTCAGCTCCAGTGACAGCCATAGAAGGTAAATAAATCCCAGAATAAAAAAAA
>NW_005354673.1:4229331-4237239 GCF_000412655.1 Myotis brandtii
AGTAACAGGGTAATATGCAAACTGACCCTAACAGCAGAAGGACTGGGAATGACTGGTCACTATGACACACACTGACCACCAGAGGGCAGACGCTCAATGCAGGAGCTGCCCTCTGGTGGTCAGGGCGCTCTCACATGGGAGGAGCTCTGCTCAGCCAGAAGCCAGGCTGATGGCTGCCAGTACAGCGGTGGTGGTGGTAGCCTCTCCTGCCTCCTCAGCAGCGCTAAGGATGTCCGACTGCAGTTTAGGCCTGCTCCCCGCTGGCAAGTGGACATCCCCGAGGGCTGCCGGGCTGCCAGAGGGATGTCTGATTGCCATCTTAGGCCCAATCCCCCAGGGAGCGGGCCTAAGCCAGCAGGTGGTCATCCCCTGAGGGGGTCCCAGACTGCGAGAGGGCACAGGCCGGGCTTAAGAGCCTCCTCTCCCCCCAGAGTGCACAAATTTTTGTGCACCAGGCCTCTAGTCTATATAATAAAAGCCCAGTGACCATTATGGCAGAATGACCAGAACAACTGGTTGCTATGATGCATCAGCTGCAGGGGCCGCCACCAGCACTGCTGCCGAGCCCGAGGGCCCCGGGGCCAGTTGCACAGCTTCTGCCAAGGCACCGGTAAAGAACGCGAAGGTGACTGGTGTGAGTGTGCAGCTTGAGATGAAGGCTCTGTGGGACGAATTCAATCAGTTGGGCACAGAGATGATTGTCACCAAGGCTGGCAGGTCAGGGCACCCCTCTCCCTGCTGCAATCCTCCCCACGTGGTGCCAGTCTCGGGCAGCAGGCTTTGGCCCGATCCACATGAGCAAGACTGAGAAGCAGGGTGGGGGGCTTGGCCTGGCCACCTGTGCATTCAGCTCCTTCACTCTCTGAGTCCCAGCTTGATCGAGGGCAGGGCCAGCTGGCCAACCTCCCACGGCCCCTCCCCGCAGCTGGCCTGGCCTGATAGACCCCATCAGGATGGGCCGGCTGGACCCCACCGGTGCACAAATTCATGCACCGGGCCTCTAGTACAGTAATAGAAACAGACATGTTGCTTTTACCTTTTTTTTTTTTAAAGATTGTAAAGGCAAATGAAAGACTTCTAATAAGGAGGAACAGTGAGGTGGGTCAGTACCATTTGTAATAGAAACAGGCATGTTGCTTTTACATTTTTTTTTTAAAGATTGTAAAGGCAAATGAAAGACTTCTAATAAGGAGGAACAGTGAGGTGGGTCAGTACCATTTTTCACCAGAGAATGAATTTAAATAAAGCAGCAGCCCTGGCTAGTGTAGCTTAATTGGTGGAGCATCGTCTATGTTCCAAAAGGTAGCTGGTTTGATTCCCTATCAGGACACATGCCCAGGTTGCGGAGCTCAATCCCAAATAGGGGGCTTGCAGGAGGCAGTGAATCGATTGTTTCTTTTTCACATCAATGTTTCTCTCTTTCTCTAAGATCAATAAAAACATAATAAATAAATAGGTAATAAATAAAGCAGCAATAACTAAAGCATAATGGCATCAGAGCATAAAATACTGACATTACAATAAATAGAAACATACAATCATACAGGAGAAAAGAATGTTAGTTGGAAGGTACCTTAGAAATAAAATTGAGTGTAATTGCCTTACTTTACTACAAAATCTGAAGTTCAAGAAGCTTAATAAATGTGTTGTTAAGGCCAATTAAATTAAGACCAGAAAATAATTACTTTTTGAATGCTTACTCTATGCTGGCTTGTTCTAATCACTTTACATGATTAACTCACTTAATTATCTCAACAACTTTGTGGCACTAGATTATACTTACTCTCCCCATTTTTTCTGGCCAGTGAGAAAACTGAGAGAAAAGTTAAGTAACTTGCCCAGGATGCACAACTAGCAGATTAGGGTGCTGGGAAAGGAACCCAGGAACACTGACTTCAGAATGTGTGTGTAAAATTACTCCACCCTACTACTACTGTTATAGGCAGTTAGACAGACATAAGCAGAGCAAGGACCATGGGCCAGGTTCAGAAACTCACCAGGGCAGAAAGCCCCAGATGCCTAACAAGAGGCGAAACTGGCAAAATAAGAACCTCATCCCAAGGGTAACTTTCCTTCCCTTAGCATGTCGGTGGTCATGCAATTTAGACCTCCTGACCTTTTTCTCCCTAAAGAAAACATCTAGGTCTCAGTTGTATTTCAGCTCCACACCCAAAAAAAGCAGCAAAACCAGGCAAGTGACCCATGGCTGCCTTAGGACCAGCTACATTGACGAATGACCGCCTGCCCTGATGCCAACCAGTCAGTGGAGATCATGACCCTGAAAGAGCACATCGGAAAGCTGATGAATATTCTATTGAGACCCTCTCCTGAGACTCCCCCCCACTAAGATTCCCATCCAAAAGAGAGAGATAAATACCCTCAACACAAAGGATCTCACTCTCCCCCAGGGGAGCATGCATGCGCTGTTTCCTTCTCCCCTTCTTCCCACTAAAGGACCTCACAAGACTTGCATCCAAGAGAGCAGTGGTCAGTGGCAGCTTGTCCTGGATTAACCCCCTGAACTTGTCTCCACAGCCTCTTTTCTCTGACTTCTCAGTGAGCCAGAGCAGCTCCTCCTAGGCTCTCCTGTTGCTTCTTCTATGGCCTTCCTTGTTTCACTGGTCTAAGTGTGCTTTTGCTGCAGCCAATAAATTCTTGCTTGCTTTGTTGCATTTTGTCTCTTGATTGAAATATTTCCTTCAAGAGGACAAGAACAGAGGTCTTGTGCCTCCCGGTAACACTACTAGTTATACCCCAGGCTCTTTGAGGGCGAATTTCTGGATTACTAAAAGTAGAATCAGTGGATTGCTACTTGCAACATGGAGCACCACCAATTCTGGCCTACACTGGGTTCTCTATTTATGAGCAAGCAGCTGCTAACTGTAGTAATGAGGGATGAATGCTGTAAGGAAGACCCCACCCCCACAAACATGAATAAAGTACTTAGCTTTGGGGTAGAATATCGTCTTACTTTTGCAGTAGATTTGCTTTCTTACTTATGTTTTCCTAAGATTGCTATTAAAGTCAGTTGCTATTCTCTATATGCCCCAAGGACAGTGAGGGACCAGGACTGGTAGAAATGCTTCACATGTATGTGCCTCTGTGAAAAATGAGAGTGGATTTTAAAGGCTCTTCTCCAGCGAGGGAGCAAGAAATTGAGAACCTATTTTAAAAAAATAATGACAGATAACTTCCCTTACCTGGTGAAAGAAACAGACACACACGACCAGGAAGCACATAGAAACACAAACAAGAGGAACACAAAGAGGCCTACATCAAGACACATCATAATTAAAATGCCAAAAGTTAAAGACAAAGAGAAAATCTTAAAACAGCAAGAGAAAGGCAGTTAGTTATCTATAAGGGAGCACCCATATGACTGTCAGCTTATTTCTCAACAGAAAATTTGCAGGCCAGAAGAGAGTGGCAAGAAATATTCAAAGTGATGAAAAGCAAGGACCTACAACCAAGAATATTTTATCCAGCAAAGCTATCAATTAGAATAGAAGATCAGATAAAGAGCTTCCCAGACAAGAAAAAGCTAAAGGAATTAATCACCACCAAACCAGTATTACATGAAATGTTAAAAGGTGTTCTAGAAGAAGAAGGAGGAGGAGAGGGAGGAGGAGGAAGAGGAGAGGGAGGAGGAGGAGGAGGAGGAGAGATCAAGAGGAACAATAAAATGGCAATAAATACATATTTGTCAACAATTGAATCTAAAAATCAAAATAGACAAACAAGCAAAACAGAAACAGACTCATGGATAAGAGAACATTTTGATGGTTGTCAGATTTGCGGGGGCGGGTGCAGGTTGGGTAAAAAAAGTGAAGGGGTTTAAAAGCACAAATGAGTAATAGCCCATGGACACAGACCATAGACAGGTGAAGGCCTGGGATGAGCGGGGGGGGGAGATGAGTAGAGGGGGGCAAAGGAGGGAAAATAGGGGACATCTGTAATACTCTCAACAATAAAATTAATTTAAAAATAATAAAAGCTCTGCATATAAGCATAACCACGGACACAAACAGTAGGGGGATGAGAGTATGTGCTGGGAATGTGGGAATGACTGGGGAGAGGTTAATGGGGAGAAATATGTAATACTTTAAACAATAAAGAATCAAAAATAAATAAATAAATACCCTTTTCCACCTTTTTCTTTCAATCCTACATTCCAGGTCTTGGTCTGTATCTGACTGATTTCCCATGTTAATTATTTTAACCTTGTCCTCAGTGGCCTTTTTTTGTCTCTCATCACCATAGAAACCCATCTGTCTTAAGAATCATCTTTCATGCCAGTTTCTTAGACCCAGTTAAATCCCCCTTCGGCTTCAAAATACCTGCTGAATTAAATCTAAGCTCCTTAATCTTGGCTTCTGGGATCTTATCTAATTTGCTCCTCTTTTATTCTCTTTTTAGAAATAATAGGCTCCTGAAGCAAAATTAAGGCAGATCACTGTCAACCATAATATTAACTGTGATAACTAGTATATTTACATAGTATTTTAGAGTTGATTGTCATAATCATGCTATGATATATATATTAAGCAGTTAACAGGATAAGCATTTAGTTTGATAAAATTGGAGCCAAAGAAGTTAAGTATCTAGACCAGTGGTTCTCAACCTTGGCTGCACATTAGAATCACCTGAGAATATTGTTAAACTCCTGATTTCTGGACCTCATCCTCCAGAAATTCTGTTTCTTTGTTACTAATGTTGTGGCCCCACCCCATAACAAAGAAACAGAATTTCTGGAGAATGAGGCCCAGAAATCAGAATTTTAAAAAGATTCCCAGGTGATTCTAATTTGCAGCCAAGGTTGAGAACCACTGGTCTAGACCATGATAATACAGCTGATAATACAGCTTATTTTGAAGTTGCTAGAGGCCTGGTGCACAAATTCATGCACAGGGCGGTGGTGGGGGTGGAATCCTTTAGCCCGGCCTGCACCTTCTCACAATCCGGGACCCCTTGGACATCCCTCTCACAATCCAGGACTACTGGCTCCTAACCACTGGCCTGACTGCCTGCCTGATCACCCCTAACGCTTGCCTATGTTCCTCATTGCCCCTAACCGCTCTGCCTGCCTGCCTCGTCACTCCTAACTGCTCGCCTGCCTGCCTCATCGCCCCAACCGCTCACCTGCCTGCCTGATTGCCCCTAACTGCCTCTGCTTCGGCCCCCACCACTGTGGCTTCATCTGGAATGACGTCCGGAAGGTTGTTCAGCTGCCTGGTCTAATTAGCATATTTTACTTTTATTATTATATATAGCTTGAATATGTATCTTCAGACTTCCAGATCATGCTTGTTACCCTACACAATGTGATCAACAATCCTGCATTTACCAAAAAAAAAAAAACAAAAAGTCTATTTTTCCTTTGGTTTATATTCTGTGGCAGGCACGATTCTAAGATCTTTCCCAAGATCTCTTCCCTCCTCTCTTCCCTGCCCTCCCCCCAACCTCCCATTTATATGTCCTGCATAATCCCTAGGGATGTAAACATGATGGAATATCAGTCCCCAAACTGTGTTTATGTTACAGTAGTCTCCCCTTATCCACGGTTTTACATACACAATTATGCCATTAAATACCACAATTTTCAGAAGAGATACACATAAAATCAAAGTTAAGTAAAATCTGTGTAATCCTGAATCTGCAGTTTGGGAAATATTGGTATGAAAGTATGATGCATTTTCTCAAAAAAATGTGTGTGAGAATTTTTTAGCTCTGTCCACTGAAAAGCCTTACAAACAATAATCAACCTGGTAACATGATGAGCACTTGCAGAATCCAGATTGTTTCCTCTCAATATCACTTTCCCACTTAAAGGAGAACTCCTTGAAGGAGTGAGTGATTGCAGGTCTGGGGCAGAAAAAAAGTATTAGATGAACCTAGAACAATCTTGTCACACCAGAAATGAAGTCATCCTGGTGGGTGTAGAGGGGGTGCTTCTTCTGCTCAGACTAGTGTTTGGTTTGGGAAAATTCAAAGAGAGATAGATTTAGAGTGTATGCACCTTTCTATGTATGCTATACTGCAATTAAAAGTTTGTTTCTATTTTTTATCATAGAAAATTTCAAACGTATGCAAAAGTAGAACACTATAGTTAACATCCATGTCCCCATTATTCAGCTTCAATGGTGATCAAAATTCAAGGCTATTCTCATTTCATCTGTACTTCACCTACTTTCCTCTTTCCAATATTTTGAAGCAGATGCCAGTTATCCTATCACTGCATCAAATATTATGTTTGACCCATAATCTATGTAAAACACTATCTAAAACACATACATCCTATCTAATAAAGAGGGAATATGCTAATTGACCATCAAGCCCGCACAAAGATGGCGGCCCCCACAACCAATAATGAGGGAATATGGTAACTGACTGCCACGCCTTCAAAGATGGCGGCGCCCACAGCCACAAGATGGCAGCGCCCAGTCCCCTCAGCCCCGCCCGGGCGGCAGGCACACCCCCAGGTGGGTCCGGCAGCTCCACACGCCTGCCTCCAGAGTACCCCAGTCTCCTCAGCCCCCCAGCGCCCAGGGCCGGCCAGAGGCACAGGCAAGCATCAGATGGAGACTGCCCAGCTGACACCTGGGGAGCAGACAAGCCTTGGATGGTGGCTGCCCAGCTGCCCAGAGCCTCCTGAGGCTCAGGTAACCAGGGCCAGCTGAGGCTGTGTTGCCGGCAGTGGCAGCAGCAGTGGTGTGATGGGGCATCACCTTCCCCTGATTGCCAGGTCGCCTCCCACCCCTGAGGGCTCCTGGACTGTGAGAGGGGGCAGGCCAGGCTAAGGTACCCCCTCCAGTGCATGAATTTTCATCCACTGGGCCTCTAGTTCATACATAAAAACATACATAAATAATACATGCGTGTCAATGGCTTATCATTGGTATCAATTCAACGCCAGCAGGAATCCCTAACTTGGGGTGCAGTGAAAAGGAAAACTATTCAGTGCAAGAAAACTCAATTGTGATACAGCACCCCTATGCAAACAGCACAGCTGTGAAGCAGCCCTGGTGTTAGGCCCCTCTCCCATTAGACTGCTCAGCTCTGTTCCTTGCAGGTCTGCTTTGCCCTTTTTCTACTCCCAACGTGAGCTGGCTTATATGGGCAGAAGTCCCTGGACCTGGGCCCTGATTGGTCTGTCCTCATGCAAATGAGGACTCCAAATTCTTGAAGTTTGATTGGTCTGAAAGTCACTGTCCTGATTGGTCAGAATAGAGCCACTCTGGTTGGTCAGAACTGTGCAGCTCTGATTGGATGGGAAAAGCCTCAGACCTATTGATTGAAATAGGATTCCAGAAACTCCTTTATAAAGGCTATCTCAGGGTCAAAAAACAGTGCAGAAGTCTACTTTCCTGAGAGGCCCCGGTGTAAAAATGGAGGCTAAACTGGTTTCTTTATTTGTTTTAAATTTGAGCCCAGTTAGCCACTGGGAGCCCTTTTTAGTTGGTGTCTTCTTTCTCAGGTTCACAGTTGCAAAGGTAACTTAATAAGGATTACACAATACCTCCTCAGGAGAATGAAGAGAGGGGGGTGTCTTATGGTAAGGGATAAAATTTAAAGAAAAATTTGAGTGTAAATCTTTTCAGAGTGTCCAAGAACTCTCCAATCGCCAGTCTTATGATTTTCTACTGTTTTAAAACCCTTCATCCTAGGACCTAGCCAGTTTGTCTCAGTGGTTTGTCTCAGTGGATAGAGCGTCAGCCTGCTGACTGAAAGGTCCCAGGTTCAATTCCGGGTTGCAGGCTCTATCCCCAGTAGGGGGCGTGCAGAAGCCAGTCAATCAATGATTCTCTCTCATCGTCGATATTTCTTTTTTTTTTTTTTTAATTAAATCTTTATTGTTCAGGTTACATTTGTTCCTCTTTTTTTCCCCCCCATAACTCCCCTCCTCCCAGT
>NW_005354673.1:4238583-4239655 GCF_000412655.1 Myotis brandtii
TGTCCGTTCCGTCTTTTAGTTGTATTTTTGAAGTGGTTGTTTGCGGCAGCAGTCTCCGGTGTTTACCTATGCCGCCATCTTGGTCTCTCTCGTCGATATTTCTATCTTTCCTTCTCCCTGCCTGTCTGAAATCAATAAAACTATATTTAAAAAATAAAACAAAATCCTTCATCCTTTAATATTGCTGTCTCAGGAAGGCTCTTATATTTGGGACCCCTATAAGAGAAATGACTAGGGAATAGAATAAAAGTTTGAAAGGCCGCCTTTTACAGCAGATGAGTGAAGCATGTGCTTTTTTTTTTTTTTTGTATTTCTTTATTGATTTCAGAGAGGAAGAGAGAAGGAGAGAGAGATAGAAACATCAATGATCATTGATCGGCTGCCTCCTGCACACCCCCCACTGGGGACCAAGCTGCAACCCAGGCATGTGCCCTTGGCCGGAATCAAACCTTCAGTCCGCAGGCCGATGCTCTATCCACTGAGCCAAGCCGTCTAGGGCAAAGCTTGTGCTTTTAGATGAATCACTTATCCCATAACAGCTTGGTCTGGATAGAATAGAACCATTCGGTTGAATGGTCGTCTTAGTCCAAGAACTACAAATCCCAGAACACCTTGCGGCTAACGCGCCTGCGTATTACGCGCTCCGTCCTTTTCTTAACTCGTCTAGGGGAAAGACCCGCCCCGCGGTGCTGTCGCGGGCGCTGAAAGCAAGCGGAAGAAGATGGCGCTCACCAGGTGGGTTCACAATTCGGGTCCTCAGTCAATACGGAAGGGTCTGGAAGTACCACTTTTTTCGTTTTTCTGTCCACACTCTCCTAGCGGTGACCGGGCCCAGGGCACAGAACGACGGGGGCCGAGATCTCGGCCTGGCCCTCCCACCGGCCACCGGGGCGACTAGGCCTCGCCGAAGCTGGGGTCTTTCCTGAGTGGCTTCCCAGGCTCATTTTGCCCCCTCGCTAGGGCCGAAAGCAGCGGCGTGGTGGATAGTTCTCTAGCCTCAGCTGCCGAGGAGTCGCACTTGTTTTTCGCTTAAGCATTAGGGGGCGGGGGTGGGGGGCGCTCCCTCGAGTGC
>NW_005354673.1:4239797-4241282 GCF_000412655.1 Myotis brandtii
GCGGCTCGGTGCGCGCTATGGGGGCGTGGGGGGCAGTGGGAGTGAAGCGGGCAGGAGGCGACTGCCTTGCTGGACGGCCGATTGTCAGCTGATGTCTCTCTGCGGTCTGTCCCGAAACAAGGATTCCTGAACAAAAAAGGAAAGAAAAACAAAAGTGGTCGGGATGGCACTGAACAGAGTGCCTAGCTACAGTTCGGACCTTAGAGTTTCTTCCGTAGATAGAACCACTTCAGATTTTTGATGCTCCTGGTTGCCTTGGTAACGGCATGTAAAGTGGCCCCTGCCTTTAAGAAAAAGATAGCTTAAGTGGGAGATCCCGAGGAGTTACGTAACTCCTGCTGGTCCGCGACCTTGCTGCTCAGTCTACGTAGAAAAACTTTCCATGCGAACGCAGTAGGGGAAGTTGAGGGTCAAAGAGGTATTGGAAAGAAAGCATTTTGGGACATCCACTTGAGCTCCTTAAACACACTTCACTCTCCTCACATACATATTTCCTGGCTGGTGACAGTTAGGAATCCTAAAAACGTTTGAATCAGGAAATTCTTTTAAGAATTAATTTTTGGTGCCTTGCTCCATCCGAGGGCTTGCGTGTATGCTGAAGGAAATGGGACAGTCTTTGGCAGCAGGAAAGATGGTGAACAAGGCGTACAGATATGAAACAAAGAACCCAGAATGCTTATTTGTGTAGTATTAACCTTAAATGCAGAGAGAATTCAATGGAATGAGCTGAGTGGACCGGAGTTTCCTTTAGTAGTGAACGTTGTGGGCATCTAACTTTTGATTGAGTGCCCTCTAGGTCAGTGATGGCGAACCTTTTGAGCTCCGCGTGTCAGCATTTTGAAAAACCCTAACTTAACTCTGGTGCCATGTCACATATAGAAATTTTTTGATATTTGCAACCATAGTAAAACAAATACTTATATTTTTGATATTTATTTTATATATTTAAATGCCATTTAACAAAGAAAAATCAACCAAAAAAATGAGTTTGCGTGTCACCTCTGACACGTGTGTCATAGGTTCGCCATCACTGCTCTAGGTGGAAGGCACTGTAACAAAGATTAGTGGAGTTACAAGGAAAGGCTTTGTGGTTTTGTGGAAAAGGTGAAATTTGAAAAGGACATGCAGGAAAAAAAACCCAGATGAAGTGGGGATTGTGTGCTTAAAATTGCAGTGGCAGAGTGCAGTCTTTATATAGCTTGTCTTAGGGATTACATAGATTTCTGGTTTTGTAGAGTTCGTTCTAACTGATTTGATTTTTAGACGTAGTCTCAAGTTTCCAGACGAATGTTATTATTTTTGGAATCTACCAGGGATTAGTAGCAGGGACTTACATACAGATGTGTTACAGTCTTGTTGTCACCAGCGATTGTTAAAGTCATATGGGTTTAATTGTCTAAATGCAAATGTATTTAAGGTTATGTATCTAATTATATCATTTGCATTTAAGATTATGTATCTAATTATATGTAATACTAGAGGCCC
>NW_005354673.1:4242528-4252792 GCF_000412655.1 Myotis brandtii
TTTGTTTACCTTCTTATTTGCAACATAGTATATAGTTGCTTAGACTTGCAAATGAGAGGCCGGCAAGTGAGGCGGTGAACGTTGGAGTCTGCAGCAAGCAAGCCTCGTGCTCGCTTCAGTGCCTGGCTGCCGGCCGCCATCTTGACTGACAGTTAATTTGCATATACTCACTGATTAGCCAATGAAAAGGGTAGCGGTCGTACGCCAATTACCATGTTTCTCTTTTATTAGTGTAGATGCTTTTTTTAGTGAGGGGGAAGGGGTACAAAGATGTCTCAACAGTGGCTCTATCGACATTTGGACTGGATAAGTCATTCTTTTATGGAGTTGTCCTTTTATGTGAGACTGGAGGCCCGGTGCACAAAATTCGTGCACTTGGGCGGGGGGTGGGGTGGGGGGTGTCCCTCAGCCTGTCCTGCGCCCTCTCGCAGTCCGGAAGCCCTTGGGGGATGTCCAACTCAGGGCTTCTGGCTGAGCGGCTCTTCCCCTGTAGGAGCTCACTGACCACCCGGGGGCAGCTCCTTCGTTGAGTGTCTGCCCCCGGGTGGTCAGTGCGCATCATAGTGACCGGTCGTTCTGCCGTTCGGTCAATTTACATATTAGCCTTTTATTACATAAGGATGTTAAGCAGCATCTTTGGCCTCTACCCACTAACTGCCAGTGACACTCCTACCCCCTCTTCACCCTAACCTCAAATCCTGACAAAATATCTCCAGACATTGCCAAATATCTACAATATTCTTTGCTCCCAGTTAAGAATCACTGAATAAACTTTCTGCTTGCATATGCATCCCTCTATGTACCACCTCTGCTCCCCCATCCCCTCCCCACCCCAGGAGTGTGCTTCTTTGTGAGAATGTCATCCTTTACTGGGGACAGCAAGGTTAAGACCCTCTGAAAGGCTAGAATATGTTCTGACCTTAACCCTCTAATAGGCTAGAATTTGTTTTGACCTTAATCCAGGCCAGTTTACCTGTTCACTGGATTGTCCAAACTGTGTTTTGGCAGGCTGCCGGCTTTTTGATCATTTTAGTAACCAATTCTTCCAACAGAAGGCTTCTTTGTAACTGTCTTTGTATCCCTCCTATGTATTAAACATATATGATTTACTGAAAATAACTATGGTAGAAGCCCAAAACTTTGGACTCATTCATTCATTCATTCTGTTATTTGTTGAAAATCTACCACGTGCCAGGCACTGTTGCAAGTGAAGGTTTTATAATATTGAATCAGTCAGGCAAACTTGTCCTCAGAGTTTACATTCTGGAAGAAACAGACTCTATATGAGTAAATAAGTTAATAAGTAGTAAATATTAGGAATAAAATAAGGGCTGAGGTGGAGTGCTGTTTTGGACAGGGTGGTCATAAAATAGCTCTAGGGAAGAGTAATTGAGCAGAGATATGAATGCCAAGGAGCTAGCACTAAACGATCTGGGGAAGCGTTCTCTATAAAAGCACTATAATGTTCTTAGTAAGTAAATAGACTGTTTATGGCAGAGGGAATAGCAAATGCAAATCGCTGAGATGGTTTAAGAAAGACATGAAGGCTCTGGTGACATAAAGATGGTTAGTGTGAAGGGTAGAGTGAGTTTCTTTCTCCTAAAAACATTTAAGTAGCCCCTGCTGTGAGCTAGACAATGCTAGGGGAGGTAGGGATGTAAGAAGCCTAAGGCTCTATTCCTGTCCTCAAGTTGCTTACAGTCTAGTTAGAGGGGGGAAAAGGTAAATGAAGAGACGATTGTAATACAGTTAGGTAGATGTTATAGTAGTGGTACACAGAGTGTCTTGTGGGAGTACAGATAGGGGGCAACTACAACCGAGAGAATCAGAACAGCTCCTAATAACCAAATATTTATGGAACATGGGTTGAATGATATTTAGACACTGCCAAGTTCATGAATTTTCTCATTTAATATTTATAACAACCCTATGATATACCGTTACAAATGAGAAAACTGAGGTTCAGAGAGGTAAGTAGTTTATCCAGGTTAGTAAGTGGCATAGATGGGATTTGAACTCTGATCTCTTAGCCATCACATTACCTGACATCCCCCTTCCCCACTGAATTAGATTCCTCTGATGTATGCTCAGAGTTCATAGCACTCTGAACTTTTCCTTCATCGCATAAAATATAATTTGTAATTATGGATTTGTGTGAATATTGGATTGTCTCTCTCTTACCTGCAAGACTGTAAGCTGTATATCTCAGTTTATAGTCTCATTGTCTGCCTACCACAATGCCTGGACTCAAGTGATCAATAAATATTTTTTAATAAATAAGCTCTACTGCTTCTGCAAATGTGCTCACTATCCAAGAATTACAAAAGATTTTAACTTTTCCATTAAACATATTATTTATTGCAGTCCTTTTGTGGTACTTTGGAGTATCCTATAATAACATCATACTTAAAAGTTGTTAGGAATGGTTTAGTACAGCGATTTGCAACTCGTGTGCTGCACGAATTTTTTAAACATCCAATACCTGACTATTTAGTCAGGGGCACTGACCTCTTTTCCCTTAGATTATCAAATAAAAAAAATGACAACTGTCAACCCAAAATAGCAATCCTTTTTGTGTGTGTGTGTGTGTCAGATCAGCAAAAAATATATGTGTGTGGGTTTTTTGGTGTGCTGCAGAATTTTAGTAATTAGTTTATGTATGCCACAAGATGAAAAAGGTTGACAATTACTGATTTTGTAGAAAGACTGTTTTATATAAAGAATAACAAATTACATTTTTAGGCTTTAAATCTATGACCTCTTACGTTTTAAATTGCATTCTAAACTAAATACCCTTGGGAAAGCGCACTTAAATATGCAACTTGTGTTTCTTCCTTTTGTCATTCTCTTACATTCAGTTCTAATTCTTGTTCTTTTATAACTATAAAAGAACTATAGTTAAAAGTAAGAAGCATAAGAGTAAAATAATGAAAAATAAGAAGTGTAAGAACACTAAGAAGTGTAAAGACACTAAGAAAACCATGTATTATAGAGTTCTCCCCTGGGTAATTGAGGATGTTTACTTGCTTGTTTCCAGAAAAGAAGTGTGGAAACATAAAATCTCAATAGTTTGTCTAGTATGTGAATTATCTGTTAATTTTTATTTCTGGGTACCATTTGCCTGCATTCTAGTCAAATGTTTTTACTCTAGGTCAGTGATGGTGAACCTATGACACGCGTGTCAGAGGTGACACGCAAACTCATTTTTTTGGTTGATTTTTCTTTGTTAAATGGCATTTAAATATATAAAATAAATATCAAAAATATAAGTCTTTGTTTTACTATGGTTGCAAATATCAAAAGATTTCTATATGTGACATGGCACCAGAGTTAAGTTAGGGTTTTTCAAAATGCTGACACGTGGAGCTCAAAAGGTTCGCCATCACTGCTCTAGGTATCTGAGTACTTATTTCTTTCCAGGCATAACGAACTGACTGATATTGGATACTGCCATAGATTATGAAAAGTTTGCTATTTTGCTCAAAGGAAAAAATCTTGTAGGAAAATACTCTCTGGTGGCCAAATTGCAATAATCAAATTAATTATAAGCATTTTTAAAAATTCTGACTTTTTTTTATCTTTGCTTATAGCTTTTTACCTGCACCTACTCAGCTATCTCAGGACCAGCTTGAGGCTGAAGAAAAGGCAAGATCCCAGAGATCACGGCAGACCTCACTGGTCTCCTCCCGAAGAGAACCTCCCCCATACGGGTACCGGAAAGGCTGGATACCTCGGTTATTAGAGGTAAATATGGACCTTCAGTTTGGATATATTAAATTGTGCTGGAATTTATTATAATACATTTGTTAAATAAATTTAAACCCTAGAATCTCCACATGTGAATATCAATCTGATAGAAATTCTGGTTGTGAGCTCCGAGGACATATACTTCCCTCAGAAGAATCTTTTTCTTGTTTATTATCATCACTGCTTTGTGATCACTGGATAATTATACTAGTTTATATCTCTTCTATGTCAAACTTTAAATATATACAAAAGAAACTAATATACCTTTTATAAATCTAGGGATTATAGCTTATAAAAAAATAATGAGAAAGTGAGGCGGGGGGGAAATGAAAGAATGATTACATATTTTGGTACTTTTCCCTTCATCCTCTTCCCTACATGCACAATACAACATTACTCTGAAGAGACAACATTCCTTCAAAGCAAATACCAGTACCATTGCTAGTTCTGATTTCTTTCTCATCTATATATATAAAAGCCTAAGTGACTGGCTGATCGTTTGACTGGTAGCTATGACGCGCACTGACCACCAGGGGGCAGACGTTCAATGCACAGGCATGGAAACATGGAACAGACTGATAAATCTCAGAGGGAAGAGGAAATGGGGGAGGGCGAAAAGTGATTAGCCCAAGATTTTATATGTGTACTAGAGGCCCAGTGCATGAATTTGTGCACTGGTGGGGTCCCTTGGCCTGGCCTGCAGGGACTGGGCCAAAACCGGCAGTCCGACATCCCCCAAGGGGTCCTGGGTTGCAAGAGGGCACAGGCCAGGCTGGGGGGCCCCACCAATGCATGAATCCGTGCACCGGGCCTCTAGTTGAGTATACAGTAGGTCCTCGGGTTACATCAGAGATCCATTCCTATGGTGTGACATAACACGATTTTCGCCATAAGTCGGAACCCACCTACATAAGCACCTATGTCACTCACATGGAGCACATACACAGCAGTAATGAAGTGAAACAGTAAAAAAAATTTAAAAGAAAGATAACAATTCCTGACCTTTACTTGTAAATAAATAATAAAAAACATAAAGCACATATGTCAAAATGATGGAACTTTTTTCTTATAAATAAATGGGAGATGGCGACGTAATACGTCAAGTTCAACATAATCGGAGGACTGCCTATAGTGGAAAGAGCACTGACAAAAAAAAACTGGTTTTGCATCATACTGTGCTTCTTTCTAATTGTATGACCTTGGGCAAATCCTAACCTCCATTCATCTCTTTTCTTGTCTTCATTTTGAGAACTATATGTCTAATATTCATATTAGATACATTTTTAAGAGGTGTAATAGATAGAATTTGATGGTTGATGGGGAGGAAAGAGTCTGTAATCATCTATTTATATCTTTAGCTGTTTCTCAACGAACAAACTTCTTTGGCAGCATCTATCCTCCTGATTACTCAGGTTCCTGTAAATCAGGTCAATACATTTTCCTTTCCTTAATTCCAGGACACACTTTCTCATATTTGACTCCTTTTTGATCTAGGAAAAAAAGCAAATATTTGAGGTGTAATTTATTTTTCCTCCCCAAGACCTCTTCTGTATCATCAAGCCTTTTTCTTCTTCCAAAATTCATTCTGACTACTGCAGATTTTCCTCCTACATACATGTCCCAAAGAATATACCTGCCCTATTAAAAATTTTTAAATGCCTACATCATTTATTTTGCACTGAGTTATTTTATCACTTTGGTATAGTCTATCATCTGGTTATGATCTTTACTGTACAAGTGTGAAGGGTTTTTTTTTATATGTCTTCAAGTTGTGATCATAGTGAATGAACTAAGTAGTCATTGGAATGAAGTTTGTTGCTTAGCACCCTGCAAGAAGCCATTTGTATTCTCAGCCTGGCGCATGTTTGTCATTCCTTCTACCTACCAAAACTCTTTAGAGAGTCTAGAACAGTGATGGCGAATCTATGACATGCATGTCAGAGGTGACACGCGAACTCATTTTTTTGGTTGATTTTTCTTTGTTAAATGGCATTTAAATATATAAAATAAATATCAAAAATATAAGTATTTGTTTTACTATGGTTGCAAATATCAAAAAATTTCTATATGTGACACGGCACCAGAGTTAAGTTAGGGTTTTTCAAAATGCTGACATGCCGAGCTCAAAAGGTTCGCCATCACTGGTCTAGAAGATGAACACCCAACTAGATCACGTCTTCTTCTAACATATTCCCTGTTTGGGGGTTTTTTCCCCGACTATCCTCTGGCCCTTGTTAATTCTAGAATGTGAAGGCCAATCTTGCAACAGTTCTTGAAGGATTTTTGTTGTTGCTTTTGTTTTTGCTGAGAGTGTAATTTGTGAGAAGCAAAAAATAAAAAGATCATCAAGGAGGCTTTTCTGGGATAAAAAGGTAGTGATTGGCATATCTAATAGAGGACTTGAGGTCTCTTTTTAGGAATTGTAGATATTCTTCATTTGGCCTCAAAGATTACAGGTGGCAGGCATCATTTTACATGCAACAGAAATCTCATCCTTGTTTCCATTTCAGCATTATGACATTCAGGTACTATTAGATTTTTAAAATCTTAACTTGATTATTAAAGGTTTTATATGTCCTGGCAGAACAGAACAGTTTATTTGAAAATCATACCAAAATGGCCAGCTAATCTGGAAATACCATGAACCTTTTTGAGGGGGAGTGAATGTTCTGCAGAAGAAAGCATTTTGTTCTAGTTTTCAAAGTAAAAGCTGTGATTTTTCTGGCAAGCTTAATGACCACATAATGCCACATGTACAGTTCTGAAGTGCTTATATAGTTGAAGAACACCAGCAAATATGAGCATGTGACAGATTGATGGTCTGGGAACAAGTAGTACCTTTTTGGATACTGTTTTAACCATTTCTGCATAATTTATAACAAAATGTCTCCGTCAGCTCTATTGTTTGCTTTAAAAAATGTCTATCAATTAAGCATATTGTAACTAGGAAATCATATATTCATGATCTAATGGAATATTTCTTGAAGGGGTAGGTCTTAGAAAAGTGATTATTTTCATAAATTATTTTTCATCAAACCCCCTCTAAATGATTTATTTTGATATGTTTTTCTTATCATTTTTAAATAGTACTAATTTGCTCTTTTTTAAGCTAAAAGGAAGGTATATCAATTTAATAGAAAATACAAAAAAAAATTTTTTTGAATCAAAAAGATCGGGGTTCAGATCCTGCATATGCTAGCCATGAGACCTTGGGAAAATTCCTTAACTTTACTAAACTTGAATTATTCCCATATGAAAATATGAGGTATTCAAAAATTACAAGAATTAAATAGGATAATGTATGTGTGGATTATATTTTGTAAATTATAATAAGGTACTAAGCAAATATTACTAATTTTAATAAAATTACATTAATATTCATATGTTTATTTGATTATCTTTTTTTGTAACACTAAACTTCATTGACAGACTTTACTTAGCTTGTTTGACTTTTGAAGTCTTAGTTCTCCTAAATAATTGTATATAATCACCATTAGAAATATGTTACACTCATTTTTGTTTTTTCCTCTTCTATTTATTTCATTTGCTTTTCAAGGAATATGGAATACTAATATCATATAATTAAAATCAGTTCTAAGAAAAAAAAATCTTTACATTTTGCCCTAACTATAGCTTGACCTATTCCTCACTAAGAAAATTATTTATGCTAAAACTAAAAATCTTTTTCTTAGCTTAAACATTTTACTTAATTTTTTCCTGCCTCATGTATGAAAGCCAGATTCCTTGCCATTGTCTCGAAACCCTTCCATGATTTGGTGTTTGTCTATCTATCCATGCAGCCTTATCAACTGTGTGTCTCCCCCTCTGTCCTCAATAAGCTACAGCCCCACTGGACTCTTGTTTCCAAAACATGCTAAGCTTATTCTTGCAGCAGGGCCTTCACACTTGCTATTTGATTTTTCTAGAGGATGCTTCCCTCAGAGCTTCCCATGACTAATTTCTCATCTTTCAGGCTTTTAGTTCACGTTACCTCTTCACAAAGGCAGTCCCAGCCACACTATCGAAAGTAGCCCCTCTTTCCAGTCCCTTTAATACTTTCAAGGCATTTATCACAAGCCACAGATTATGCTTTTATATATTTGCTCAGTAAAATGAATATACACTCCACAAGATTAGAGAACCCTATTTATTGCCGTATCTCTAGCTTTTAGCATAAAAGCTTCATAACTATTTATTGAGTGAATATATCTTGAATCTCAAATTACTATTAATTGTTAAATTTTCTTTTTAATATATAGGATTTTGGAGATGGAGGTGCTTTTCCAGAGATCCATGTGGCCCAGTATCCACTGGATATGGGACGAAAGAAAAAAATGTCAAATGCCCTGGCCATTCAGGTGGATGCTGAAGGAAAAATTGAATATGATGCAATTGCTCGGCAAGGACAGTCAAAAGACAAGGTAACCTCAATGATTTTTTTTTTCCAATGATAATTATTTTGTGAAGAACTTTTTTTTCTTTACTTTTTTCCATCTCCATTTATCCCCCCCCAGGAAGAATTTCTTTAACTGTCCTATATAATAAGAGAGGAATATGCTAATTAGCCATTACACCCTGAGGTGTAACAACCAAGCGCATCACGAATCAGCAGGAGGGTGGGCCAGAGAGGTACAAGCAGGCTGCAGAGAGCTACAGGAGGGGGAAGGGCAGCAAGCTATGAGGGGGATAGGAAGGAGGGGGAGGGGGGAGCTACAGGAGAGCGGGACAGCGGGCGGAGAGCTACAGGAGGGTGGCAGCAACCTACTGGCTCACGGATTCGTGCGCAGGGCTACTAGTGTTGATATAATAAATCTCTGTCCATTTAGTTTATGTTAAAAGTAGCAGTGGCCCAGCCGGCTTGGCTCAGTGGTTGAGCATTAACCTATGAACCAGGACCGTGGTCGGCAAACTATGGCTCATAAGCCACATGCGACTCTTTGGCCCCTTCCACAAAATACCACGTGTGGGCGCGCACGTACAGTGCGATTGAAACTTCGTGGCCCATGCGCAGAAGTCGGTTTTCAGCCTGGGCCAGTCTATTTTGAAGAAGTACTGTTGATATTTGGCTCTGTTGACTGAGTTTGCTCACCACTGAACCAAGGAGGTCACAGTTCAATTCCCAGTCAGGGCACATACCCAGGTTGTGGCTCAATCTCCAATGTGGGGCGTGCAGGAAGCTGCTGATCAGCGATTCTCTCTAATCCTTGATACTTCTCTCTTTCCTTCTCCCTTCATTTCTGAAATCAATAAGAATATATATATTTTAAAAAGTGGCAGTAAAATTTACTTAGCTATGACTTCATAACCATATGAACATTACATTATGACTTTATAACAGCAATGACTTTTTCCTTTGAAATTTCCCAAATTGACGATAGCTTATATATGTTTAGGATTTTATTTTTAAAACTATAAATCCATATTTAATTTTGAGTATGGTATCTTCTAATCCTCCCCCACGTACTTACAAAATACTTATAGATACTTAATTATTTTAATAATTCATTTGAATAAAATGAATTACACAAACTTCTTTTTTTCTTGATTAAGTGTAAAACTGATACTTGCTATCCAGATTTAGGATGGCCATGCTTATAAAGTCATCCAAAGTCCAAAAATAAAATGTGCTTAAAATAATCTCATCACAGAGCAGCTACACTTGGAGCCAAGAAACTGTTTTTAAAAAATGCCTAGTTTTTTTCTTGTAGATAAATACCCCAAATAGAGGTAAAAGATCTCTTTAGAATTGAAGATGTTGGGGAAAATACTTAAGAGCTTTCGGGACCTGGCTTGTTCTCTTTCCCAGTTTTATTTTACCCTCTAAGACTAATGATAATCCTTTGTTCCTAGTCATGGCTGATGAGTTTTTGAGAAAACAATTTTGAAGTCCTGGCCGGTGTGGATCAGTTGGTTGAGTGTTGTTCCATGCACCGAGGGGTCACTGGTTCAATTCCCAATCAGGGCATATACCCAGGTTGTAGGTCAGGGTACATGCGTGAGACAACCGATCAATATTTCTCCTCTCCCTCCCCCTTCCTCTCTCTAAAATCAATTAAGTAAAAAGAAAACAATTATGTAGTCATGTAATTTATATCTGAGGTTTGAACTGGGTGTTTCTCCAAGCCTTTTTTTTTTTTATTTTTTTTATGAGAGTATATTTATAAGGAGGGGCTTAGGATAGAAGGAGCAACAGGAGAAAGCCTAGGTGGAGCTGATTTTTCTCTCTAGAAATGTTATACCAAAGAAGTGAGTCCAGGTGGGGCTGCTTTGGCTTACTGGAAAGTCAGAGAAAAGGAGGCCTTGGAGACAGGTTCAGGGGGTTAGCTTGGGACAAACTGCTGCTGCCCATTGCTCCCTGGTTGTAAATCTCATGGGGTCCCTTAGAGTTTAGAACAGTGGTTCTCAACCTTGGCTGCACATTAGAATCATCTGGGAATCTTTTTTTTTTTTAAATATATTTCATTGATTTTTTACAGAGAGGAAGGGAGAGGGATAGAGAGCTAGAAACATCGATGAG
>NW_005354673.1:4252925-4267810 GCF_000412655.1 Myotis brandtii
CCAGAAATCAGGATTTTAAAAAGATCCCCAGGTGATTCTAATGTGCAGCCAAGGTTGAGAACCACTGGTTTAGAAGATGCACGCCTGAGAAGGTAGAAAGGTACTACTGGCCTGCTCCTGGGAGGGAGAGCACACCCTGTGTTCCTCTAAGCCAGCGGTTCTCAACCTGTGGGTCACGACCCCTTTGGCGGTCCAGTGACCCTTTCACAGGGGTCGCCTAAGACCATCCTGCATATCAGATATTTACATTACGATTAATAACAGTAGCAACATTACAGTTATGAAGTAGCAACGAAAATAATTTTATGGTTGGGTCACAATATGAGGAACTGTATTTAAAGGGCCAGAAGGTTGAGAACCACTGCTCTAAGCTTTAACTCCTATGCCTGTATATCCACTGTCAGCTTAACAAGGTGACTCCCCATCTATCTTATCTATATATATAAAAAGCCGGCATTCGTAAGGACCAGAACCACCGGTCATATGATGCCCACTGTGGCCAGCAAACTGGCCTGATAAGGGGGCGGGGCCAGGGGTGCCCCTCCCCCTGGCCGGCCCGGACCGTTATTGGATTCTCCCACCCCAATCGATGGCAGGGCGGCCGGCCCCCCGCACCCAATTCTCTTTGGCTAATCTAATTTAGTACCTTGGCTAAATGTCAATCATGTACTGATGATTGTCAAATCTGTGTCTTCAGCCCAGCTTTCTCTCCTGTACTCTAGGTCCTTATAAGGGCAGATCTATCTAGATTTCCCCAAGTACTGCCCAATCAAATCTAAAACTAAAGGCATAATTTTTCATTTTATCTACCTTTCTTGTTCTCTCAGTGATTGGCTGTAGTACCTTCCTAATTGACTATGCTAAAAGCCTGGGAGTCTTCTAAATATTTAATAAATTATTAAATATTTAATATTTAATAAAATATTAAATCAATATTTTATTGATTTAAAAAAATACACTAATATATTCTTATGGTAAAAGATACCAGTACTACATAAATATATACATACAGTCCTGCCTACTTCTCCCACTTTACTTCCCAGAGGTAACTACTGTTACTATAATGATACGTATCTTTCCAAACCTTTGTTATGGATTTAGATATATATGGATATGTATTCCCACTTTACTTACACTCACATACACAAATACAAACATATATACCTTTTTTTTTTACATGAATAAGATTTTAATACCCATACTTCATACACTTGCTTTTTTCACTTAATATATTTTGAAGATTTTTGTTGGTACATACAGATCTACTTCATTTTTTAAAAAATGTCTATAGAATTCCATGGTGTGCTTATTCCCTAATTTTTTTTAAAGCATTGGTAGCTTTCCAGGTTTTTAGCTTTACAAACAATATATTTTATTCAAGATCCATAAACATCTTTTAGCACATGAGTATTTGTATAAAATAAATTGGACTTAGTCCGGCCAGTGTGGCTCAGTGTTTGAATGTCAACCCATGAACTAGTAGATCACAGTTCAATTCCTGGTCAGGGCACATGCCTGTCTTGAGGGCACAATTCCCAGGGGGGTGTGCAGGAGGCAGCCAATTGATGATTCTCTCTCATCATTGATGTTTCTATCTCTCTCTCCCTCTCACTGAAATCAATAAAACCATATTTTTAAAATTTACAATAAAAAAATAAATTGGACTTATTGGGTCAAAGGATATTCAAATATCAAGTGTGATACATATGCCAATATGTTCTCTAAAGAGCTTTTGGTTAACAAGCATTCCATTGTGTTTTCCTCAGACCTTCCATCTGTTTAGTCACTGTGATCTATCTTATTTTCTTAACACCTCTCAAGTGCATTTCTTTCTCTGCTACTTAACCCAGGCCCCTATCATTTCTTGCTAGAATTACTGCAGCAGAATCTAAACCCATCTCCTTGGCATTTGTCTTGCCTGCCTGAAAAAACAAGTTCATGCATGTTTATCTGTTTATCTTTCTCTTCTTGAAATCTTGCACTCTTGAAATCTTTCCATGGCTGTTAGGGTAAGAACGAGCTAAGCTCCTTATGGCATATTTGACCCCTTGTTTACCTTCCTAGCCTAGCCTCAACTTTCATGACCAGAATACTGTAATCTAAAAATAAAAAGTCCAGTGTTAGCCATTCTATTTGTTTTCAATACAAAATAATCACCATTGTAGGTGGTAGTTAGAGAAGAAATAACTTTTGGGCATTCCTTGTAAATGCCACAAGGAACTACTTGCAGTTCTCCTAATATGGTACATTCTCTCTTACCTTGGGAACTTCCCATGGGTAAAGCCCTATGCTTAAAAAAGCCCCCTAATCTTTGTCTGTCTAAATCCTATTGCTTCAAATTGCAACTCGTCACTTTCCAGGATACCCACCCTTATCTTCCTGGCTAGATTGGGTATCCTTCCTCCCTATTCCGTTTACGTATTCTATTGTAGCAGTCATAACCTTTTATTGTAATTATCTATTCACTAATGATCTATGTCATTGACTATAACCTCTTAGAGATCAGAGATTTTATCTTTATATTTTCCTCGTAGGCATCTAACTTAGTATCTGGCAACTTGACACAATGCCATTCACCAGTGTGTGGTTGCAGGAATGATAGCAGTTTTCACTGACTAACAGAAACTACTTCTGACGCCAGTAAAGAAGCATAGTCCACTTGTGCAAAGGAAACTAGGTCCCTGTGCATGCAGGACATGTACTAGAATTTACCCGTCGAGGCCTTCACTTGGCTCCAGCTGCCTTTGTTCTGGTGCATCTCTCCTTCTGTGGAATAATCCCTATTTATTGATATGTGCTGCCTCTCTTCTCCTGTCTGTTAGGATAAAGCAGCCTTTAAGACAATATTTGGCATTGGCAGGTTGTGTAATTTTGAGTGAAATAGAGTTTTAGCCCATTTTGCATTATATTTCAAGTTTGGCAACCACAAATTTTATCCGATTTCCAGAGTACATCTGGAAGTTTTTGGTGTTTTTTTCTTCTCTAATAACCATGTATATTGGTGATACTCTTGTGTTGAAAGTAAAGTAGAAATGTTAAAACTGAACTGTTTTAGATTTCAGTCTCTCAAGTATTCTTCCTTTATACAGTAAAAGCATTACATGTTTGTCCGTAACACAGGCACCAGAAATGAACCCCAAACTAGTAGTGTACAGAGGTACCACTCAGGTTCATAATAATCTTGACCCTAATGTGAGGATCTATACATGTGTAGGGGTAGGGGCTTGAAATTTCTTTCTTTTAATTTTGCTGTAAACCATAAACTGCTCTAAAAACATAAAGTCTTTTTTTAAAAAAAATATATATTTTATTGATTTTTTTAGAGAGGAAGGGAGAGGGATAGAGAGCTAGAAACATTGATGAGAGAGAAACATCGATCAGCTGCCTCCTGCACACCTTCTGGGGATGTGCCTGCAACCAAGGTACATGCCCTTGACCGGAATCGAACCTGGGACCCTTCAGTCCGCAGGCCGACGCTCTATCCACTGAGCCAAACCGGTTAGGGCAAACATAAAGTCTTAAAAATAACAACAACAAAAAAGATTGTTTAAAAAAATGAATAGAGCTTTCAATGAATTGAGAAGAAAGATATTGAATAGATCGACTACCTGGACTGTTCTAACATTGCTTCTCGTGGATGTATTTTCTTGCTGGACTTTATACTCTGGAGTATGCATTTAAATTTCTTATACAAATTTAATCAATATGTACTTTTAATTTTTTAAAAAGTAGATGAGTTAACATGGAGTTTTTTAATGCATTTAATAATTCAGCATTAACTGAGCACCCAGTAGGCATTGGCATTTGGAGGGGGGACAATTCTTGATTGTTTGAGACTGTCTTGAGCATTGTATACATTTAATATAACTGGCACTACCTGTTAAATGCCAGTATTGCCCTCCCCATCCCATTAATTTAACCAGAAATACCTCTTATACTAGTATTTACAAAGGGCTGGGGGGAGGGGAATTGGAGGTGGCAGCAATACTCTGTTTTAAAACTGGTTTTCCTCGTTTAGAAGAAGGAATTGGCTACTAAATGTACAAAATGGGGTTTTTAAAATCTTATTCAGGAGACTGATATGCAGAATCCTTGACATAGGATGAAAATAGTTTATTGGATTATTGAATTTGCAGTATATACAAAGATTTCTGATTTATAGCAAAGGGTATTCTTCAGAAACCAGGGAGTTCTCACTGAAATATTAATAGTGAAAGAGCAAGAATGGAAAATAGTAGCCCTAGGTGTAAGAGGTGAAGAACAAGGAAGGATTCCAAAGGGATAATATTCTAGGGCAAGACTAAGGCCATTGATCTCTCTCCATGTAAAGTAAATATTGTGTACATGATTTATTCGAAATACAAAATTGAGAAGGAAAAGATCTCTTGAAGTAAATATTGATAGAACTTCCAAGATTTTTTCAATTGTGACTTGAGTGATAAGTCTTAAAGTAAAAAGCCTTGGTGTTTACATTTTTCCTCTTGAAATAGTTCCATAGGAAATGTTACATGTTACTACCTAAAAGAATGCCTTCAACCTCTCCTGCCCCCCCAAATCCAACAACTTTAAACTAACCCCAAGATAATTTTCTATGTTATTTATTACCCTGTTCATGTGATTTCACAAACTAGCTAAGCCAAAAGATAGTGTTTTCTTTCTACCTCTGAAATGGTGAATATGTTGATAGGCTTATTCTTTTAGTCAATCCAGTTCTTTGCCAGTTTTCAGTAATAAAAAAAAATCTGTTTCACAGATGAGTTATTGCTTTATCTTTTCACAAAGCTCATTTGTCCTCCTGATACCTTCAAGAATATATTCTATTTTTCAGATATTCCTCCCCAGCTCCTTTGCCTCCTGGGATATACTGAATTTCTTCAGCACATTTGGTTCTCTGGCAAAAAAAATTGGGGGTTTTATAGTTAATTACCATGGAGAAATCTTGCTCTTCAGATGTCCTTCACTTGTCTTTGTGAGATGCTAGAATCTTATTGATGCTCATTTAAAGGGTTATTAACTTTGGAATACCCAAATAAGAAGCAGCAAATGGCTCTTGTATGCTAAATTAGTATTGAAACTTTATGTTGAGCATATATGACTACCAGGGAGCCATTTACTCAGAATCTCTTCCTGTAATGATTGCTGTGTAAAAGTAATTAACTCTTCATAGCCTTGGTATTATTTTAAGAGTATTGTTATATAATTTTAGATTCTTGTCATGTAGATTTTTCCATCCTGAAAAAAGAAAAGAAAAAATGAGACTTTTTGTCATCAGTTACCAGCTGCATGATCTTTTTTTAATATATATATATATATTTCAGAGAGGAAGGGGGAGGGAAAGAGAGATAGAAACATCAATGATGAGAGAGAATCATTGATTGGCTGCCTCCTGAACTACCCCCAATGTGGGTTGAGCCCATAATCTGGGCATGTGCCGGGCATGTGTCCAACTGGAATCGAACCCGTGACCCTTCAGTCCGCAGGCCGATGCTCTATCTACTGAGCCAAACCAGCTAGAGCACCAGCTGCATGATCTTAATGCACTGAGTCTCATTCTTCCCACTAGAGTGAGCTTTAGGATCACTTCCAAATGTGACCTCTGAAAAGATGGTGACACTAGTAGCTCACGTATCAATAGTACATGTTTTGCGGTCCATCATCTATAGTTTCTTACCTGTTACTTGTCTAATTCCTAAAAAAAACAAAAAAAACAAAAAAAAAAAACTAGAGATTTCGGTCTATCGCCATGACATAGTTTTTTCTGGGAAATCAACAGCTTATAGAGAATGTTCTGCAGGGCCTAAAATATACTCACCTCTAGCATCGAGTAGATCATTTCTAAAATTCATATATTCATTCATTTGTACAACAAATATTGACTGAATACCTCCTGTGGACCAGATATTGTTATAGGCACTGGAGATACTTTATGAATAAGAGATTCCTCATCTGTAATCTATACATATAAAAGCCTAAGCGACCATCAGACTGTTTGACCGTCCGACCGGTAGCTATGACGTGCACTGACCACCAGGGGGCAGACGCTCAATGCAGAAGCTGCCGAACTGTGGTGACTTGGCAGCTGCAGTTCTTGAGTGACGCACCCAGAACCAGAGAGGAGGGAGCCTGATTCTGGGGTGCGTCACCTGAGAACCGCCCTCTTGCAATCTGGGACCCCTCGGGGGATGTCGGAGAGCCGGTTTCAGTCCGATCACCGCAGTCCAGGCTGAGGGACTCTGGGCCTCTAGTCTATATATATAAAAGCCTAAGCGACCATTCAACCGGTACTTATGATGTGCACTCACCACCAAGGGGCAGACACTCAATGCAGGAGCTGCCGAGCTGCGGTGACTTGGCAACTGCGGTTCTCTGGTGACACACCCGGAAGAACTAGAGAGGAGGGAGCCTGATTCCGGGGTGCGTCACCAAAGAACCACCCTCTTGCAATCCGGGACCCCTCAGGGGCTATCGGAGAGCCAGTTTCGGCCTGATCCCTGCAGGCCAGGCCAAGGGACCCCACCTGTGCAGAAATCCATTTACCGGGCCTCTAGTGTAGGTATAATTGTTGTGCATACTTCATAGGGTTGATATGAAAGTTAAATTAGTTATATATATAAAGCAAAGGAACAGAGGCACAAAATAAGTGCTTAATAAATGGTAGCTTTTATTGTTGTTATTACTTTAATAGAGGATACAGATAAACAAGTAAAATAGATAAATAATTTTATACTGTGAGCAGTGCTTTGAAGATAGTAAACAGAGTGCTTGACACTGAATGATTGGGTGGGGAGTGGTTGCTGCTTTAGTGAGTATTGCGAGGGGATGCCTCACCAATGCACGCATGACCTGTGAACTGAGACTTAGAGATTGAGCACTCACTTGAAGAACTGGGAACAACACTTTATAAAGGCTCAGAATTGGGGAAAAGTATATTGTGTTCAAAAAACAGAAGAGCCATGTGAGTGAAGCATAATGAATGAGGGAGTAAGAGATACAGGGGGAGGTTGAAGCTGTAGGCAAAGCCAGATCAGGTCAGATAGGCCATAAAGTGTTTTTTTGCTCTGTTGTTTGTAGTAAGAAATTAAGACTATCATGCAGTTTTTAAGCAATTTTAAGGAATGTTATAATAGAATACAATTATTGATATAAGACTTTGTCTTCTATAGTAAACAGTTTTTTTCTGCAGAAAATTTTTGAAGATCTCAAGTGCCCAGAAATCTGGTTTTCTTTCATATTCATAAGTTGTCCTTTTTATGTGTGTCTAAGAATTCCTGGCTTAAGCAGCAAAATGTACAATGCTGATTATTTGTTAAATTTCCAGTACCACCTCGTCTTTCCCACAAAATTTGCCATGTAAGTTTCTTTTAAAAAAAATATTTTTTATTGATTTCAGAGAGGAAGTAAGAGGGAGAAATAGAAACACCAATGATGAGAGAGAATCATTGATTGGCTGCCTCCTGCACACCCCCTACTGGGGACTGAGCCGAAACCCAGGCATATGCCCTTGACTGGAATCAAACCCAGGAACCTTAAGTCCACAGGCCAACGCTCTATCCACTGAGCCAAGCCAAGCCAGCCAGGGCCATGTAAGTTTTTATGAAAGCACTAGAGGCCCAGTGAATGAAAATCCATGCACTAGAGGGGGGGTTCCCTCAGCCCGGCCTGCCCCCTCTCACAGTCCGGGAGCCCTCAGGGGCGGGAGGCGACCCGGCAATCAGGGGAAGGCGACGCCCCCATCACACCTCTGCTGCTGCCACTGCTGGCAGCACAAGCCTCGGCCGGCCCTGGTTACCTGAGGCTCGGGCGGCCCTGGGCGGCTGGGGGCTAAGGGGACTGGGGGACTCCAGAGGCAGGCGAGCAACGGGGCTGAGGGGACTGGGCACCACCATCTTGTGGCTGTGAGCGCCGCCATCTTTGAGGGCATGGCAGTCAATTAGCATATTCCCTTCTTATTGGCTGTGGGTGCCACCATTTTTGAGAGCGGGGCAGTCAGCATATTCCCTCATTGGCTGTGGGTGCCGCCATCTTTGAGGGCAGGGCAGTCAATTAGCATATTCCCTCCTTATTAGCTGTGGGCGCCACCATCTTTGCGATGGCATGGGGGTCAATTAGCATATTCCCTCTTTATTAGATATAGGATTAGAGAAGTATAGATGGGCATGAAAGTACGTAATATTCTCTTTTTTTTGTCAGGGGCCTACCACATCATTGTCAGCCTGATAGAAACCATGTTGAGCCTAGTACAGTGGTTGGCAAACTGCGGCTCGCGAGCCACATGTGGCTCTTTGGCCCCTTGAGTGTGGCTCTTCCACAGAATACCACGTGTGGGCGCACATGTACAGTGCGATTGAAACTTCGTGGCCCATGCGCAGAAGTCGGTATTTTGTGGAAGAGCCACACTCAAGGGGCCAAAGAGCCGCATGTGGCTCACGAGCCGCAGTTTGCCGACCACTGGCCTAGTAGAAATCAAATAGCCGTCCTGAATTTGGATAATGAGTGTAAAATATGTTGTATAGATAGAATGTTGTTTTTGGGTTTTTTTTCATGGAAGAACATGTTCTGGGACCTTTTTTTTAATATATATTTTTGTTGATTTCAGAGAGGAAGGGAGAGGGAGAGAGAGATAGAAACATCAATGGTGAGAGAGAATCATTGATTGCCTGCCTCCTGCACACCCCCTACTGGGGATTGAGCCTGAAACCCGGGCATGTGCCTTTGGCTGGAATCTAACCCTGGGCCCTTCAGTCCGCAGACTGACACTCTATCCACTGAGCCAAACTGGCTAGGGCATGTTCTGGGATTTATGACAGTGGCATATGTTCCTTTTCTTAGTCTATGGATAGACTTAATGCCAGAAAAAACAAACATTCTGAGTAGGGTGAGGTCAATGAAATTTTCAGGCCCAATGAATTTGGAAGTTATTTGGTAACCTGACTTAAATTCAGATGAGTTTGTAATCCAAGATAATGGTGCCATGGGCAATTTATATCATCATTAATTTCAAGTCCTAGTGAGCCTCAAAAGTAGGGATCACTGATGCATAAGGTTTTGTTGGCACAATGTATTTGGACACTGACTTGATTTGAAGATCTCAAATAATTTAAATGCATGAGGTCAAAGGAAAATTATTAACTTAATAGCCAGGGCAGCAATTTGTGAATATATTTTAAGCTTTTTTGGTTTTAAAATCTCAAAGACAGAATCTTTGTCCTAATTTATAAGTTTGCTGAGAGGACATGTTGACTTCTGAAATGACTTAATGATGTTACTTCTTCTTTTTTTTTTTTTTTTTAAGGTTTTTCATTGATTTTTAGAGAGAGAGGAAGGAAAAGGGAGAGACAGAAACATCATGTGAGAGCGAGGCATCGATTAGCTGCCTCCTGTACGCCCCCTACCTGGAATCGAACTGGCAACCTTTCGGTGCATAGGATGATACCCAATCAATTGAGCCACACCAGCCTGGACAGATTCCTTCTTTTCATTCCTTGATTTTCTAAAGTTTGCTTATGCTTAAACATTTTAGGTCATTTATAGCAAGTACACTGACCTGGTTCCCAAGGAGGTCATGAATGCAGATGACCCAGACCTGCAAAGACCTGATGAAGAAGCTATTAAAGAGGTAACTGGGAATTGCTATATAGAATTAATAAAGATGTAAAAACTCATCGAAAATAACTTCCAAACCATTCAATGCCATGTTTCATATTTCAGATAACAGAAAAGACAAGGGTGGCCTTAGAAAAATCTGTATCACAGAAGGTTGGTGCGGCCATGCCAGCTCGAGCGGCTGATAAACTGGCTCCCGCTCAGTATATCCGGTAGGAATCATGCCTGGAAGTCTTAGTTTCATGTCAAACTTGATTGGGGTGGGGGATCCTGGTATTCTTTCACTGTTCTACTTAGTCACAATTGTAAATGCAATTTTTAAATAATGACTTAAAGTCTATTGACTCTGTGCAGACAATTGAAAGCAGAAAAAAAAAAAACATTTTTAAGATATTAGTTCTGCTATTTTCAAAATATTTTTTTGTTTCTAGAAATTAACAGTTACTTACAGTATATGGTCCAAACCATAATTGCTATTTACAATTTTTCCATTTATATACAATAGGCATTATATATTTATATAATATAAATATTAATATGTTAATGTTATATAATGTAATACTTATATAATAATAGTATGATAATATATTGCATAATGGTGATAATTAATAATAATAGACATCCTTATAATACTTCTAAATTTTGAGGTGTTTCACTCAACGAAATTTTTGTGTGGAGGGATAATTCACAAATAGATATTAAGAGAAAATTAAGAGCTGGTAGGGCTGCTACCATTATTCTTTCTCCGTTTTACAACCTGTAATCAGTGAAAAGCTCCTGACTATAGTTGCCTGCTGAGAATGTTATGGATCGTTTTTTCCTCAAATGCAGACTTACAAAATAGGTACTATTTTCTATATCTCTTATCTCTGAAATTGAACATTGTGCCTTCCATGGTGGAAAATGGATAGAGATGCAAACTAATATGACTTTAGTTTACATTTTGCTTGTAACTCATAATTGCTGTTAGTTCTCTTATCTCTGTTGCTATCTGTTCTGCCTAAATATTTTGCAATTTTCTGTTAATATTTTGTGAAAGGAATTGACAATACAGTTTATCTTAGGATTGTAATAGAAGAAAAATACCTATTGAAAGTTTGAACTAGTTATACCTTTAGTTCCATTTGTATTCTTCAGATACACACCATCTCAGCAAGGAGTGGCTTTCAACTCTGGAGCAAAACAGAGGGTTATTCGTATGGTGGAAATGCAGAAAGATCCAATGGAACCTCCAAGGTTCAAGTAAGTAGGTGGCTTCATGAGAATGAACCACTAGTCTTTAAAAAGATGTCCCAGGAGAAACGTCCCAAATGCCCATTAACAGGTGAATGGATAACAAATTGTGGGACATCTATACATGGAATGAGCAATTTTATTGAGCAATAAAAAGGAATAAAATTTTAATAACATGCAATAACATGGATGCATCTCAAAATAATTATGCTGAGTGAAAGAAGCCAGACAAAAAGAATTACATACTGTATGACTCCATTTATATAAAACCCTAGAAAATGCAAACTAACCTGTAATGACAGGAAATAGATCAGTGATTGCCTGTGGGGAGGAAGGCGGGTGCGGCAGAGGAGATATGAACAAGAGGGCACACAGAAACTTTTGGAGGTGATGGGTATGTTCACTATTTTTATTGTGATGATGGTTTCACAAATATATACTTGTGTCAAAACTTAATCAAATTGTACCCTTTAAATATGTATTTATAACTAATTGCATGTCAGTTGTACTTAAATAAAGCTGATTTTTAAATAGGAAAAAAGTATATTACTCCATGAAATGATAATATTGTGGAGATGAGTTGGGTAGTGATGATGACAAGTTGGCCATGTTTTAATAATTGATGAAGCTGAGTGACTGTTGTATGAGAAGATGGACATTCTTTGTATACTCTCTGTTTTTGTATGTGTTTGAAGCTTTACATAATAAACAAAGAGGGGGGAGACTTCAGACTTAACTAACTAAAAGGGAAACAAATGTATCACTCTACAGTTGTGCTTTGATTTATGCTTCAGGATTAATAAGAAAATTCCCCGAGGACCACCTTCTCCTCCTGCACCTGTCATGCATTCTCCTAGCCGAAAGGTAATCTTTGCCATTTGTAAAAGATTATTTTGGACTCATGGTTATTAATTTTATAAATAACTTCCTGTAGAATAAAGTCTAAATGCCTTTAAACTTATGTATTGTTTTCTTTCTTAATTTGTTTTTCAAGAACAAATAGGGACCCACTTAAGGCTATAATGTGTAGTTGCAGAGTGCTTATAAAAATGTATGTAAAATGTTAGTTATTAGTTTTATTATTAACTTAGCCCCTGTTTTTAATGGATGAGTAGGATCTGCTATTTGACATGAAGGATGTTATCATAGTTATAGGAAGTAAGCACCTGGAATTGTTAGGTCTCTGATTGATCATCTGAGTGGCTTTTAAAAATGTTTTATGACCCAACTAAAGGACAAGTATTCATCTGAAAGAAGTTATATCACTTTAAGTATGGAAAAATACTAACCACTATTTATAACTGTCAAAAGTAATTTATAGATTATTTTCCATTTTTTATGTTAAAGTTATTACTAGACTTCATGATGTAGGAACATAGAATATAGAGCTACCAAACAAATGGAATTTTAGTCTTTGACTAAATTCATCCATATATCTGTCTGCCTTTGAAGAACGAGTACACTTGGGTTTTTAGTAGACTATAAATTTAAAAATGTCTTTTCTACTGTTTTCTCAACTCAGATGACTGTGAAGGAACAACAAGAGTGGAAGATTCCTCCTTGTATTTCAAACTGGAAAAATGCAAAGGTAATGATGTTGTTATATAATCAGTCTTTTAGTATTACAACCTACTGGAAAACACCCAGGAAAGGAACCTCAGTCTGGATAACTTTGAGCTTCAGCCTGGATAACTTTAGGTGAAACCTCAGTATCTCACTTAGCTGAGTGTTTTCAAAAAGGAACACCCCTCCCAGCCGGCATGGCTCAGTGGTTGGCATCAACCTATGAACCAGGAGGTCATGGTTTGATTCCCAGTCAGAGCACATGCTGGGTTGCAGGCTGGATCCCCAGTGTGGGGTGTGCAAGAGGCAGCTGATCAATGATTCACTCTAATCATTGATGTTTCTATCTGTCTCTCCCTCTCCTTTCCTCTCTGAAATCAATAAAAATACATTTTCTAAAATTTTAAAAGAATAAAAAATCTTTATTAAAAAATAAAAGGAACACCCACATGTGATTTTTCTTTTTTCCCCCAATGTAATAGAAATGTTAGTATGCCAGGCACATGAATACCATAGATTCTTTTAGTGAGTCATTATCAGAAGTATATAGAAAAGGAATAGATAGAATAAAGTAACATATCAAAAGATCAATGAAAGATAGTATTTTTTAAAAAACTTAAAATTTTTAAAAAGAAATCAATTTAAATGATTATTTGGCAAAATGCAGTAAATGCTTAGATATATTGGGGGAGGTTGGGGATTAATGGGGGGGATGAGGACACATTTGTAATACCTTAACTAATAAAAAAAAAAAGAAAACTGAAAAAAAATAATAATAATTTTTAAACTATTTGTTTCTGTTCATAACATTGCATGTGTAAGCTATTTAAATCCTATATATCTACTAACTGCCAAAGCTTCCAGAAGTCATGAAGAATCTATAAAATGATGTGGAATAAACTTCCTAATCATTATTTCCTTTTTTCTCCCAAATCATATTTCATGTTTCTATATTGGATAGGTGAAAGCCACTTTAACTTATGGATTACATATAAATTATTCCCTAAAGGAAGTTATGGGCTCATTCTCTATTAAAACAAAGTTCCAAGAATCTACCAAGGCATTAAAACAGTACAGCAAATTATACTACCTATAGATACTATTATTTTAGGGATTGTTCTACCTTCGTGTGGCTGTTATATTTACTTAGGAACAAGTATTTAGCTATTTGATAGTGATTTCCTCTTAATACAAGTCACAGTTATTTACCTGAGAATCTATTTTCCCAGAACATGAGCTTTGAAATTATACTGTCTGAGTTTAAATCCTAGCTCATCCACTTATTTTACTATATGTCCTTAGGGACATTACACAACCAACCTTTCTATTTTAGTATCTTTATCTATAAAATGAAAACAGTAATGCTATCAGCTTTATAGAATTACTCTGAAGGTTAAATGAGACCATAACATGTAAAGTGCTTAAACAATCCTCCACACAAAGCACTCAGTGTTAGCTGCTGCTGTTGCATAATTAGGAAGGAAGATGTAAGGAAAAGAAATTCAACTAAGTGGTTGTCAGAATGGACATATTTAAATCTAATTTTAAAGAATCTATTGTCTCTCCTTTGTGACTGTTTTCTCTGTCTGTTTCACACTAGGGTTATACAATTCCATTAGACAAACGTCTGGCTGCTGATGGAAGAGGATTGCAGACAGTTCACATCAATGAAAATTTTGCCAAACTGGCTGAAGCCCTCTACATTGCTGATCGGAAGGTTGGTCTATTATAATTTAATTATATAATGCTCTTGAAAAATGAACTCATTTTTTTGGTTGATTTCTCTTTGTTAAATGGCATTTAAATATATAAAATAAATATCAAAAATATAAGTCTTTGTTTTACTATGGTTGCAAATATCAGAAAATTTCTATATGTAACATGGCACCAGAGTTAAGTTAGGGTTTTTCAAAATGCTGACACGCCGAGCTCAAAAGGTTCGCCATCATTGACCTAGAGAGATTCACCTGTGGTATGAGAGCCAGAGATGGCAGGTGCTAGTTGCAGCTCTGTATCTGGTCTCAGCCTTTACAGACTCATACACAAATCTCACTACTGGAGTTGCCTTAAATTTCATAATAATGGTTTACTAGGCTGATCTCATTTTGTGAAGATTGCCAGCTGCTGTTATTAGGTTTCATACTTTTTCTCTATTTTAGATGTACATGTTTCCCAAAAAGTCAGTAGCAGGAAAGGGCAAGTAAACATTTTGATGAGTTGAATGGTATAGAATATGGCATTCATAGTATTGGCTGTCTTAATATTATGGTATTAATATGTGACTTTGAAATTCACATACATCATGGCACATGTTTAGAACATAGAAAAGTATATCTTTTGTATTACAATGAACACCTTTATAAAAATTATCTCTTATAGGTTAAAGCAGCCGTGGGCAAACTACGGCCCGCGGGCCGGATCCGGCCCATTTGAAATGAATAAAACTTAAAAAAAAAAAGACCGTACCCTTTTATGATATGATGTTT
>NW_005354673.1:4267922-4268219 GCF_000412655.1 Myotis brandtii
ACCGAACCCTTTTTTGTAATGATGTTTACTTTGAAGAATTTATATTTCACACAAACACTCCATCCATGCTTTTGTTCCGGCCCTCCGGTCCAGTTTAAGAACCCATTGTGGCCCTCGAGTCAAAAAGTTTGCCCACCCCTGGGTTAAAGCTTTATCTTGAGGTCACTTGATTGATTTTGAGAACATAATCAGTTCCTGTTATGTTATTGATATTAAAAATTACTTTACTGGAATTTTCTTTGATTTTTTTTTTTAGATTGTTTATAAGAAAGCATTAGTGTAATACGGACTTTCAAA
>NW_005354673.1:4269678-4283725 GCF_000412655.1 Myotis brandtii
AGTTTTAACTAATAAGACATTTCCCAGAGTGAAAAATCCAAGTTTACGGTGTCTTCCAGTAAAGCTATCTTTTAGTGGACAAGAATCTTTGTTTTACTTAGCAATAACAAATCTGAATTCTGTCTAGCTGCTTTCTCAAGCCAGATGTTATGATAGCTATAATCTATCCCCTGATAGTGTCTTATTTAACATCCGACTTCACTAACAGGCTCGTGAAGCTGTGGAAATGCGTGCTCAAGTAGAGAGAAAGATGGCTCAAAAAGAAAAAGAGAAACATGAAGAGAAACTGAGAGAAATGGCCCAGAAAGCTAGAGAGAGAAGAGCTGGGATCAAAACCCATGTGGAAAAAGGTATGACATTCTCATTACCAACTTGAACTTACTTGTAAGATATAGATATCATTCTAGAAATTCCCTATTGATTTTTACTGCATACAAAATTAGTATATACATATAAAATATATAGCTGTTTCAGAAATTGTGTGGAAATGAAAGTAACTTCTCACTAAGCTGAAGCAGCAAAAAATAAAGTATGTATTTAACTGTGTACCTTCAGTATGGGACTACTCTTGAAGTTTTTTAAGTTCTTGAGCCATGTACTTTTAAAAACTGCTTATTAACTTAAATATAGGCTTGATTTTCTCTTGTTCTATTTTTCTTGAAACTTCCAAAGAGAAATGAAGTCTCAAGTGAATAATTAGTTCCCCTACATGGTAAAATAACCCAGTTTTTCTATCTCATAGGCTAATATACCTCTAATCATTAAATCTATCCATGTTTTTTTCCCTTGCTTTGTTTAGTGGTCTGCACAGGTATGTTGATTCAGCTAGAGTGAGGAGAATAATATTAACTCAAGAAAATCGTGAGGGTGGTTTTTGTTTTATTAAGAAATCCTTGACTAGTACAATTTTATTCATTCAGTTCATATTGAAGATCTACATGCAGGGTTGGGGGGGGGCATGGAGAAGGTATAGCAGTGAACATTCTAGGGAATGTAGACAGACCCCCAAAAAAATCCTGTAATGTGTTAGAAGGTAATAACCACTATGGGAAAAAATAAAACAGGGAAGGGGGATGAAAGTGCCAGGAGAGCCCTAGCTGGCTTGGCTTAGTGGATAGAGTGTTGGCCTACGGACTGAAGGGTCGCGGGTTCAATTCCGGTCAAGGGCATGTGCCTGGGTTGTGGGCTCGAACCCCAGTAGGGGGCGTGCAGGAGGCAGCTGATCAATGATTCTCTCTCATCATTGATATTTCATTCTCTCTTTCCCTCTCCCTTCCTCTCTGAAATCAATAAATTATATATATTTTAAAAGTGTCAGGAGAGGGTAGTCACAATAGGCCTCACTTCTGAGATGCTAACATTAACCCAAAAACTTGAAGGAAGGAAGTAAGCCATGTGGATTTCTGGGAGAAGAGGATCCCAGATAGAAGGAACAGCAAGTGCAAAGGCCCTGAGTTGGGAATATGCCTGGTGTGTTCAAATAAAGCAGGGAGGCCAGTATGGCTGGATTGGAGTAAGAAAGAGTAGTAGGAGATGAGGTGTCAGAGTAGTTAGGTCAAATAGGAAGAGTAGTGTTCAAATGATGTTAGTCACTGTTAGGACATGGCTTTTACTTCAAGTAAGAAGGGGAGCAGTTGAAGGGTTTTGAACAGAGTGACATGATCTGACAGAAGGCTGTTGAATGGGCAGGGAAACCATTGGAAGGCTATTGCAATAATCCAGAGATGATGAGAGGTAGTGAAAACATGGTCGGATAGTTGATATATATTGCAATAATCCAGAGATGATGAGAGGTAGTGAAAACATGGTCGGATAGTTGATATATTTTGGAGGTAGAACTGACAAAATATGCTTATGGATTAGGTAGAAGTATGAGAGAAAAGGAGGAATCAAGGATGACTTCAAAACTTTTGACGTGAACAATGGGAACGATTGCGTCGCCATTTACTTATTGGGAAGACTGCAGGATAAAGAAGTTTGGGAGAGAAAGATTAGGAGTTTAGATGTGGACATGTTAAATTTTGAATGTAGGTATTGAGCAGGCTTTTGGTTACAAAAGTCTGGAGTTCAACTCTAAGGAAGTAACCAGGGTTTTAAGTAATAATCCACTTCCTTGAACCAGATATGAATGACTTACTGAGGCAAGATATAAATACCTGCCTGTTGTACACCTAACCACTGAAAGCAATTAGAAGTAAAAACCTCTTGTATCTGAGTTCTCTAAACTGATAAGAAAAAAACACAGCAGAACTGTTCTTGAGAAGTGAATTAAAATTTTGAAAAAGCTGTTGTTGTATATTAATAAAAACAAACATTTATTGAGTGCTTATTATGGCAGGCACCACTCTGAGCACTTTGCATGGATTGCCTAATATAATCCTACAGCAACCAGATGCAGTGGTACTATTATTGCCACTATTTTTATGGAGAAGGAGACTAAGACTCAGAGTTGTTAAGTAACCCACACAAGGTTACATTGCCAATCTGTTACAGAAATAGACTTTGAATCTTGACAGGCTGTTTCCAAAGCTCATGCTCTTAACTACACTATACCTTCAGACTGGAGATAATAGAGAAAATGAAGATAGACATAAAAACAGTAGATAGAGATCAAGATGCAACCAGCCCCTAGGGATCACAAGCAACCAGCCCCTATGGATCACAAGCAAAGGGTTCTTTATTCAAAGGCAACTGGTCTTTGAATATGTAAGGCTAAACTTGATACCGTTGTAATTAACTAGTTATTAATAATAGGAAAGAAGAAAAATAAAAGGCCAGATATTATAGACATGTCATTTGGGCAGCTTCGCCAGAAAGCTAAAACTTTATACTCCCCAGGGGGCCAACAAAGGAGAGATAGAAGCATGCCCAGTAAAATTGGGGTGACATAGGAAACTTGCTTACTGTCTTTCACACCTGAGAACAAAGATCATTGGCCAAAATGAGCATGGCCACAGCAAGGGTGTGAAATTTGGGATATTTAACCCCCTGAACAAAGGAGTTAGCTCTCTTGTGCTCTTTTGTTTTCGGGACCCTTGGGACTCTCTTATTGCACTCTCCTGCTTTTACCCACATGGCCCTGGGCCATGTGGACCTCCACACACAATGGATTAATGGACTGCAACTAGCCTGGTACTGTACTGGACCGGTCTTCAACATAGAAAGGAAATTTTGGACAGTGCTTTGCTTCTAGCTTTACTGAAATCCCAGCTACACTTCTATGAGGGGAATGTGACTTTAGAAATGATCCAAATAAAAATCACTTATTCTCAGAAAATTCTTTTTCTCAAAATATCATAAGGACTCCACCCCAAGCAGCATATAGTGAGGGAAAGGACCCTCTACTTTGAAAACAAACTTATACATAATTCTTTTTCCTAACATTTTATTACAAAAATTTTAAAACACATAGAAAAGTGGAAAGAATTATAAAACAAACACCGTTATCTCTACCACCTAGATTCTATATTAAAATTTCTTTTTAATAATTAACATAGCTAAATTTGCTTTCTCACATATCTACCCATCTCTTTATCTTTCAGTCCACCTTAATACTTTGATGCATTTTAAAATAAGTTAAAAGTATCAGTACACTTACCCCTAAATACTTAAGCTACATGCATGATTCTGGGATTCACATTCCAAAATTAAACCAATACTATTGGATTTAAAGTAATTGGAAGTAAAGTTGAAGGGGCTGAATGTGACTACAGTGAAGTTCATGGAATTGTCTAAGGTTAAAGATTATATTACCTTGTTTAAAATATTAATTGGTAATATAGTGGTGAAGTAATTTTCAACTCTGTCCACACAGAGGATGGGGAGGCACGTGAGAGGGATGAAATTCGGCATGACAGGCGGAAAGAGAGACAGCATGACCGGAATCTTTCCAGGGCAGCGCCTGATAAGAGGTAGGTGCTATTTGAGATAAATATGAATTATGAAGATTGGCCTTTGTGAACCTTTTAGAGAGGAGGTTTAGTCCACTAATACCAATTTTCTTCTCTTAGTTTGATGACTTAATAAATCAGCACTTACTTTCTTGCACCTAACTACTTACCTTGTCTTAGCAGAATTGACTATCCATGGAAGTAATCTTTTCTTCCATCGCCTTGTAGAGTCAGGTAGAATTGAGAATGATGGGAATAGAGAAAAGGAAATGCAGATCATGTTTGTGAGAAGAAGGTAATGGATAGGACTGTTCTGGTCTGTTCTTTTCCAATTTCAAATGGTGAGACAAATTTATTATGTGCCAGTTCCTTTAGACAGGAAATATAAGCTGTAATACCTTTATTGAGGGCCTTTTACATGCAGAGCACTCTATGAAGTACAATGGGGGAGAAAAGCAGGTTTTGTAAGAAGTGAAAATCGGCCACTTCTCATGAGCAGTTTCACTTAAAATTCAGAAAGGTAGAGCTATTATATAAAATGATGGATAAAAAAAATTTTTTTAATAAAATGAATTGGGAAAATTGACACAGCACTTTGTTTAAAATTAAAATATAGTTGACGTACAGAAAAAGCACTCTTAATAAGTACAGACTTGTATAGAACAAACTTGAAATAATGTAGGGATTGGTGAAGTTTGTGGTTCACCAAAGGTTTAGGACTGAAATTGCTGAAAAGTTGAAGAAATGCTGTCATATGGAGGTAAAATTCTGAATGAGAGTTAAATGCAAATATAAAACATCTTATTTCCAAATGAGCAGTTTTCAAGGCTCTCATCATCCTAAGAGCTGATACAATCCATTTTCCTCATTCATATCTTAAACACGAAAAAGAAGATTCCTGTTGGTGGTGGTGTTCATTTTTTAATGGCATATTTCATCTCTCTGGATAAGTGAAGTCATGGAGAAGCAGAAAATCTGAATTTAGAGTTGTGGTTAAATGTATAGTGAAGAAGAAAGAGGAATGAAGTATGAGAGTGTGCAGTTAATATACTTTTGGTCTGAAATTCCTAAGCTACAAAAATCAAAATAGCTCTGTACATAAATTGGACCATTTAAGTGGCTGAGAATTGAAAGCATAGGAAAGCTGTAAACTTGTGATTTAATGAAATCAGATTGTCTATAGAAGTCATTTTTAAGACCTGAGCTTCTAGCAAAATAAATGACGACAGTTACCATGGTTTCATTGCAATGTAGATTGCATTACATACTGAAACAGCAGGGGAATTAATCTGAATGTCGAAAATCATAATGAGTAATCCAGTCATGGATGTGTTTTCCTCAAAATTCTAATAGGATAAAATTACTAAATGTGGTTATGTAAAAAAACCTGATTCCAGCTTATTGAAAATGATTCGTGTGATACAATTAATTTGTATCCAGTCCTACCCATCCTCTTTTAATAATAGCAAATATAGACTGTAGCAGTTTCATATCTCAGCATGTATTGTAAGGTGCTTGTTTGTATTAAAGACTTCCGTGTCAAGAATGAATCTCTTAGCAATTCCTTCCAGCTAACAGGAGGGTCTAATTATAAAACCCTACCTACCTCTCCCAGTAATCATCTAGCTGAAATGCTGTTAAAGGGCTGCCAGCATTATCAGGGAATTATGCGTTTGCAGGGAATATGTTTGAGATATTAACAGGACATACACATTTCCTTAGCTTCTGAGATTGCTTATGTTTTTAAAATTGAAATTCAGCTTGTCTGTGAAGAGTTTTCAGTTAGTAACATTGTATTTTGAAACAGGTCGAAACTGCAGAGAAATGAAAATCGAGATATCAGTGAGGTCATTGCTCTTGGTGTGCCCAATCCTCGGACTTCCAATGAAGTTCAATATGACCAAAGGCTGTTCAACCAATCCAAGGTACAATAGAAATAGAGTTAATTTGCTCTGGCTGGTGTTGCTCGATGGTTAGAGCGTTGCCTGCACACCAAAGGGTCAAAGGTTCGATTCCTGGCCAAGGGCATGTACCTGGATTGCAGGTTCAATCGCTAGCCCGGTTGAGGCATGTACAGGAAGCAAGTAAATGATGTGTCTCTCTCACATCAATGTTTCTCTCTTCCTTCCCTCCTCCCCCCTCACCTTCTTCTCCCTTCTTTCCAATCTCTAAAAATCAATGAAAAAATATCCTCGGGTGAGGGTTAACACCCACAAAAAACATAGAGTTATCTTAAATATTGATATGAATACCAAACCTCTGGGAAAAGAAAATGAACATATAGATTTGGATCAACCTAACGCAGATGATAGAAAAAAATTGTAAGTTGCATATTATAACTTAAGAAAGAAAATGAAACAGCTCTGATTTTTACCTCTTACAATTAGCTAAGATTTGAGACATTAGTGGAAAAGAAAAGAAATTAGGTTATAAAACTTGGCTCTGGCCCTCGTCAGGTGGCTCAGTTAGGTGGAGCATTGTCCCGTACACCAAAAGTTCGCAGGTTTGCCCTAACCGGTTTGGCTCAGTGGATAGAGCATTGGCCTGCAGACTGAAGGATCCCAGGTTCAATTCCGGTCAAGGGCATGTACCTTGGTTGCGGGTACATCCCCAGTAGTGTGTGTGCAGGAGGCAGCTGATCAATGTTTCTTTCCCATTGATGTTTCTAACTCTCTAACCCTCTCCCTTCCTCTCTGTAAAAAATCAATAAAATATATTTAAAAAAAAAAAAAAGTTTGCAGGTTTGATCCTCCGTTGGGGCCCATATCAACTTTTCTCTCTCTCATTGGTTTCTCTCCCCTCCCTACCCTTACCCCTTCCTCTTCTCTATAAAAATCAATAAAAACATATCCTCAAGTGATGATTAAATAAAAAAAAATTTTAAGCAAGGTAGGTGCCTGCCCTCAAAATATGGGGGCGTGAGGGGGAGCTAGATATGCCTTTGTCCTCAAAGTCTACTGGAAAAGACAAGATTAATGTATATAAATAAAAACAAGACTGTGGTAAGAATATAAAAGTATAAAGTTCTGGGATATAGGGGGGAGGTTAATTATGACTGGGGAGTTTTTAAGATCTGAAGGTAGCATTTGAGTAAGTTCTAGTTAATAAGTTACTGGGTGCTTCTTATATTCCCAGCATTGTTCTAAGCCTTTTACTTGTATTATCTTATTTAATCCTTACAAAAACCCTATGAAGTCACACTATTATTACCTCTATTTGAAGATGAGGAAATTCTGACACATAGAGGTTTAGCTCGTAACTAATGGAACTCAGATTTCATTGATGAGCTGTCTTGATGTCAAAGCTTGTGTTCTTAAACACTATATGCAATGGCATTTTACCAGTCTGAGCAAAGGGGGTTAGGCACGAAAGCTCCACATAAGTAAATATTTGACAGTTACCCTTTACAACTTTAGGCTTAAATCACTTAAATTTTTCTAAATATATGGAATAAGTTTGTTGACTTAAGATTTTCATTGAGAGCCCTGTTATCTCATGCTATGATAGTGATGTTCTCTGGCAGTTAAGGGGCATATTATTACTCTGAATGGCATCAGATGTTTTATGGTACTTCCATCTTTTTGCCACTATGTCTATACAGATTCAAATTGTCAAGTAACTGCTTATACTAGAGTCCCCCAGTTTTAATGACTACTTTGCTAGTCAAACTTGTTAATGAGTACCTAATTTAAGCTAAGAACCCGAAGGTGATATGAACAAGTTTATGGACTTTTTAAATGAAGGTTGTTGAAAATGTGAGCTATAAATGAATGTAGTCAGATTCAACTTTTAATAAATTATAACATATACTTATAATGTTCTCTACAGGGCATGGACAGTGGTTTTGCAGGTGGAGAAGATGAAATTTACAATGTTTATGATCAAGCCTGGAGAGGTGGTAAAGATATGGCCCAGAATATTTACAGGCCCAGTAAAAATCTGGATAAAGACATGTATGGTGATGATCTAGAAGCCAGAATGAAGACCAACAGATACCAAGCAAACGGTTCAGTTTCAATGTTTGCATGAGTGCAAGTGAAGTAGTTTATAATTTGACTCTTTCTCTTTTTCCCTAGATTCGTTCCCGATAAGGAGTTTTCTGGTTCAGACCGTAGGCAAAGAGGTAGAGAAGGACCAGTTCAGTTTGAGGAAGATCCTTTTGGTTTGGACAAGTTCTTGGAAGAAGCCAAACAGCACGGTGGCTCTAAAAGACCCTCAGATAGCAGCCGCCCCAAGGAACATGAGCATGAAGGCAAAAAGAGGAGGAAGGAATAGATACACCTCTTCACAGTGAATGGACTATTACCCATAACCCTAATGATGCAAGTCATATGGGCAAACACTTTGTAAACGGGACAGAAAAAAACCAAATCTGGGGTCAGATCCCAGAACTACTTTTTATTACAGCAGAAAGCGGGGAATGGAAAATTCTACTTTGAACTATTTAGTTTTTTTAAAGAGTGGGTTGTGTTTGTGCTTCTCCCACCTTTTGGCATTTATAGAACATACTGCCCCATAAATGAAATTAAGACCACTTCCTTTTATGTGACGTTAGTACTTTGGGGTTAATATTTTGTGTAAGAATGACTGCTTGCTTATGAGTAAAGTTAACCCAACCACAGTGAGTAGAAGGATGTTCACCTATTGGAACTGTCCTGCCAAATGATGTATGCCCCTAATGTGCTCTGTTTTAATTTGGAGTGGGGAAAAGTAAGCGCTTGCTTGGTGCACCTATTTGTTTCAATTAAAAACATTTAGACAAAATTTTGTTTTGTTCCTTTATTTAATAGGTAGTAATAGTCTTAAAAATCTTTCTCTTCATCAGATGTTTGATCCCCTTGCAAAACTTTTGGTCTCTGAGCTTGAACATGGAGCTGAAAAAAAAAAAAAAATCAAGTAAGCACTGTAAAGAAAGCCAATGTCTGCAAAAACATTAAAACTGAAAACCCCTTAAGACTGCCTTTTTATTAGGAAGTCAGCACCAATAAGCCAAGAGGATGTTCTTTGTAAGACTCCCTGAATTTCAATTAAAAATTGTAAATTAGCCCAGCCTCAGTTGGTGGTCTGATGCACCAGGTCAACCAGTTCGATTCCCAGTCAGGGCACATGTGGACTCAGTCCCCAGTAGGGGGCATGCAGGAAGCAGCCAATTGGTGTTTCTATATATTTCTCCCTCTTCCTTCCTCTCTATGAAATCTATAAAAACATTTATTTAAAAAAATTGTAAATCAGTTTGACCCAAGGCCACATAATAAGTGGAAAAGCTAGAATTTCATCCTCTGATAAATAGGCTGCCGTTTCCACTGCTTGGTGTTATATATGCTTGCTACCCATTACCGAGTCTTCCTTACTTCCCTCCCCAGACCTTTTAGTACTGGGCACTCTACCACCACCACCATTCTTTAAAAGATCACCCCAAATCTCTGTCATTTCACACTTCTGACCTATTTCATTGATACACAGTAAGTACACGATATATAGAAAAATACTTACTTTTACTCCATCAATAACATGACTGTCATGTTGTAGTGCATTCTGAAGTTCTTCTTCTGAAGAAAAGTGAATCCAACCCATACCTCTGTGAAAGCCAGTCTCTTTGTCCTAAAAATTCAAAATGTAAGAAAATAATCATGAACTTGAGAAAGTTTCTATAAGCTCCAAATCAAACTACCAATGTTTTATTTGCCAAAATGGGATAACAGACATTTTAATGAATGTCAAAAACCTTGCTTTAGCCCAGCCCCTGTGGCTCAGTGGCTGAGCATCAACCCAGGAACCAGGAGGTCACTGGTTTGATTTCTGGTCTGGGCACATGCCTGGGTTGCAGGCTTGACCCCCAGTAGGGGGTGTGCAGGAGGCAGCCAATGGATGGTTCTTTCTAATCATTGGTATTTTCCTCCCTCCCTCTCTGAAATCAATAAAAAACAAAAACCTTGCTTTAATGGATATTCACTCTCCTAGTTACCCAAAGCTTAATCCCTACATTCATCTTAACACTAGAGGCCCGGTGCATGACATTCGTGCATTGGGGGTGGGGTGGGGGAGTAGGAGATGGTGTCCCTCAGCCTGACCTGTGCCCTCTCACAGTCCAGGACTCCTTGGGGGATATCTGACTGCTGGCTTAGGCCCGGACCTAAGCCGGCAGTCGGACATCCCCTGAGGGGTCCTTAGCGCTGCCATGGAGGCGGGAGAGGCTCCTGCCACCTCTGCCGTGCTCACCAGCTGTGAGCCCAGCTTCTGGCTGAGTGGCACTCTCCCTGTGGGAGCACACTCAGCTAGAAGCTGGGCTCACTGCTCCTTAGCGCTGCCTCGGAGGTGGGAGAGGCTCCCGCCACTGCTGCTGCACTCAGCTGTGAGTCCGGCTCTGGCTGAGCGGTGGTCCCCCTATGGGAGCACACTGACCATCAGAAGCAGCTCCTGTGTTGAGCAACTGCCCCCTGGTGATCAGTGTGCATCATCGTGACTGGTCGTTCCACCATCCAGTCAATTTGCATACTAGCCTTTTATTATATAGGATTCTCTGCTTTTTTGCCACCATTGGAGAAATATGAGAATGAGCTTCCTGTGCCATTCTAGATACAAATCACAGTAGCAGTAATAGTCAAAGGAAATTCTGATCACAAAAAGAAGTACTCTCCCTGTTTCTAACTTCCTCACTTCTAGAAACAAAATTTAAGCTTCAAAATCTTGTTATATTTCTGACACCAATCACCCTCATCACCACTACCATTATCGCCTGCTAAAAACAGTTAATTCTAGAAAGCCCACAGAAAAATTCAGCCCAGGATAAAGTAGAACAAATTATAGATTGATTTCTAAACCATCATGAGAAAGCAATGGGAATGTAATCAATATGAAAAGTTTTTTTAAAACGCACCCAACCTAATGAGGATAAAAATTAAAATAGATATTCTCTACCAATTTTATGATAAACTATCCTCTACGATCTCATTATTATAATACTGTAGCAGGCAGAATTCTAAGATGGCCCCATGATCCCCTTGTTACTCCCTGTATAATCCCCTCTGGTTGAGTGGAGGGGGAGCGGGGACACGGACCTGTACTATTCTAACTAAAAGAATACATGGCAAAAGTGATGGGAAGTTGCTCCCTTGATCAGGTTATATGGCAACGGTGATGGGGTGTGATAGAGTGTCAATCTGTGACTATATTATAAGACTTATCTTAGCACACTGAAGAAAGAAACTCCCTTGCTGACTTTGAGGAAGCAAGCTGCCATCTTGGGAAATAGCCTACAGAGAAGCCAGGAAACAAAAAACTGCAGGTAGTCCCTAGGACAGTGATGGCGAACCTATGAACTCATTTTTTTGGTTGATTTTTCTTTGTTAAATGGCATTTAAATATATAAAATAAATATCAAAAATGTAAGTCTTTGTTTTACTATGGTTGTAAATATCAAAAAATTTCTATATGTGACACGGCACCAGAGTTAAGTTGGGGTTTTTCAAAATGCTGACACGCCGAGCTCAAAAGGTTCGCCATCACTGCCCTAGGATCTGAGAGCAGCCTCCAGCTGAAAGCCAGCAAGAAAGCAAAAGCTCAGTCCCACAATTGAAAGACGACAACTGCCAAAACCTGTAGGAGCTTGGAAATCAATCTTCCCCAGTTGAGCCTCTGATGAGACGAAAGTCCCAGCTGACAGGCTGCAGTTATGTAGTCACTCAACAGAGGACTCAGCTAGAGTGTACCCAGAATCCTGATTTACAGAAACCGTGAGATAATATATATCCTTTTGAGCCACTAAGTTTGTGGTAATTTGTTCTGCAACAATAAAAAACTAGCACAAGCCCTCACTGGTTTGGTTTGGCTCAGTGGATAGAGCATTGGACTGCGGACTGGAAGGTCCCAGGTTCGATTCCAGTCAAGGGCACATGGTCGGGTTGCGGGTTTGATCCCTAGTAGGGGGCGTGCAGGAGGCAGCCAATCTGATACTCTCTCATCATTGACGTTTCTATCTCTCCCTCTTCCTTCCTCTCTGAAATCAATAAAAATGTATTTTTTTAAAAAATTAAAAAAAAAGAAAAGCTAGCACAAATGCCTAGGATATGGTGGTGGTGTTTTTTCACTTTTTAAAAAAATATATATTTTATTGATTTTTTTACAGAGAGGAAGGGAGAAGGATCGTTAGAAACATCAATGAGAGAGAAACATCGAAAAGCTGCCTCCTGCACACCCCCTACTGGGGATGTACCCCCAAACAAGGTACATGCCCTTGACCGGAATCAAACCTGGGACCCTTCAGTCCACAGGCTGACGCTCTATCCACTGAGCCAAACAGGCTAGGGCTGTTTTTTCACTTTTTAATCAGTATCACCCAAATTTTACCAACAAAGACTAAACAGCTTCACTCCATTAGACATACAGGTAAGTTGACATGCTTTGACAAAAACAAAACAAAAAAGGAATTAAAGAATAACATTAATACTTAAAAAAAACTCACAAAAGGTACAGTGCACTTTCGTATATGGCCAAACTGTGCAAAGTGTTCTCTCAGCTCACCTGTATAGGAAGAGAAAACATTGAAAGTAGTTAATGCATTTTGTATCCTCCATCCTAGATTGTAGATAGAAAGCAAAACGTGTCCTAGAACTCCAAACTTCTTGTGAACAGGAGCTACTTGGCATTTCCTGAAGCCTTAAGATTTAGGAGGCAGCTAAGGTGTTGACTATGAAGCTGTAATGTACCAGATTTGCGGAGGTGATGGGGTAGGGACATGGACTGATAAATTGCTGAGTTAACTGTAGTCTTCATCCCCAACAAATACCATCATACCAGACATTGTACTAAGTGCCTGCATTATAATCCCTATGAGAAGATCACATAGAAGACAATTACTACAAAGAGATTTCCAAATAAAATCTCAATTTACTTGCCTTTCATAATTTAAAGTTTACACTAAGTTAAATAATTGGTTTTCTAAAATTTGTTGAGTTGATCCTACCTACAACCTTCCTGCCTTATTTCCCATTGCTATATAGCAAATGAAATTCTGTGTATGCATGCTGTCACTTCCCATCTTTGCATGTCATTCTTTCTCCTTGACATGTCAGTAATCCTATCTCCTCCTGCCTAAACTGTAATTATCCTTCAAGACCCAGGCCAAATACATCCACTGAATATTATTTCATTGAGGTTCTACTGAAAGACAAGACAACATACAGTACCCTATGAGGTGGGTATGAGCAGTGGATAATGTTAAAGACCAAAAAACAACATGATCTCTTTCTCTCCTGAACTACAAGGCTTGTACTGTCTGATTTGCATTCATATTACTTGCTTATTTCCCCTAGTTCAGTGGTCGGCAAACTGCGGCTTGCATACCAACTTCTGCGCATGGGCCATGAAGTTTCAATTGCACTGTACATGTGCGCCTGCATGTGGTGTTTTGTGGAAGAGCCACACTCAAGGGGCCAAAGAGCCGCATGTGGCTCGCGAGCCGCAGTTTGCCGACCACTGCAGGCCTAGTTCATCTAACCTCATTGGTTCAACAACCACCTACACTTGTTTGTAAGCCTCCTCCCCTCTACCACTACAGTGAAAGCTCCTGAGTGTTGAGTCCACTATGCCCACAGTGAATGATACACAGTTGGGAAATATTTGCTAAATGAATAAATGTCTGCTAACCCTTCAACAACCCACAGAGACTAAATTTCTTAAGAGCTCTATAGTTGGTCAAACCAGTTGGCAAGATCAGAATCTCACAGAACATGTTACTGGAGGATAAACAAAACAGTGTTAAAAATACATGTCTTAAACCAGGTATTAAAGTTTTAGAAAACATTCACTTCCCAAACAAACCAGCTCTGCAAGATAAACCTTTCCCCAAATTAACTACAATTTTTTTGAAAAAACAGCTACAAGCACGAGGAACAATGCCTACCACATAATAGATACCCTTTAAATATTTGATGAATGAATGAACTGAGAGAGACTTTCAAAATTGAATGTTCTACAGACTCTCTTGGAGATTATATACTGAGTGGCCAGATTATTATGACCACCTGACATTTGTAGGCAAATTAGCTATAATTTCGTGCTGAAGTTGCTAGAGGGCCAGACCATTATAAATAGGGAAACAGGTTGTTTACCACGACAGTAGAAGTGATTTTTTTCTGAAGATATGGGTAAACAACGCG
>NW_005354673.1:4285365-4314323 GCF_000412655.1 Myotis brandtii
AAGCACACATAGGGCTGGCTCTTTCATAAAAAGGGAAGTTCTGCTTGTAGCTCTGTTTAGAATTTGAATTCATTTTCTCTAAGCCCACCGCGGTGAATAAAGTGTAACTCCAAACTCTCTGAGCATTGCTTGATTTATTCCGGTTCTCTGTAACATATATGCATATGCATATGTATATACACACATACATATATATGTGTATATAAATTTCAGAGAGAAAAGGAGAGGGAAAGAAACATCAATGATGAGAATCATTGATTGGCTGTCTCCTGCACACCCTACACTGAGGATCGAGCCCGCAACTGGGGCATGTGCCCTGACCGGGAATCCAACTGTGACTTCCTTGTTCCTAGGTCCACGCTCAATCACTGAGCCATGCCGGCCGGGCTCTTGGAGGGTTTTATATCCCCCATTACGGTCTGGAATCTCACATTTGCAAGATGCTGAAGAAACCCCTGAGCCTTTCTACAGTTTCACAGGGCCTAAGCAAGACATTTTACTGGGTTTGGTCTTTACCCCCAACCTATTGAGAAGGTGAGACACAGAGTGATCTATTTCCCATCCAACTATCATATCTGGGCCACAAAAATTAAGAGAAGCTACCCTTGTTCTATTGTTTAAGGGAACTGACTCACACATGGATTACCCATGTGACTGTAAGCAAATGTAAAATCTTGTCATAAAGATGTAAATTGTAAAACTGCTTATGTAAATTCTGGTAAGCAAAGGTAAAAACCTTACCCCAAAACAGCAGCCAAAAAAAAAAAAACCAATGTTGGTGAGAGATTTCAGTATTGATTACTCCTAACCTTCTATCTCCCGCCTATGCCTCTCCCATGCGCTTCAATTTTAGTAATCATGAAAATAACTACCATTTATTGAGTACTTACTCTACGTTTAGCACAAGTTTAAGCACTATACATAGAAACTCGTTCCCAGTCGCATGAGGAAGGTCCTGACTCCATTTTACAGGGGATGACATGGAGGCACCGTGGCGAGCCCTTTCCCCAGGTGCCTCCCGCGAGTCGGGTTGCAGGATTGAATGGCCGGCGTGGAATTCTAGCCAAGCAGTACGGCTTCAGGCCACACTTCCCACTCAGCCACACGCAACCTCCTCTGTCCAGCACATTCCAACTTAACTCCTCTCCCTGCCACCCGCTTCTCCTACATTCTAACCACGAAATCCGCCAACGTTGAAACCTGGAAGCCATTCCTCCCTTCCCCTCACCGGGTGCTCTACCGCCTTTCAAGACATCACGAAAAGCTGTCGATTTTGTTTTGTTCACATCAATGGGTCCGACCTCCCTTCTACCACTCCCCTAGTTTTGCAAGATGCTGAAGAAACCCCTGAGCCTTTCTACAGTTTCACAGGGCCTAAGCAAGACATTTTACTGGGTTTGGTCTTCACCCACAACCTATTGAGAAGGTGAGACACAGAGTGATCTACTTCCCATCCTACTATCATATCTGGGCCACAAATATTAAGAGAAGCTACCCTTGTTCTATTGTTTAAGGGAACTGACTCGACACATGGATTATCCATGTGACTGTAAGCAAATGTAAAATCTTAAGTCATAAAGATGTAAATTGTAAAACTGCTTATGTAAATTCTGGTAAGCAAAGGTAAAAACCTTACCCCAAAACAGCAGCCAAAAAAAAAAAAACCAATGTTGGTGAGAGATTTCAATATTGATTACTCCTAACCTTCTATCTCACGCCTATGCCTCTCCCATGCGCTTCAATTTTAGTAATCATGAAAATAACTACCATTTATTGAGTACTTACTCTACGTTTAGCACAAGTTTAAGCACTATACATAGAAACTCGTTCCCAGTCGCATGAGGAAGGTCCTGACTCCATTTTACAGGGGATGACATGGAGGCACCGTGGCGAGCCCTTTCCCCAGGTGCCTCCCGCGAGTCGGGTTGCAGGATTGAATGGCCGGCGTGGAATTCTAGCCAAGCAGTACGGCTTCAGGCCACACTTCCCACTCAGCCACACGCAACCTCCTCTGTCCAGCACATTCCAACTTAACTCCTCTCCCTGCCACCCGCTTCTCCTACATTCTAACCACGAAATCCGCCAACGTTGAAACCTGGAAGCCATTCCTCCCTTCCCCTCACCGGGTGCTCTACCGCCTTTCAAGACATCACGAAAAGCTGTCGATTTTGTTTTGTTCACATCAATGGGTCCGACCTCCCTTCTACCACTCCCCTAGTTCAGCGCCTCATCTTTGAGCTAAATGACTGAAACTGCCTTTCAGTTCGTCTCCTCGCCTCCCATCCTGCCCCTTTGAATTCATCCCCCGCAGCGCAATCAAATCAAACCCTTCTCAATGGTAAATCTTAACGTTTCCGAGGAACAGCCTTTCCACCAAATCACCCCGATGGGCAGGAGAGCGTGAACACGCGCCCCAAAAGCTCAAGGGACATCCCTACACGGTTACTCGCAAGCATGTCCTTCTGCTCCTCGGTGAGCGCAGAAGCGGACCCAGCCTCCTAAGGCAGCCACCAGCGGCCGCAGGGCTGCGCCGAAAGCAGAGCTCCGGGGAGTCGCTTGCACCCGAAAAGTCCGCCCGCCAGGTCCCCATCACTCACTTGAAGAGGCGGTCCAGGGGATTTTCCTGACAAAGGCCACGGGCCGACTGCTACTGGCCCGCAGAGCCATAGCGGCCCTCGCTGCCGACGCCGCCATCTTCAGCTTGAGGGACCTCGGCGACCTGAGGTCACGACCCCGGAAAAACCTGCCGCCGCCAGAGCACGGGGATCTGCTTCCGGGTCAGAGGGGGCCGGGCAGCGAGATGGGGAAGATGGCGGCGGCCCTGGGCTCCGTGGCTACTCTAGCGACAGAGCCTGGGGAGGACGCCTTTCGGAAGCTTTTCCGCTTCTACCGGCAGAGCCGCCCCGGGACCGCAGACCTGGGCGGGGTCATCGACTTCTCGGCGGCCCGCGGCTCGGGGCCCGTGGCCCACAAGGTACGGAAAGGGGCGGGCGCGCCTCCCCTATGGCTTGCCTCGCTTCCTGGGGGGTTTCAGTGCCCTCCTCACCCCTTTCCGCTTCCAGACTGGAGGTGATTGAGCGACCCCCGCCCTCCGCGGACTCGGAGTTGAACTGCCCACGAAACGTCCCTCTTTGGCGATGAAGAGCTCTGCCGCTGGTTTCTCCACGTGGCTATTCGTGGCGGTGCCCTGGGTCAAAAATGCCTGGGAATAGGTGTTTATTCCTTCCATTAGCTGCCCACTTGCCTTTCTACTTCGATTTGGGTTAAAAAAAAAAACAACAACCGTAAACCATGTTCGTAGACGTTAAGGTAGCGCTCAGCAGTTTTGAAAAAGCCAACCACCCGAATAATCCCCGAGCTGAGAGGGATCGCTGTTGTCCTGAAAACTGGCACGGGCCTTGGCTGAGCCTCCTGGGAAGAAGGCGTTCAGAGGTTATTCAGAGGTCATCTCTCCAAGTTGAAAGGGAAGGGTTAACGAGTCGAAGCATCATCCATTATTTCTACCTTTGGGCGGGGCGCAGGGTGCACGGGGAGAATCACAGCTCCAGTGTAATGTGTATTTCCTTTGCAGTTACTTTAACCCTTGAGGATGCCCGATCCCATAATTTGCCCTTGGTGTTGTCCACAGGTGGCTGGATGAGGCATTCTTTCCAAGCTTAGTAATTGTTCTCAGTAAGATTGGAATGCCACCATACCACCACGTTTGTCCGGAACTTGGCTTCTTAAGAAGCTTCACTTGTTAGCAGAAATGGTCTTAGAGTTGTCAGAACAACATACAGAAAGTCTGCACCCCTGCAATGATACAGTTGATTCACGGGAGAGTCCCTCAGACCCTTACTCGGCTACTTTTGCCCATGACTTGACCATCATACATACTTTTAGAATTAAGTCACCTGAGAAGGAGACATTGTGTGTAGCGCGTACCTAGAACAGTACCAGTAAGTACTCAATAAATACACTATGGAGTAATAAAAACTTTGGTATTTAGTTACCCAGCTCAAAACAGATTGAAAGTAGCAACTTAGAGAAGAAAGTTACTATTAAAAGACACCTAATGAGAGCAGTGGAGGAAGTAATGGCAACAGTTTGGCAAGGGATGGGGGCGGGGGACAACAGAAAAAAATTTTAAAAGGTCAGGATTGCCCTAGCCAGTTTGGCTCAGTGGATAGAGCTTTGGCCTATGGACTGAAGGGTCCCGTTCTGGTCAAGGGCACATGCCCAGGTTGCAAGCTCCATCCCCAGTAGGGGGCCTGCAAAAGGCAGCCAATCAATGATTCTCATCATTGATGTTTCTCTCCTCCCTTCCTCTCTGAAATCAATAAAAACATTTAAAAAGAAAATCTCAGGGTTTGGTTCAGTTTAGCATATGATATTTTAGGTCCTTTAGGGTGTTGCTGAATTACAATACACTATTAAGTATGGGCCATTTAAGAAATCACAAAATGTTTAAAAACATTTTATCAACCTTTAGGTACCTGGAAAAGTTAGCTTGGTCAGGACTCTCAGAGAGTTCCAGATAGCCATTTTATTATGCAGACTAGTTAAACACCAGCCACTTGTTGGTATTTTGTCTGGAAATCTCCACACTTGGTGAAGTTAATAGGATGAGAGATAACATCTTTTTGGAAGAGATCATTTGATGTATTCTAAGGCAAGCCAGACCTAAGTTTATTCATGGAAGATTAAAGTTGTTTTTTTCTAAATGTCTCTACTTTAGTGACTGCATTGGATCTCTTAACCAATTTAATGATCCATCTATAAGATGCCCTACATGCAATTAAAACTCCCATGAACCCCTGAAAAACTTAATCCCTAATTAATTAACAAAGACAAAAGGTTCCAAGTTTCAATTTGAAGTTTTATCTAAAAGATGCAAATAGCCAAGCCGGTGTGGTTCAGTGGTTGAGCATAAATCTATGAACCAGGAGGGCATGGTTCAATTCCTGATCAGGGGGCATATGCCCAGGTTTCGGGCTCAATCCCTGGTAGGGGGCATGCAGCAGGCAGCTGATCAATGATTCTCTCATCATTGATGTTTCTATCTCTTTCACCCTCTCCCTCTCTGAAATCAATAAAAAATATATTTAAATAAATAAGCAAATAAAAGAGAATACATATTGTACTTTTAACAAACAGGGTTCCTAATATTTTATTGACAGATTGTATGGTTAGAGTACTCTCTTTCCATTCTCACCCTCCCCAGCCTGGTGTTCCTCATAGCTCTGTTTAAACACCAACTGTAGCCCTAGCTGGTTTGGCTCAGTGGACAGAGTGTCGGCCTGAGGACTGAAGGGTCGCGAGTTCAATTCCAGTCAAGGGCATATGCCTGGGTTGCAGGCTCAGTCCCCAGTAGGGGGTGTGCAGGAGGCAGCCGATCAATGATTCTCTCTCATCGATATCTCTATCTCTCTTCCCTTCCTCTCTGAAATCATTTTTATATTAAAATAAAAATAAACACCAACTGTATACAAATGCCTCAGAAGCATTATTAGCCCTAACGGAAGTAAACAGCATTGTGACTCGGTATTCCAGCACACCAAACACTAGAGTCCTAAAAGAAATCACAAAGGTATGATATCATAAGAAAAGGTAATCTTTAAGGCAAAAATCAGCTTGCTTCTTATTACTACTTATCTTAATTCTATATAGCTCTCTAGTGTTTGTTAGTATATGGATGAGGAAACTGAGGCTCTAAGAAGTGACTTATCTAAGTCTTATATCAAGTAAGTGATGGGACTAAGTTTAGGATCCCGGACTTAAGACTCCTAACTTTGCCCCATACCAGAAATATCTTTAGAGCTTTGAAGTTCTCAGATTTGATCTGTAAAATAACTTTAGCCCTCTAACTTGTTTCCTTCCTGCCAGGTGGTCAGATCTCAGCTGAGTGTGTCCTCAGTCAGTGACCACGATGCACACAGAGCAGGGCTTCAGCCGGTCAGCAATTGGCGAGCTTATGGACTGGAAGGCTATCCTGGTGAGTGCAGCTGACCTACAAGGTGAATTCAATCATTTATCTAATTTTAGAAGAGGAGCTAGTAAATACACAAAAGAAGAACAGCAAACACACAGAAACATTCCTCTCTCCAACCCCTCCTAAATTCTGCCTCATCTAAGATTTCCATTTATGTAGCACTCCTAAAGGACAGAACAGGAGTCACTAGTGCTGCTTATATTGCACACCAGGTACAAATGAAAAATAGGACATTAACTCTGGGCTTCCTGCCACAACTCTCTGAACATCCACCTACTCTGGCAGAAGAACCACTTTGAGTGATAGAATAATTAATAATGGTCACTCCAGACTGGCTGGCATTGCTCTGTGGTTGAGTGTCAACCTATGAACCAGGAGGGCATGGTTTGATTCCCGGTCAGGCCACATGCCGATGTTGCAGACTGGATCCCCAGTGTGGGGTGTGCAGAAAGCAGCTAATCAATGATTCTCTCTCATCATTGATGTTTCTATCTCTCTTCCTCTCTGAAATCAATAAAAATATATTTTAAAAAATAAAAATGTTCACTCCAGTCACAAAATCCCTGTATTCTCAAATGGCATAACAACAACTTAAAAATTATTGGTATCATCAGGGCTGAACATTTGAAAAAAGAATTACAGTAATGAGATCAAAAGTCCTAAAATTTTAGTGATATTGGGTAGCTCACTTTACAGATAAAGTAATAAGATTAATTATTATGAACTATTCAGAAGATATGGAAATGCTTTATTTGGTCAAGTAATCTTACATCTGTCATCGTGTTTCTTTCTAGAGGACATAAAGTTAACATTGCATTTGTGATTTCAAGTATGGATTAAAAGCAAGAGATACCCCTAAAAAGAAATATTAATTTTTGTGCTAAGGGCCAGGTCTATATTATAGCTCTTAATATAGTATGACCACTAAAGTATTTGTTAATAACGTGGGAAGGTGTAACAGCTTTTTAAAAAATTGTTTGGGTGGGTTTTTTTTATGTCTTGATTTTGAGAGAGAGAGAGAGAGACATCTATGTGAAAGAGGAACATCGATCGGTTGCCTCCCTCACATGCCCCCCCATCCAGGAGCCGAACCCACAACCTAGGTATGGGTTTGTCAAGTATCCTGGCAAAAATTTCCGGACCGGGAATTAAACCCACCACATTTCAGTGTACAGGACAGTGCTCTAACCAACTGAACCACACTGTCCAGGGCTGGAAAGTGTAACAGCTTTAATACATCCTATATAAGGCCTCATGAACTTTAGTTCTGTATTAAAGAACTAAAGATGATCTTATGACTGAAGTCACAGAGGAAACAATCAATTGGCCTTTACATATGAAAGCATTGCTCCCCATGAGTTTAGGTAAATGAGCATGCATCACCATCAGTCTTTTAATCACTGTTCTTGAAGGCTGCCCTTTACCTTTCAGACCCAGCTCCTGTTTTCAAGGCCATGTTTCTGTAATTGTGCCTTCTTCCCTTAACCAATTGGTCAGGCTACAAGGTTGTCAACCCTTCTTTGGTTTTCTTTTCTCCAAATTGGTGTCCTTGGTTTTCTAGGATTTTACACTTAAGCGACATCATTTAAGTTGGTACCTAAATGTGTCCCTAGAGTCTTTATTCTGATTTCCTAGCCATTATAAGCTGCATTTAATAGAATTATAATAATGTCCAAAACATGGGGGATGACAATCTCTTCTTACTCTGACTTGATTGGAAGGATTGTGTTTACTTGTGGATTCTATTAATTCTGAAGGAGCCTGGGCACACCACATCTTGTCCTTATGAGAGTGAGCAGGAAGATCATGGTTCTGAAGACTAGAAACTGAATCTGGGGAAGAGTAGACTTGAGGGGGAACATGACAGTGTCGAACATTTGAAAAGTTGTGCACAAGAAGGGATGGGAAGTAGTGCATACTAGTGGTTAAGGCCTAGGTTCTGACACCATACTACCTGGGTTCATGTCCTGGCTCTACTATCTACTATTATATGACCTTGGGCAAGTTTCTTAAGTAGTACCCACTTTATAGTGAGGATTATAGTGAGGATTAAATAAGAGTATCCTAGTAAAGTGCTTAGGTCAATGCCTGGCACGTAGTAAATAGTCATTAAATGTTAGCTGTAAAACTTGAAGTATTAATCAAGAAGAAGTAAAAGCTAATGTAGGTTTGCTCTGTGTGTCAGAACCTAAGGCCAATTCATGAACATTTGAAAGAGGCAAATTTTAACTCAGTGAAAGGATGACAATAGTTGTCTGAAATAGACTGCCTGAAAAGGTATTAAATTTCCTATCACTATTCAGGCTTGGACTAGGTCAGGGTATTCTTCCTTTAATCTCATATTTGGGGGCGGGGGTGTGCTGTAATCTTTTCTTTTTACATGGTGATAGCATGGTAAATTGTTGGGGGGTTTCATATCTTTTTTCTTTCAAAATAAAGACAGTCCTGTCACTCTCCTAAATTATTTGGATAATTTTACGGGTACATGAAATGCAAAAGTGACCTCCACATTTATAAGCAAGTATTCTCATTCCTGTCCTCCAACTTTAGAGAAAGAAGAGTTCCTTCAACTCAACCAGTCCCTTCACCTCTGACCCCACTTTCTTTCACCTCCTCTGGCTTTCACGACCTTGCTCTGTTCCTTTCCACACTTTGATTTTTAGCCAGTTCTCTTCAGCTGGCTCTTTCCTCACAATCTATAAGCATGCTTCAGTCTTTTTAAACCCTAAAATCCATAAACTCTCCCCTTATTTCTTTATTCTTTGACTACTCCTCAGCCTTTGTTTCTTTTCTCAACCAGGCTTTTAAAAGATATTATCTGGTCAGAGGGGACGGGGGTTGAGGAGCTCAGTGAAAAAGGTGAAGGGATTAAGCAAAACAAAACAAAACAAAAATATTCATAGACACAGACAACAGTTTGGTGATTACCAGAGGGAAAGGGGGTTGGGGAGAGGTAAAAGAGGGGAAATCGGGGAAAGATGGTAATGGAAGGAGACTTGACTTGGGGTAGTGAACACAATACAATATACAGATGATGTATTGCAGAATTGTACACCTGAACTCTATATAATTTTATTAACCAGTGTCACTCCAATAAATTCAATTAAATTTTAAAAATATATAAGACATTATCTATATTATTGTCTATTGTCCTATCTCCAGGTATTTCATGAAGGATAAAATTTTTTATCTCTTTATCTCTGGTTCTTAAGAAAGTGCACAGTGTGTGTCTGTTGAATGCTTGATGGATTAATCCTTGCCATGCATAGGATTCTAGTTAAATGTTATTATTGCTCTTTTACAAAGGAGAAAAGTGAGGTGAGATTACTTTCAAGGTTATAAGGATCTTCTCAGCATACATGCTGTAGGTATTTGCATTGTGCCATACTGAGCAGATGTACATACCATATTCCTTCCCTGCTGTATTAGTCAGGAGGCAGAAATCACACCAATTATTTTAACCGTGATAATTTATAGACTCATTAGCCAGAAAATAGAAAATGGAAAGGGCAAAAAGGGCACACTGAAATATCAAAGGTAGTAACTGCAGAAGCAGCCACCACCTCTGTACATGGTGACACTGGGTGAAAATTTGAGGGGTGACTGTGGCGGTTTCAATTCTAAAGTTTGCTTTGGGATAACACAAATGATAATTGTGGAATGTTTGTTTCCCTTGAGAGTAACCCCAAAAGCCAAAGGTATTTGCATAATGGTAGATGGCTAGTGATCTTCAAACTTAACTTTTTACTAACTTGAAGGAATTCCTCTTCCTCTAAAATTGGAGAATAGGAATGAGAACATTTGCTTGTAAGAATGGAAGCCACTAGAAGTATGAGCAAAAGAAGATGGAAAGTAAATATAAAGTAGAGGGTATAAGGAAGTCAACAGAAGTAAACTATCTGAATAACTGATGGAGAATTTCCTCCTCTCCTTTCTTTCCCACCCATCTTTTATATAGGTTTTATTTTCATCCCAAACCCCTTCCTCCCAGGTTACCAGTGGCACTGGGTGAAGCAGTGCCTTAAGTTATATTCCCAGAAACCTAATGTATGTAACCTGGACAAACACATGACTAAAGAAGATACCCAAGATCTATGGGAACAGAGCAAAGAGTTTCTAAGGTAGGTTTTATCAATCACAATAAAATGTTAGCATTCGCTCAAGTCATCACAGATCTTTAAAGGAACTGTTTTATAACAATGCAATGAAAGTAACTGGCCTGTTTATTTTTCCCTCATTTCCACGCAAATGCAGCAAAATTTTATTCTTCCCTCTAGAACATTTGGGCAGATGCTTTGACAATTATATTAAACTAGAGGGCCGGTGCACGATATTCGTGCACTGGGGGGGGGGGGGTCCCTCAGCCTAGCCTGCGCCCTCTCTCAGTCCTGGACGCCTTGGGGGATGTCACCTGCCGGCTTAGGCCCGATCCCCTCAGCCGGATTTGCCCATCCCTCTCGCAGTCTGGGACCCCTTGCACCTTACTGCCTGCCTGCAGCAGAAGTGGGAGAGACCGAGCCCGGCTTCTGGCTGAGCAGCGCTCCCCCTTGTGGGAGCCTACTGACCACCAGGGGGCAGCTCCTGTGTTGAGCATCTGCCCCCTGGTGGTCAGTGTGTGTCATAGCAACCAGTTGTTTTGCTGTTTGGTCATTTACATATTAGGCTTTTTTTATATAGGATTGAGATCCATTTCAAAGATTTGCTAATCATAGCTTAGATATCAAGTTCATCCTCAGTAATCATCAGATAATCCATTTTCATTCACCTTCAGCCCTTTTTTCTACTTAAAATGAGTTCCTGTGAAGACTGGTATCCTGGCAAAAAGTAACATTGAAAGCTCTTTACTTCTGCTCTTCTAGACAAAATCAATTCTAGCAGCTGTTTTATGGTAGGTCAGTTGTTCTTCATGAGAACTAATGTTTATACCTTAATGTTGTTTCAACATTCCTTCATTCCACAAATATTTCTTAGGGGCCAGTCATGTACCAGGCATGATGCTGAGCATTGGTGATACAAAGATAAGTAGGCCACTGTCCCTGTATTCAGGAATGCATCATCTGTGGCAGGAACTCAATATGACCAGGAATAATTATAATAGAGCTCAGCAAGAAAAATGCTGTGGGGGCCAGAAGAAGAAATAATTCTTTCAGGCAGGAAGGAGGTGTCAAAGAATTAAAAAATGATATTTTTAGTTCATTGACTTCCTTTTCCCCGCTGTCTATTTGAACTGGGTCTTCAAAAATGACTAGGAGTTTGGCCAGTCAGAAAAGCAAAAACACTGTTTTGGGTACAGAAAGTAGCCTTCAAAAAGAGGTAATATTTAAAAAAGTAAGTTCTGTGAGATAGGAGCACAGGATGTGTGCATTTATTCAACAATTACTGAGTTTCTGCTATGTGTCAGATAACTGTGTTTAAGTGTTAGAGATTCAAAGACACTTCCTGCCTTTCAGGAATTTGTAGGTTAGTCAAGGACAGAGACAACTATATATATAAAAGCCAAGAGACCAGAACAACCAGTCACTATGACATGCACTTTGGCCAGCCAACCAGCCCAATCGGGGGTGGGACCAGCCAGCCAACCTCCCGCAGCGCCTCCCCCAGGCCTGCCCAGCCCAATCAGCCTCAATTGGGGCAGGCTGGCTGGACCCCACCCGTGCATGAATTCATGCATCAGGCCTCTAGTAACCATATAATGTAATTTGGCAGGTACAGGAATCCTATATAACAAAAAGCTAATATGGAAATTAACTGAACAGCGAAACGACCAGCTACTATGACGCGCACTGACCACCAGGGGGCAGATGCTCAACGCAGGAGCGTCCCCTGGGCCTAAGCCAGCAGGCAGACATCCCTCTCTCAGTCCGGGACCCCTTGCTTCTTACCGCCCGCCTGCAGCGGAGGCAGAAGAGTTCCCCACCACTGCCACTGCACTCGCCAGCCATGAGCCCGGCTTCTGGCTGAGTGGCACTCCCCTTATGGGAGCACACTGACTGCCAGGGACAGCTCCTGCGTTGAGCATCTGCCCCCTGGTGGTCAGTGTGTGTCATAGTGACTGGTCATTCTGCCGTTCGGTCGATTTGTTTATTAGGCTTCTATTATATAGGATTATGGGGATGGTCAGTTAGGAAGCTAGATTGAGGTAGATTATGGAAAATGCTTCCTGGAAGTCATGAATAGAATTGTCAAGAGGAGAAGCAGAAAGAGAATGTTAAGACCAGATTACAGTAGGTCCTCGGGTTACGTCAGAGATCCATTCCTACGGCACGAAGTAATTTTTGCCATAAGTTGGAAGTATCCACGAAATGAAATACGTTGAGTCCGATGTAACCCGAGAACTATCTGTATAAAGGGTTTAGTGCTATGTAAAGCACTGGTTCTAGAATCAGATTGCCTAGGTTCAAATCCTGGTTCTGCCATTTAAAAGCTTTGTAAACTTGAGCAAGTTTTTTTGTTGTTGTTTTGTTTTAATAATTCTTTATTGTTGAAAGTATTACATTTGTCCTCCTTTTCCCCCCATTGACCTCCTCCAGCCCACCCCTGTCCCCCTGCCCAGGCCTTCAGCATCTTATTGTCTGTACATGGGTTATGCATATATGCATACAAGGTCTTTGGTTAACAAAACATAGAATTGAGGTGCCCTAATTTTGTGAACAGACCTATTTTTGCTTCTAAGTTCAAGTATTTCTTATTCATTTTCTACTTAAAAGTTTCGTTTTCCCTGACCATAGAAATGTAGAAAGTTTCTATGGTCTTTCTATGGTCCTCCCCATCCTTCTTTCCCTGCCTTCCCTCTGAGACTCCTCACTCTGTTCCATTGAGCAAGTTTCTTAACTTTTCTTTTTTAAAAAAATATATTTTATTGATTTTTTACAGAGAGGAAGGGAGAGGGATAGAGAGTTAGAAGCATCAATGAGAGAGAAACATCGATCAGCTGCCTCTTGCACACCCCCTACTGGGGATGTGCCCGCAACCAAGGTACATGCCCCTGACCGGAATCGAACCTGGGACCCTTCAGTCCGCAGGCCAACGCTCTATCCACTGCCAAACCAGTTAGGGCAAGTTTCTTGCCAAACCAGTTAGGGCAAGTTTCTTAACTTTTCTATGCCTCATAGTAATCCTTTCCTCGTTTGATAATGTGAGGATTAAATAAGATAGTATGTGAGAAGTCCTAGAATAGCCTCTTAAGACTCTATACCAGTTTTGTGTGTTCTATTTGTAGTTTAATGGTTCTAATGGTGCGGTTTGAGTAAAATTAGTCAAAGAGAGCTTAGAGTTTGTTATTAAACCAGCCTGTGTTTTCAAATAATTGGGTTTTTTTCCTTGTGACAACAAATTCCAGTTGTCATCTTCTAAGATAGGTCAGACGAATCTCTTTAATAAATCATTCTGTAAACAATAATGAGATAGTTCTTTTGTCTAATAAATTATCAAAAATAAAAAATTTTAAAGTCATACCTTCTATTGTCAAGGGTGGAAGAAATTGATATGCTCAGACATTGCTGACAGCATTAAAGATAGATTAGGGACTGAGTTCTTCTGTCACTGCCTGATAATGTGTTTGTTTCCTCATCTGGGAAACAAAAGGATTGTACTGGATAAGCCATTTGAGGTGGTAGAATCATGGTCAGTTAGGGTATATGCCAGCTGGACAGTAATGCCAGCTTTCCCCGTGTTCCCAGAGCACATCAGAAAGATGTCGTTTAAAAATATTCCCTTGTAGATTCTGATTATTTACCATGTCATCCACATGGAGAACCACTGAACTAGGGCACCTCTAAGGATCTTTTCAACTTTTAATTTCAACTTTCTAGGTTTCTATGGTCACGGAAAACGAAACTTTTAAGTAGAAAATGAATAAGAAATACTTGAACTTAGAAGCAAAAATAGGTCTGTTCACAAAATTAGGGCACCTCAATTCTGTTTTGTTCAAAATTTATTGTCAGGGAATAATGTAGCTAGAGATTCTTTTTTTTTTTTTTTTTTTTAAATATATTTTATTGATTTTTTTACAGAGAGGAAAGGAGAGGGAGAGAGAGTTAGAAACATCAATTGTGAGAGAAACATCGATCAGCTGCCTCCTGCACACTCCCTACTGGGGATGTGCCCGCAACCAAGGTACATGCCCTTGGCCAGAATTGACCCTGGGACCCTGAGTCCACAGGCCAACGCTCTATCCACTGAGCCAAACCGGTTAGGGCTAGCTAGAGATTCTTAACTAAGAGTATAATAGTTAGGTATAAACGTCTTCATTGCCGCATTGTCTATAAGAGGGAGGAAATGAAAAACAACCTAAGTGTCAGCAGGGGGTCAGATAAATCACATATGATATACCCTAGCAGCAGAATGCAGCCACTACAAAATCTTACTTCCAGCCCTCTAGCAAATCTAGTAGGGTCTGCAGTTACAATGAATAAAATCATTTCTAAGCATATCCATCACTACCACCTTAATCTAAGCCACCACCATTTCCCGGTGTCTGTTCCTGTGCCTCTTCAATCTGTTTTCACAGTGTAGAAATCATGTCACCTCTCACAGCTTCTCGTCAGCAGGACCACAATTCATTTCTGATGCAAACCATCAGAGTTAAGCCGGGACATCGCAAATTATGGGTGTGGTCCCCAACCAAACTGCCCTCACCAGCCACAAGTTTGGGAGATCCTCAAGTTACCCACACTTCTGACCAACTGGTTACAGATTTAGGGGAGTTCCCATGACTCAGGTTCAGTAGCTCTCTTGAACCATTCATGTACCTATGATTATAGTTTTATTATAAAGGTTACAAATCAGGACCACCCAATGAAGGGACACACAGGGCAATGTCTGGAAGGGTCCTGAATGCAGAGCCTCCATATCCTCTTCCCATGGACTTAGGATGGGTCACCCAGGAAACTCCCAGGCCTTAGTGTTCAGAGTTTTTATTGGGTTTTTACTGCTTAAGCGTGATTGGTTGAATCATTAGTCACATAGTTGAACTCAATTTCTGCCTCCCACCTATTCCCTGAGGTCTGGCTAATTAATTTCACTACTCAAAAGGCTCAATCCTCTAATCAGATGGTTGGTCTTTCTAGCAGGACAAGCCTACATCATGAGTCATTTTAGCATAAACTCAGGTGTGGTCCTGGGACCCAAGTGAATAACAGAGACATCCTGTCTCCCTAGGGTTTAAAAGCCTCCCACATATCAAGGACAAAGGCCAGTCAAATTCTTTGTTATACATGTTAGGTGGCTCAGGAGGCGGAGGAAATAAAGAGAGCAGAGTAAAAGAAAGAAAAGGAAAGGTTTATTCTGCGTCCCGGGCGACCCACGGACCCCAAAGACAGGGCCAGTGGACTCGCGCCCACAGGGAGGGGGGGCTTTGTTTTATACTAAGGTTGGGTGAGGGGCGGGGACATGAACTGAGGAAGTCCCCGCCACAGAGGGTCAGCAGGGTATTCAGGAAGGAGCCAGTATCTGTGTGGGGGTCGTGTGGATTCCAGGGAGAAGGCGGTATCTGTGTCTGGCACGTTGATCTGTTAGAAATTCCTGGGGGATGGGGTCCATTATCTCATCACACGTCTGCATGTATCCGATCCTGGGCTCTCTCCGACCTAACATCACAATCTCCAAATACTTAGAAAAAAATCAGAAGTCATTACCATAGCCTACAAAACCTAGATGATTTGGCCCCCAGCCAATCTCATCTCCTACCATTCCTTCTTATTTATTCTCCAGACATACTGGCCTCCATTCCATTCCTTAAACACAGCACGGTCTTCTGCCTAGAAAGCTTTTTCTTTAGATAACCAATGGCTTGCTTCCTTCAGGTCTTTGTTATAATATCACCTTATGAGAGATGATTTCCTTACCATTCAATTAACAATAGTCCTCTTTTCCCTCCTCCTTTATCCCCTTGCCCTATGGCTTTGTTCTTCAGTGCATGGTAGTTAACAAATATTTATGGAATTAATTAGTTAATGGATACTTTCTTACACCTTTTGGATTTTGTGAATATATTATCTAATAAAAAATAACTTTAAAGAATAAGTCAAGAGGAAATATAAACTTAAATAAAGCAACTTTGTCCATAAGCTTATAAAATGCCTTGTATCCATTTTTTTATGTGTGAAAGCTTTTTTAATTGATATTCTCAATGTGGAAGCAGAACTAATCCTTTCCCTTTTCTACTCCTTTAAGACTTTGTTATGGAGCTATTATAGCATTTGTTATAGTGAATCCAGTCATGGCTCAAGGAAGCAAGAGCTCTGGATGAAAAAAAATAAATATGAAAAATAAAACCCAAAAAATGTGCTGTTAGAAGCCAAGATAGGAATATGTTTCCAGACTAAGAGAAGAGCCAACCATCTCCATAGGCCTAGGATTTGACAGTTACCACTTAATTTAAACTAAGAAACTAGTTTGGGTAGAGAGGTGTTAGCAAAAGTCAGATTGCAGGAAATGGGGGAGAGTGAGGGTGGCAAAAACTGAGTACATTTAGAAAAGTTTGATTGTAAAGGGAAAGAGATACGGGGCAGAGGAAAGCAGGGCATAGACAGACTTGAGTTTTTATTGGGGTTTTATTGCTTAGGTATGGAGAGGTCAAGTTGGAAAGCTGGCCTTTGTGGAAAGAAGTGGGACCACTCCACTGCTTCCCCAGGAGGGAAGGATGGAGTAAAGATTTTGAAAAGTTTAGAAGTGTAGGGGAGGAAAATTGAAATTGTTCACTGGATCATTTTGTTACCAGAAAAAATGCCTCGTCTCCTCTTGGTGTTCATGGGAGTGGGGTTCTTGGGGTACCGCTGGAATAAGCATTTCCAGAGGGCCCTACAGAGGATGAGATATGATAGACAGCTTTATTTTTGTGGAATTACACCCCTGAATTTCCAAAGTCCCATTACCCTTAGTCCAGTCATGGAAGAAGTATAGCTGGGATTTCACTAGAGCTGAAATCAGAGCCAGTGTCCAGAGTTTCCTTTCCAAGTTGGAGCCGGGTCCAGTTCAGCATCAGGCTAGTTGCAGTCCATTAGTCCATTGCGTGTGAGGGTCCACATGGCCATGGGCCACACAGGAAAGCCAAGCATGAGCCATGAGCCAAGTGTGCCAAGAGGAAGCAAGAGTGAACTTCTTCCTTCACTCCTATCCCAAATTTCAGTGTGCTTGCAATGGCCATGCCCATTCTGGCTAATCATCTCTGTCGCCAGGTGTGACAGGCAAGTACCTTCCCTATGTCATCCCAACTTTACTGGACATACATCTATTTTCCCTTCGTTGGATCCCTCCCCTGGTGTTTTGCAGGGGACGTGCCTATATGTCTGCCCTTCCCTTCGCTCCTTTCTTATTACTAATAACTAGCTAATTACAACAGTATCAATTTCATCAGACTGCTGTTCTCAGTGTCCTAGAAGGGAATAAGGACTGAGAACTTGAGATGAATGGTGAAGGTTCAAAGCAGAAGGCAAAAGATTAGATAAGACTAAATATTTGCAAAATAGCAGAAGGATGTTAGCAATTAAGATAAAATTTGATGTTCATTTGCAGTGACTGACCAGTGATTGACCAGGAGATTCAGGTTGAGAAAGGAGACAAACTGAAAGCACTCAAATACAGAAAAAAAATGGAGTTCTAGGGACAAGAGATGGAACTTTGGGACAGAAAGCGGTGGTTATGGAGGGAAATATTCACAGTGGTGAAAGATACAATTCCCAAGCCTGTAAAAATAAAAATAAAAATACCTGCCATAGGATTTTGAAGGGTTTTTTGTTTGTTTTGTGTGTGTGTTTTTAATAAACAACTTTAGACTTTTTATGTCCTGAGTACTTTGATTCACTAATGTCCCTTGAGGCAAGAAAAAAAATACCAGTGCTTAATTTTGACACCCAAACTAGCCACTGCACAGAGAGTGGACAAGCAGGACAGGAGTTTATTTCTACAGTTAGGGTTTGGCTGAAGCAGTGCTGTGCAACATGATTGCTGAGAGAAATGCCAACACTTACCTAAAGCACTTACCCATGACAGAAAGTGAGCAAACTGCTGTGTGGGCACATTCACCAGGGAAGAAGGTGACCAGTCCACCCATCCATCATCCTGCTAGTACCTGGAGGAGCAGCAGGGGCAGGGAGCATAGCATTTCTGTTGGCAGTAAGAACCAATAATTAGGGTCACACTTGCTTGAAAACATTCTTTTAGATGATTGGATAAAGATTTAAAGTTAGGTTAAGTGCCAAAATATTCCCTGCATTCCTATGGGTGGATATGGCAGCTCTGTCGGCACTGGGGCTTCTTAGTCACCTTGTGTTTGTTTTATGTTTTTATTGATTTCAGAGAGATGAAGGGAGAGGGAACAATAGAAACATCAGTGATGAAAGAGAATCAGCTGCCTCCTGCACACCCCCTATTGGGGATGGAGCCCTCAACCTGGGCATGTGCCCTGACTGGGAATCGAACTGTAACTTCCTGGTTCATGGGTCAATGCTCAACAATTGAGCCACACTGGCCAGGTGTTTTTTAATATTACATTCTTGGTCAACTCACTTTTCTGTTCTAATTTCCCCTATCGAGACCTTGGCTAACAGCTTATTCCATAGAATACAAAAATTTGAATTCTAGGGTCCATACAAACAGCTGTTGCTGCCATTTACGATGAATATATCTTAATAAATCCTCTAATTTTTGCAGATATAAAGAAGTGAATAAACGGAGACCCCGAAGCTTACTTGAGAAACTACGGTGGGTGACCCTAGGCTACCATTATAACTGGGACAGTAAGGTATTCAAATTTTCTTGCTAATTCCATTATTTTCCATTTTTATGCTTCTTGGGCACACATAGTGGGATTTCTTCCTAGCCAAGCTTACAATATCATATTATCTATTTTAGGAAGCATCTCTCTTATTTATTCCCTCCTAAAATCCCCTCGATACAGTATCTCAAGAGACATGGATAATTTACCAAGAGAAAAATTCTTTTTCATATGCCCTCACATTATGTTATTTTATCAAAGACTATCCTTGTTTTCTCTAAGTAGGTTTCAGGGATATCAATTTTTTTTTTTATACTAAAGAGCAGTTGTCAATTATGATCTTTATTTCCATTGTTTATTGTTGAGCATTTATTTTCTATGTAATACCTTCCTGGAATAAAAGTGGATCCCTATACTTCTGGTGTTCTCATCAATTCACAAAAGGACTTTCAGAATCTAAATACCACTGCCTGCTACATAAGGTCTGAGCAGGAGAGAGATGGGAAAGAATGTCCTAAAATTAACAAAATCTCATGGTTGTGTGTTTTTGCTTTGCTTTGTTTTGTTTTGTTTTGTTTTGTTTTGTTTGAGTATGTTTTTTTCCTGACTTCTGTGCTTCACAGAATGCCTCCTTTATCAGTGGCAGTGCAGTGCCTCTTGTCTCAATGAGATATTTGCCACCACGTAAAAAGACTAATTCTGAGAGTAAACTGAATAAAACAGAATGGAATAGACCACCTTGCTTCTAACCAGTTACTTTCTAAAAGCTCTATAGTTTCAGTCAACCCAGCTTATTAACAAGTATATTAACTGATCAAAATAATGATGTGTTGCCCAAAAATGTTCATTATAAAACTCTTATGTTTTAGTGATGCCAAGTAATGGAAAACTAGATTAACTGTACTTGGGGAAATGGCCATATGATTTTCTTCAGGTTAGACAACCTGGGTTTGAATTATGCCTTCAACAAGGATAGTACCTACCTTGATGGTAGTTATGATAATTAAATGATTAATGCCTGTGTAGTGATTACAACAGTGCCTGGCTGTTGTAAGCAGTTAAATGCATTAACAATAAATGTTAGCTGATTTTTTTTATATTATTTTTATTGTTGACATTGTTATTCTCCAAGAACCTCAAAATGGGCCTCATTTACTAAGAAAAACATGGAGTGAAAATTATCAAAAACTGAGTTAGCAGAGAAGAAAGAATAGTGCATAGACAGCTTGGAGAGGGTTCACGCTCAAAAGAAGTAATTATTTCATTATAGCATAGGTGATGTAGTGCTAGAATAGCATGATTTATTCATCCATATTTTGAGGCATCCGGTAATCTAATAATGAGCCATTCAAAATATGGATGACTGAATCATGCCATGCTAATATTACATGTAGGCGGGATGATTTTTAAGTGGTAATTAATCTTATAGCACAGTTTTTTACTTTCCTGAGATCATTGTTTATTTTTCTTATTTTCCCTACTTTTATTAAAGAAATACTCAGCAGATCATTATACACCTTTCCCTTCTGACCTGGCTTTCCTCTCAGAGCAAGTAGCTGCTGCCTGTGGATTTCAGGGTTTCCAAGCAGAAGCAGGTATCCTGAATTACTACCGATTAGATTCTACACTGGGAATTCACGTGGACAAATCTGAACTAGATCACTCCAAACCCCTGCTGTCATTCAGGTAAGTTAGTTCTGGGGATTTGGTATTATGTTTTATCACCTCATTCCATTTTTTAAAGCATTTTGAACTAAAATAAAATAAAAACATTAAACTTTAAAAAAAATGGCTGGACTCTATAATCTTTCACTTCTGGGTATTTTAACAATGCATCATAAGTAAAATTAGCCTAATCCTTTAAGAATCATGGCCAAATTATAGTTAATATTTCTGTTTAAGATGCATGGAGTCTGCCTTTTGTAATGAGAGGTATTGTAAGTGTCAGTGGAATAGGCAAAGGGAAGGCCATACATCTGTTTTGGAATAGAGAAAAGCAAAGCACAAAAGCCTGAACAGCTTACTCCTCTTGTCTCCCTAAGCATAACTTTAAATTTGTGCAAAGTACTGCCCCTGATTCTAACTGAGAACATGCCTGAACAGAATTTTTTATTATTACCTTATCTTTAAAGTGAACAGGAGTGATAAATACAGTAAAGAACTTAAACACAATAGTCCCCTCTTATCCACAGGGGATACATCCTAAGACCCCCAGGGGATACCTGAAACTACAGATAATACCAAACGGTACATATGCTTCTTTCCCTATACATACATACCTATGATAAAGTTTAATTTATAAATTAAACACAGTAAGAGATTAACAATAACTAATAAAGTAGTATAATTATAACAATATGTTGTAATAAAAGTTATGTGATTGTGGTCACTAGTTTCATGGGAACCTTGCTGAAGTCTTTGTATAAGCTCAGTGCTTTTGGGTGCAACGCACTGCTGTTGATCAGAACACATTTTCTGTTCATGACTTCCACCCACAAATCTGATGTCTTTTTCATCTTAACTACACACTTACCAGGCACTGTGGTGGTAATTTTGCAGTTTGAGGTGCAACAACAGAACTAGCACAAAAGTCTTTTTCGTTCTTCACTAGTTCACGGTTAGATTCATTCTGACTGCATATCTTAGCAACAATTCTTTTTCTTTCCTTATTAAGTCAAGACTTTCACCTTTCCACTTAAAGGAACCACTATATGGCTTCTCTTGGTGTATCTGAATTGCCATCATCACTATTGTTCTTTGGAGCCATTAGTAAGTAAAATAAGGCAGAATGGCATGCAATTTAAAACTTATGAATTGTTTATTTCTGGAATTGTTTATTTCTATTTAATATTTTCGGACCACGGTCAGCCACAGGTAACAAACTGCAGGAAGTGAAACTGGATAAAGGGTGACTACTTTAATTTTATTGGAAGACTTGAATCTTACAGAATCATCAATAAAACTTATATGGGTAATATTAAAACTAAATTCTTCCCTCCTGGGCTGGTGTGGCTCAGTTGGTTGGAGCATTGTCCTGTATGTACACCAAAAGGTGGTGGGTTCAATTCCCAGTCAGGGCACATACCCAGATTGTGGATTCGATCCCCGGTCAGGAGTGTACTGGAGGCAACTGATCAATGCTTTGTTGTTTGTTTCTCTCTGTCTGCCTGCCTGTCTCACTCCATCTTTTTCTCTAAAATCAATTTTAAAAACAAAACAAAAAATAAATAAATTCTTCCCAGACTGGTGGGGCTCAGTTTGTTGACGTGTCCTCCACTACACTAAAAGGTCTCAGTTTCAATTCCCGGCCCAGGCACATACCTAGGTTGCAGGGTTTTTCCCTAGTTGGGGGGCGTTTGATGTTTCTTTCTCTCTCTTTTTCCCCCTTCCCGTCTCTCTAAAAATCAATGAATCTGTCCTCAGGTAAGGATTTAAAAAAAAAAAAGAATTCTTATTTTGCTTATTTAACTGCTTCATATTTTATTTCACCATAATCCTGTGGGCTATAAGTCTAAGTAGCAGATCATGGATTGGTCACTTATAGACACAAGCCAAAAGGAAAGGATCATAGCACAGTTTAAAAAGGAAGATTTTACCCAATAAAAAGGGAAGATTTACAATTAATAAGTATCAAATTGAAATTAGAAAATAATGCAATTAGCAATAACTTTCCCTGCATGGTTAGTAACAGAAACTTACTGTCTTGTATTGTTTCACTTATTTTTTTTGTAGCTTTGGGCAGTCTGCCATCTTTCTCCTGGGTGGCCTCAAAAGAGATGAAGCCCCCACAGCCATGTTTATGCACAGCGGTGACATCATGGTAATGTCAGGTTTCAGCCGCCTGTTGAACCATGCAGTTCCAAAGGTCCTTCCAAGTTCACAGGGGGAAAGTCTGCCCTGCTGCCTGGAAACACCTCCCCCAGCTGTCCTCTCCAGGGACTCGGTGGTAGAGTGCTGCTCCATGGAGGACTGGCAGGTGTGCGCCAGCTACTTGAAAACTGCTCGTGTTAACATGACTGTCCGACAGGTACTGGCCACAGACCAGGACTTCCCTTTGGAACCCATGGAGGAGAGTAAAAGAGACATCACCACAGAAGGTTTCTGCCATCTGGACGATGAGAAGAGCCACATAAAACGAGCGAGGTTAAACCCTGACAGCTGAGACTTGGAGGGGCTGTTCTTTTTCTTAGGCAGATCTTAGGGTAAATGACCATGCTGTTGTATTGCATTGAATTTAGCACCAAGACAAGCCAAAAACAGAGACAAGGAAGAACTCATCTTGATCACACTGTTGCCTTGGAACCCATTCTGGCTAGTAAACTGACATCACATACATGCCTGCCTAACCAGGACTGGACCAGACAGGTGTTCAGTCCTGCTCAAGCAGTAATGTATGTGAAGTCCAAGGAGGTGTGACATTCCACAACAGCCTTCTCAAGCCCCTGCCATTACCTCTGAGGGAGGTAGAAGTGAGTTTCCATGTCTGTGGAGTCTTTAAATATCTCACATTTTATTGATGGGAAACATAATAACCCTCCTACCACCCCATCTAGTGATTTTATGATAAAATTGTGGTTCCATGAATCAACCATCCGTCTCACTTCATTCTTCCAATTAACATCAAATCTTTTGATCTTCCATCTTTTCTGGCCTTCTTGCTGTTGGCTTTTAAATGCAATTTTAATTATTAGACTAAAAAAGTCCAAGGATGTCCTGTAACTCTTTTCGTGATTAAACTTGCTCAATTCTAAATTAAAGATCTGTATCTGTCTTTGAGGGTTAGTGTATCTGGGATTAGTGTTTTTCTATTTCTACTTGCTGTATTATTCTTACTGTTGAAGCCCCCTAGCTGTTGAAGCCCTACCAAGCATGTCAAACTCGCGACCGGCGGGCCACATTCCTCATTTAAGTAAAAGAGGCATGCAGCCTGCCGGCTGCAAGCTTGACATGCTTGCACTATCCTGCTCTGCCCTAAGTATTCTTTGGGGTTGTTTCAGAGGAGAGAATATTCCTTGGTGTCTCAGTCACTGCTGTCTTTTTTTGATTGCAGACAACTTGGAAAATACATGAAAGTGTGAGTTTTAATCTCTGTACCCTCATCAACTCAACCCACTATACCCTAAGCTAAATTACTGTACATTTCTTTGGACCACACCATTTTACCAGTGTTTATGTGTGTAGTGTGCACATGTACAGAAAAGGCTAGGTCTTTAATACATAATATATATATTCCAAATTTTCTATAGTGAGCATAAATTACTCTTTTGAAAAAGGCCTTTGTGATGTTTTTTTTGTTTTGTGGGTTTTTTTAAAAATATATTTTTATTGATTTTAGAGAGTAAGGGAGAGGAAAAGAGATAGAAACATCAATAATGAGAGGAATCACTGATTGGCCGCCTCCCACACACCCCACATTGGGGATCGAGCCCACAACCCAGGCATGTGCCCTGACCGGGACTCAGACTGTGACCTCCTGGTTCATAGGTCGATGCTCAACCACTGAGCCACACCGCCTGGGCTTTTGAGATGTTTGAAAGCAGGCACACACTGAGCTCAGCAGCAGCACCTTTGTAAAGTGTCCACCCACCTTTCTAAACGTGCTCTCATCAGTTTTGTTCCCGTCTGAAGCCCGTTCAGTCTCTGATCTTCCAATTGCTTTAAAATATGTCTGGCTAAGATGGATCCTCTCACCCCTCTTGCTTATCTCAGAGCCTCTTGCCTGTTTCTAGCACCCAACATCAGGTTTTTCCTAGAAGGGTCCCAGGCCCTCAGTGAGACATGCACATATTGCTGAACAGGACAGGCTCGACAGGACTTGGTTCACATGTTCTAATATTCCCAGTTCCCTTTTCACTAAAATAAGCTGGTCTTATTCTTTTCTCTTTTCCCCTAATCTAAAAGGTTGTTGATTACAGTAGGGAAACAAATAAAACCCTAATACCCTAAGTGGATTCGACTAAGACAAATTAGAATGGTAATGAGGCAGAAAGGAGCCTGGGGAATGATTATTGATCTCAGCGTGACGGGCGAGAGGAGCTAGGCAGGAAAACCTCTCACCTGTTTTCTTCTGTTTCAAAGGTTACAGTGGGAGAAAAAGCAATGCAAGTCTATTTTCTTAGCCTGGGTAGTAAATTTTTATTGATATTCCTTTTGATGAACTATCCTATCCAAATCTGAGCCCTCATGGGGCAGAGTTTGTTAGGTCTCAATTTGTTTTATTGGTAAAAACAGAGTTCTTAATAAGATAAAATGATACTGTCGATGGAAAGTGAAATAGAGTGGTTATCAGGAAAGCTAAGTTTTAATAACACCTCCAATACTTACCTGTATACCTTGAATAAGTCACTCAACTGAGGCCCAGTTGACCTTTTTTGAGCCACAATTACTATTTTTAAGACCCAGTTTGCTTGTCTATAAGGAGGTTTTACCAAGTAATCCTGTATTACGTACCAGCTCTGCAATGCTATCATTTTAAAATGAGAAATTAATTTCAGATTTTGGATAAACAGCAAACAAAGCTACCCCATGGACAAGATTTTTGGTAAGGAAATCAACCAAAGGATAGGAAAGGAAAACAAAATGAACTTTTTAGGAAAACAATAGCCAGTAAACATGTGAAAAGATGCTAAACTCACTAGTAGTTAGGGAAATATAAATTAAAGCATGAGATATAAATTTGTACCTATTCATTTGGCAAAATTAAACTACAATCTCTCAACTCCTCTATCACTCACACCCTATTTCTATTCACCTCATTGGCCCAGGCCACTATAATCTCAACTACATTATTGCAATACCCGCCTAACTGACTTCTTCCATGCTTGTCTCCACTGCCTACTCTCATAGTTTGTTCTTAACATAGCAGCCAGAGTGAGGCTGTTAACACCCAAGACAGATCATATCACTCATGCTCAAAACTTTATAATGTCACTCCTCAGTCGGAGTTGAAGCCAAATCCTTTCAGTTGCTTGCAAGTCCCTACCTAATCTGACCTCCCTCTTTCCTCTTGGTTCTTTCACCAACTCCGTTCAAGCCGCGCTTCCTCCTTGCTGCACCTCTGAACATCCCAGCACATTCCTAGCCGAGCCTCTGCACTAGGCTGTTTGTTTCCTTTGCCTAGAACACTCCTCAAGATTTGCACTCATGTCCCTGAAGGGAGGCTCAAATATTGACTATTCCAAATCTCAGTCCCACTGGCATTCCTAATTTTCTTTACCATATTGTATTTTTTTCGTAATATTTATGACAACATTCTACATAAGTGACAAAATAAGAAAAGAATGCTTTTTAAAAATTTATTATTGAAAGTATTACATATGTCCCCTTAGAAAATTATGCTTTTTAAGAGAATATGATAAATGATAATTAGTGTTTTCTTCTACCAGGCTATAAGTGCCACAGGGATAGATGTGCCCTAGTTTTCTAGAACAGTGACTGGCACATAGTAGTTGCTCAATACATATTTGTTGAATGGATGGATGTCCAGTGTTGGTGGGATGTGTGAAAATGGGCACTCATTCACTACTGTGAGAAGTAAATTGATAAAGTTATTTGGAATGTAAATTTATAAAGCTATTATCAGTGTTTAGCTAAATTTTGACCCAGGGATTTTAGGTATTTTCCCTATGGAAATGCCTAAACAGGGACACAATGAAATGTGTAAAAAGATGTTCATTATCATGTTGTTCATAATAGTGGAAAACTGGAAACAACCCAAATTTTAATCAGTGGTAAAAGAGTTATTTAAATTATGTTCATACATTCTATGGAATATTAATACGATGCAGCCCTTTACAAGAATGTACTGACATGAAAAGGGCTCCAAGATGCACTGGTTATTGAAAAACATGAAATGGAAGATTATATGTATAATGTAAAAACTATGTAAAACTATTACGTAAGTAAAAAAAAACTAATATGTAAAAACTAAACAAGACTATTTTCTGAATATGCACATACATATTTGTAAGTACATGGCGGAAAGATACATCCAAATGTAATAGTTGGGAGAAGAAAGGTTGGGAGGTGATAAAAAGACTTTACTCTTGATGCTTTTGTGTTGTGTGATATTTTTATAAGAACATATTTATACATTACAGATATGTTTTAATTATGCATAGAAAATCCTATAAAGAATCATATCCTATATAATAAAAGGCTAATATGCAAATAGACTGAACAGTGGAACAGCTGGTCACTATGACGGGCGCTGACCACCAGGGGGCATGCACGGAACATGGTGAGTGTTGGCTGCGAGGGATGGTGGAGCAGGTGGGGGGGGGGGGGGGCACTGGTCACTGTCATCAGGGCGAGCCTCTGGTGGTTACTGGAAATTTTTTGCTCCCACACACTGTGGTCCCGGCACTCACACCTGCTGCTGGCGCCGGCCCCAATCACTCTGCACCATCAGCAGGTGCAAGTGGAGCCAGTGCTGTCAGCGCATGGGAGCAGGGCTGCTGGCAGGACTAGGGACTGCAGCAGGAGTGGCTGAGCAGGGGCGCAGAGGATGGGCCAAGACCAGCCCCTCTGCCCACTGCAGCCTCATGGCCCACAGTTCCTTTCAAGGTGCACAAATTTGTGCAATGGGCCCCTAGTGTAGTAATAAAAAATGGAGGGACTTCATCTTTCAACTCTAATTACAGTTTCCTGTTATAGATCAGATCTGATGCTGTGTTAAATGATGCAGACAGTAACTGTTCAGCTGCTTCTACAGAGGCTTTAGTTCTGGTCTCTGGGTTGGATTCTGGAGGTGGGGTGGAAGTGGCTAGGGGGGGTCCTCTCCCTATACAGGCAAGAGGACCAAGCTCCACCGTATTTTTGCATATCCTAAGCTCAGGTAGCTTGCTGTGCCCAGAAACCTTGATCTACCTCTACCATGAAAATATTAGATGTGGGTTTTGGTTGCTAGGTCAGCCTTAAGGTGGAACCAATGTTGGATGGCCATAGTCTCCTAAAAAGAACCACTGTTCCAGGGAAATGGCTGGGCAGAAAGCATTGAAGGCCACACAGCCCCAAGATTTTTTATTTCTGTGAGCCCTCTGGTGAGAGTAAGAAGAACGGCAAAGCCTGTACATGTCCTGGGTGCACTGTGTTCCCTGGTGTTAGGTGGTAACCATCTGTCCCCCACAGTGAGATGGGGCCTGCGGGTGTGCCCAGCCAGTGATGGCTGTTTCCCTTTGTTCCCATCAGCAGCGACCAATCACCAGCTACAGGCCCTACAGACGTTGCTTCTTCATTTTTAGAGGTGCTTAACACCGAGGCTCCAGTCTCAACAGCTGGGAAGGAGTGAACAAACCATCTCCCCTGCGTTTCTGGCTATGCAAGATTTTTCTTCTCTCTGAGGATAGTCATGCCATGTCTATGTCATTAACCAACTACTCCTGCCTTAGGAAGGGTCGAGTGGTGAAACAATTGCCTACGGGGGTAAAAGAAATATCAGCCTCTGATGTCAGCAGCCCTTGTTACTTATTCATCCAGCAGCTATTGAGCATCTGTGAAGCGTGAGTCACTGTGTTGTATGCTTGTGACAGGCATTGTTTCTGCCCACAGGGCAGGTCCTACAGTGAGTAGGAAAAACACCCACATAAACAGTCTGTAATCTAGGCTGTGATGGGCCAAGTACAAGGTGCCATGGAAGGAGCACTTACCCCACAGTGGGTAGGGAAAGGCTTCCTGCAGGAAGTGACCTAAAAGCTGACAAAGAAGGAGCCACAGTTAGCTTCTCTCCCTTCTGTCTGGCTAAAGACCATTTATTACCTCTCTTGTTTCAAGTGGCCTTGTGGGAATAAAAATGTCTGGGAACGTGAGGACTTTAATAGTTTATGATTCTGTACAATTCATATTGAGATTCATTTATTTTGTTCAAAGCCCTTAGCAATGTCTGCTATTACATCTTTTGTTCACTCTTATTATATGTATCCTCCACAGAATAAGCTCCCCAAGGGCAGGCATTTTTCTGTCTTGTTCACTGATATTTCCCTGACATCTAAAATACTGCCTCGGCCTACAGACCAAAGGGTCCCGGGTTCGATTCCAGTCAAGGGCACATACCTTGGTTGCAGGCTCCTCCTTGACCTGGACCCTGGTCAAGGCTTATGCATGAGGCAACCAATCGATGTGTTTCTCTCAAATCAGTGTTTCTCTCTGTTCCTCTCCCATTCTCCCTAAAGAAAACAAACAAACAAAAAAACAATTGAAATATCTTCGAGTGAAGATTAACAACAAAATAAATAAATAAATAAATAAATAAATAAATAAATAAATAAAATAAAA
>NW_005354673.1:4314334-4323794 GCF_000412655.1 Myotis brandtii
AAATAAAATAAAATACTGCTGCCTGACCTGCGTGGCTCTGTAATTGAGTGTCAACCTATGAACCAGGAGATCACAGTTTGATTCCTGATCAGGGCACATGCCTGGGTTGCAGGTTCGATCCCCAGTGGGGGGCGTGCAGGAGGCAGCCAATCAATGATTCTCTCTTATCATTGATGTTTCTATCTGTCTCTCCCTCTCCCTTCCTCTCTGAAATCAATAAACATATTTTTTAAAATAAAATACTGCTTGGTACATAGTAACTGTTCAATAAAACATGTTGGATGATTGAAGAAAGTTTTCTTTGTCATACTCTTAATGTGGCATTGCATATCACAAAAGTCCTATGCAAATGACTGCAGAAAGGTAACAGCATCATTTTGCATATACATGTGTCCAAGCAGCCTTTTCTGAGAGTCTCTGCTTATCCTAATTGGGAATGTGGCTAGAAAAAACATTTCCAGCACCCAAGTTCTCCTCCCACACCTATCAAATTACAAAAAGCGATCAAGGGCTGGAAGAGCATCCAGCCTCCCTGTGAACTAGAATCAGAACAGACATCAGGACCACAGCACCTGCAGTATTTCCCTCTCCCATCCTCCCTCCCTCTCTGATATTGGCTTCCCTCTGCCTGTCTTCCTTTTGACTGGACCCTCTTTGCTGATTTCTCTTACACCAGGCTGCCCCCTTGTGGCATCTTCAGTACCGACCTCCCAGGTTGGTTGTGTGCAGATAATTAACCTAAATACAATTTGCTGGAGGAAAGCCAGCTTGGTATTCTTCAGATCAGCTGTCTGCCCCCAGTCCAGTCAGCTGTGACCAGGGAGGCAGGGATACTTACCTCTTCAAAAACAAAGGAAGGCCCAGCCAGTGTTGCTCAGTGGTTGAGCATCAACCTGTGAACCAGGAGCTCACAGTTCAATTCCAGGGCACATGCCTGGGTTGCAAGCTCGATCCCCAGTAGGGGACATGCAGGAGGCAGCAGATCAATGATTCTCTCTCATCATTGATGCTTCTATCTCTCTCTCCCTCTCTCTTTCTCTCTAAAATCAATAAAAATATTTTTTTAAAAAAACAACAAAGGAAGGACAATGGGTAAAAGGACAGGAAATGATTAGTTGAAGAAACTATCAGCATCCCTATTGATATTTATTGCACAGTTTTCCTTCTAGAATGAAGTGCTGGAGAATGTTAACCCCAGATCACTGGACCAGGAGAAAATAAAGGTGGGGCCTGTCCATGGCTCTCCCCAACCCCCTTCACCAGAGCCTACTCCCAGGCCCTCCCCCAAACAAAATTCATCAGCGTCCCAGCGACATCACCCCCTCTTATCACCTCTTGGGCATTGTTGAAAGGTTGGAGATGAGGGTGAGGCATCTGGTGCCCCCACAGTCCCATTGCTTTGTAGACCAGAGGCAATCGAGGCGTTCAGCCAGAAAAATATAATTTAAGGGCTTGGCATCTGGCTGGGAGCAGAGAGCTGTGTTGCCATGGCAATGCCTCGCTTCATTTAACAGCAGCACATACCTGAGTTTGGTCACATCCACACTCAGGCACGTAAAGCACCCTGTCAGCAGCCCCACAGCGTGCACACGTAGCTCTGGCAGAAACCCCTGCAGGAGCAAAGCTCACTCTCTGCCCTCCTACCCAACACAGACACGACACTCATACCCTTTCCTGCAGCACCTCGGCCAGTCACAGAGACTCCAAGAGCACCCCAGCCAGCACTGCACTCCAGGGAGCTGAGGGTGCTATTTGAGTGCAAACCCTGTGACAGGCCCACATAGAAGCCTGCTGGGGTCCATATGCTTTTCCAACGTTCCTCACACACGGCATATCTTCATCTTCCTTTATGAATCTCCTTTGTATGTCATCTCCAAGTTTAACAACTCCCAGGAGGATGGCGGGGGGGAGGGGGAGAGCGAGAGCAGTGGTGGCCCTGTGCACAGATGTTTCTCTGTTTTCTTGAGAGGACAGGGGTTTGGCCAACACCCTACAGGTACTTACCCAGAGGCCCCAAGCACCCAATGATGATGTTTCTGCCCCTCCCTTAACTCGGGCCGTGGTGGACAGGATGGATTAGAGCAGGGAGGCATGAAGGCACAAGGATATTTATTGCAACGCTATCTGTAACTAAAAAATCTGAAATAGCCTAGATGTCCATTCACAAGGAATAGGTAAATAAGTGGCACATTCGCAAGGGAGAACTGTAGAGATTTCAAAGAGGTATGTATATAATTTGTATATATTCACATGAAAATAGGCCAGGATGTAAAGTGTGATCCCACTAGGTGTTTTACCATGTGTAGTTTTACCACATATACACATGGATTTTTATAATGTGTGGGGAAAGGTCTGAGAAGAGTGGGATCAAGAGAGGGATGAGGAGCCCTAGCCGGTTTGGCTCAGTGGACAGAGCGCTGGCCTGTGGACTGAGGGGGTCCCCAGTTCAATTCCGGTCAAGGGCCCATACCTTGCTTGCAGGCTCAATCCCCTGCCCTGGTCAGGGAGTGCCTTGGTCAGGGAGCGTGCAGGAGGCAACCAGTTGATGTGTCTCTCTCACATCGATGTTTCTCTTTCTCTGTCTCTCCCGCTTCCTTCCACTCTGGAAAGCCCTAACTGGTTTGGCTTAGTGGGTAGAACGTCGGCCCACAGACTGAAGGGTCCAGGTTCGATTCCAGTCAAGGGCATGTACCTTGATTGTGGGCTGGATCCCTAGCAGGGGGTGTGCTGATGGATGTTTCTAACTCTCTATCCCTCTCCCTTACTCTCTGTAAAATCAATAAAAAATATATTTAAAAAATAAAAATCACTGTAAAAGTACCCTTGGGTAAGGATTAACAAGAGAGGGATGAGAAGAGCCGTTTCAGTTATCCTCTGTTGCGTAACCAACCACCCTAAACCTAGTGACTTAAAATAACAGTATTATTTTTCCAGATTCTGTGGGTTGACTAGGTAACGCCTGCACTGGGTTCCCCTGAGCTCACTGACGTGGCTGTACTCAGCTGGCGATGGCTGCCAGCCGGGTCCTCAGTCTACATGACCTCCTACTGCAGTGGGCTAGACCGGCTTCCTTAGAGCTGTCCCGGCAGCATTCCCAGGCGATGAAAGCAGAAGCAGCACGATCTTGGAGGGCTGGGACCACACCTGCCACATTCTGTTGGTCAGAGCACGTCAGAGGTCAGCCCAGTCTCGAGGAGTGAGAAAACAGACTACCTCTTGATGAGATGAATTGCAAAAGGCCTATATATTGGGATGGGAAGCATTTGTAGCCTTTAAACAAATGACCATGGGCACCTCTCACTCTTTATGTAATCCTGTACTTTGTGTTCATGTGCCACTCTAGTAAATATTTAAAATAAATGAATGGGTGAATCTAAAAGACATGAAGGAGTGATGAGGATTCTGTTGACACCTAATTCAGTCGAAGATGACCTTAAGGTTACTAATCTGGAATACTAAATTGTGGCAAGCTTTTTTTAAAAAAAAAAAAAAATCAACTGTGAGGAAATGTAAATTGGGATGTCCAAGGCTAGAGATGTGATGATGTTAACTGGTGATATTGTGGGCAAGTAGCATGACATCTGAAATAGACAGACATGTTATTACTGAGCTGTGAAAATGGATGACAGGATTTTCCATTCTCTTCTGGCTCTCTGCCATCGTTTGAGGGTCATTAAGTAATTTGCAACCACATCCCCATCCATAAAATGGAATGATTCTTTATAGTATGGTCTTTGTGAAAGAGGAGTAATGATTTCACATTTATATGGTATTCTTGTAAAGATGGTTGGATCCATCAGCATTGGTGATTTAACAAAACAGTACCCGCCCAAAGGCTAGGAAAAAAAGACCAGCTAAAGAGAAAATAAAACCTCAGTCTCAAAATGCCATGGGTGAAGCATCTCGATTTTCATTCTGACCTGAGGATAGAGGGAGGGCCTGGTATATGCAGAGCACTGTGCAAAGTACCAAGTTAATCAAGAGTTCCCAGGACACACAAGGAGAGACAGAAGACTAAAACTACTGGGAAGATGCCAACTCCACAGGGAAGACAGAGGTCATGTGTCATGTATGGGATAGGACCACAGAAGCCATCACTTACATTTTATTTTTTAAAAGCAAGCAAGTCTACCCTGGCTGGGTAGCTCAGTTGGTTGGAGCATCATCCCTATACGCCAAGGTTGTAGGTTTGATCCCCAGCCAGAGCACATACAAGAATCAACCAATGAATGCATAAGTAAGTACAACAAGTCAATGTTTCCCCCTCTCTGTCTCTTTCTCTGTCTCCCTCCCTTCCTCTCTCTAAAATCAATTTTAAAAAAGAAGAAGCAAGCAAGTCTGGTTCAGAAGGGAAATTAGGCTCCATCTCTTTAGGAGTGTGTCAAAGGACTTGTACATCTTTCTTAAAACTACAGAGCCCTCCCTTCGCCAGTGTGGCTCAATGGTTGAGCATTGTCATATGAACCAGGAGGTCACCGTTCAATTCCCAGTCAGGGCACATGCCCAGGGTGTGGGGAATGCAGGAGGCAACCGATGAATGATTTTGATCATTGATATTTCTATCTCCCTCTCCCTTCTTCTCTGAAATCAATAAAAATGTATTTAAAAATAAATAAATAAAATAAAAACAACACAGAGCCCTCAACAAAGGAAAGTGACTGGGCTTTGCCACACAGGCCAATCAAGAGTTGAAGAAGAACTCATTTGTCTAAGTAGCTTTTATTAAAAGCCCACTAATTGCTAGGCATCACGCTGGGCATTGTGTGTAAGATCCTTTCATGCAGGGTCTGTCCTTTAACCATGCCCCTTCCTTTGAGGCGATTCCTCACAGGCCTGAGGGAAGTGCCTACCCAGAGCCCTCAACCCCTTCTAGTCTGTGCTCTGAGCACCTGGGCCCCCAGGATTCTCTTTTCAAATGGCCCAACCTGCTCCCTGGGCCGGTGGAGTCCTCACCGTTCATCCTCCTACCAGTGTAGGTCCACAGCAGCTGCTTGTGGGCGTGAGGAGAAAACTTGGCCGCAGAGGCTGGGGTGTCCACACACCTGGTGTGGGCCAGCAGCAGGGACAGAAAGAAATGGAGGATGAGCTGGGAGGGTGAAAAGAGGTCAGTTGTCAGATGCATGTAGGTCAAGGTTCCCCAGCACATCAGGCATTTCTTCCTAACTTGCCAGTGCCCTTGTCCATAATCCAGCAAGTCTGTCTCAGACTGTGTGAGGGACTGATGGGAGTTGGGATTTGGCTGCCCCTGGGACACCCCTTCTCGGAGGTCAGGGACCAGCAGCCCCTCAACAATATGCAGTGGGGCACCACTTCTGAGCCCAGGCTTCCCTCTAGTGACCAGTCCGGGGACAACAGCCAGAAGCTCTTGGCCACTCTCCCAAACGGACACCTCTTGCAGAACCTATTCTCCAGGACACATAGCTGATCCTGTTGTTCTTTGCTTAGAAACCTCAAAAGCAAAGCCAGCCGACATTTCCAAGGCCACTCAGAGCCAGCTTCTGCCGTACAGGGACAGGTCTTGGCCCATCCTCCATGCCCCTGCCTGATCCCTCCCACCATGGCCCCTGGTCCCCTCTCTTCTGTCAGCCCCACTCCTGCCACCCCTGCTCCCACCACCTCTGCTTCCCTATTGAATACCCACCTGTGCTTAAGTCCTTGCTCTTCACCAACACCATACATGTATTTCGTGCCTCTCTTCTTTTGCTGGTGATAAACTGCCCACATTTTCCCAACAAACTCTTACTCCTCCATAACGACCCACTTCATGCTCCTTTGTGGCTTTCCCTGGCCCCCTGTGGGTTCCCCTGACCACATTTGTGCAGAGTAATAGCAACACAGATGGTGCACTGAATGCCAGCCCCTCAGCTGAGGATTTGAGAAGCATTATCTCATTTCATCCTCGCAATAACCCTAAAAGCCAGGAGCTTATCATCCCTCTTTTAGATGGGAAACAGAGGAGACGGGTTTGTCACGTGGCCACCGTCACATGGACAGCAAGTGAAAGAGCACTGTGGTCACAAGTGCTCTCTCTTGACCTCAAGCCGCCTCCTCAACGGTGGCTCTTGTTTCCTGCCTAAGAGGATGTCCGGGGAGAATCCTGTCCTCCTGTCTCTGAATCCCCAGCGTGGAACACAAGCCCCCGTGCCTGGTGTCGGGACAGCTCTCAAGCTATCGCCCAAACTGATGGCTGACAGGAAGGGTTGGCTTTGCGTGCTACACTTTTTCTCAGGTCCTTTGGGCCTGGACCCTGATTCTAAATCCCCCCTCTTAGGCTAAAAGTCTTGCTCCTGACTATAGCCAGTCACACATTCTTAACATGTGAGGACAGAAGCTGTGGGCATACTTTGCAGTGTGAAGATTCACTGAGAGTAAGAAACGGGGATGTAGCTTTGTGCTGGTGGCCAACACAACTGGTACCCAATTCCCCCATCTCTAAATTAACTCACTCCAAACTGGCCAGGACTCCGGGGTTTATGCTGACACCCCCAGCTGCTCCCTCAGAACTGCCTGGCGCCAGAGGGCTGCTTCCCCAACCCAGGCCCGCAGTCCCTCTGTCCTAACTCCCTAGTGGGACCAGCCGCCAGTCGGTCTCCCTCCATCCTTCCTCCCTGCTGTCCTGCCTTCCTCCTCTGCTCGCTTTTCTCTAATTTAGGCAACAAAACATTAAATAACTCCTTTTTTTGTCCATCTGGCGGGCTCAAACTACTAGGCTTCATTCATTTCTTCCTTTTTTTCTTCAAAATGGAAATACAGAATGTTATTTTTCTTCCTGATTATGAACAAATATGTCCTGTTGTAAAAAAACAAAATGCAAACACATAAATGTTTAAAATAGGAAGTGAAAGTTACCAGTCACACCACAAGATATCCACTGCTATCAATTTGGTGTCTAGCATTCTAGGTGTGTGTGTGTGTGTGTGTGTGAGAGAGAGAGAGAGAGAGAGAGAGAGAGAGAGAGAGAATGAGAGAATGAGAAAGGAAGAGATTTCAATGCAAAAAAATGTACTACAAAGAGAGCACAAATCTGACTCCAGAAGCACTCATGCTGAAAGTCCATTTTCCTAAAGGTTTTCTGAAAAGAAGAATGAAGAGGTCACAGATCACAGAACTTTCTCAATATCCCATCTGTGTCTTTTCCCTCTGGTCCCTCTCCCTCTGGCAGCTGTCCACACCCCTTTCCTCCCCCACCTCTGCCCCATCCCATGGTCCTTCTTTCAGGACTCCTCCTCTAGGCCTTTAGGCCTTCCAGATTTTTCCTCCCTCTTCCAAGATCTTTCCCATGGTTACTGATCTCAGGGATTACAGACCGATAACCCCAAACACAACCTACGAAAGTGTCTCACTTGGCCCGCACTGCATTTCAGAATTTTGAATTAGTACCAGCATTTTAAACCCAGCAGATTTCACATACAAATTTGATTTGCAACTTTTAAAATTAAATTCATTGGGGCGACAACGGTTAATAAGATCACATAGGTTTCCAGTGTACGTTTCTATGATACATACTCTGTATATTGCCTTGTGTGCCCACCACCCAAAAGTCACATCAGCTTCCATCACCATATATTTGGCCCCCTTTACCCTTTACTACCTCCTAGCCCCTTCCCTCTGGTAACCATCATGCGTTGTGTTTTGTTCCGGCCCTCCGGTCCAGTTTAAGAACCCATTGTGGCCCTCGTGGCCCCCTTTTTGCCCACCCCTCTCCTAGCCCCTTCCCTCTGGTAACCATCATGCGTTGTGTATGTCTATGAGCTTTATATCCCACATTTGAGTGAAATCACATGGTTCTTAGCTTTTTCTGACTCATTACGCTTAGCATGATATTCTCAAGGCCCATCCACATTGTCACAAATGGCAATATTTCATCTTTTCTTTTGGCTGAATAGTATTCCGTGATATTTATGTACCACATCTTCTTTATCCAATTCTCTATCGAAGGATACTTTGGTTGTTTTCAGGTCTTGGCCACCATGAATAATGCCACAATGAATACAGGTGCATAAATCTTTGCCAATAAATATTTTCGAGTTTTTCAGGTAGATAAACTGGGTCAAGTTCTTAATTTTTTGAGGAGCTTCTATACTGTTTTCCATAGTGGCTGTACCATCAGCAGTGCGTGAGGGTTCCTTTTTCTCCACAACCTCTCCAACCCTTGTTATTTCCTGTGTTGTTGATAATAGCTGTTCTGACCGGTGTGAGGTGGTATCTCATAAGGCTTTTTTCTACATAGCAACAGCTGGACAGCATCTGCTCCCTTTACAAGTGCTGCAGATTCTTTACATTTATCTGTCTCCTCCCTTCCCTACAGCCTGCTGACCATGAATCTGAAGGTCAATTGCTCTTTGTTATCATTTTTACCACTTACCTTATCGGCCTGACGCTTCCAGGTATTGGGATTTCCAAGCCCTCTCTATTTTTGTATTTGGACATGATAACTAGCCAGCCAGGCTTTAGAACCGTCCTGGGGGTGAATTTTCCTGCCGTAATTTTCTTGACTGATGAGGAAGACTGTATCTCTGCACTGGTTCTTATTGAAAATTCCAGGCCTGGTACCTTATCCAAGTGGGTTCTCCCCTGAAGCACGTGCCCTCTGCATTCAATTGAATGCAGGAGCCAAGGTCAGGTATATCTTCTAGAAACACGCTCTTATCACAGGGTAAGAGTCAGTTGGGCAATAAAAAGTGAATGCTTAACACATCACATGGTGATGATGACATAAAAAATGTAATGCTTATTCTAAGGTGGGTGCTGCTAGTCTGACTTTTATATTTATGATAAGTAATAAGCTCAGTGCTTGGTGATTCAACTTTGAAACAAGCTTTCTCATTTTTATTGCAAGCTTGGGAGTTCATTTAATTAGAGTCCTTGAGATTGCCAGATGAGCTTTTATCATTCCTCCTGATCTTTCTGTTAATCCAGAGTTCTGCAGTGTTTTGCTGTGTCAGGCTGTATTGTTGTTTGTGAGGATTCACTGCCTCTCCCTTGGATAGGATCCCATTTCCTTGCCTTGTTGACATCGGGCTTGACCATGTGATCTGACAATAAAATGTGAGTGGTGGTGATGTTAGTGAGAAATTAACCCTTGTAACATGCCACTGAAATGTTGGGATCATTTATTATGGCAGCATAGCCTAACCTATTCTGACCAAGACATATGCAAAGAAACCAAAAATACTAACTCTGATAGCACAACAGATTGCAATCATCTCCTTGCAATTTTCTCCTTGATTATAATGTGAATGTAATTTTCTTCTTGATTGTAATGTAAATGCCATCAATTTAAGCTCATAAAATAATTATATACTAATAAAATGCTCTCTATAATATGATACATAAAATTATATATATATTTTAGAGGCCCGTTGCACAAAGAGATTCGTGCAATAGGCCTTCCTTCCCCTGGCTGCCGGCACCGGTTTTCCTCTGGCACCTGGGACCCAGGCCTTTGGTCCAGCTGCAG
>NW_005354673.1:4323865-4328117 GCF_000412655.1 Myotis brandtii
GTATGCAAACTAACCGCCATCTTTGTTGGGTTAATTTGCATAGTTGCTCTGATTGGCTGGTGGGCATAGTGGAGTGACACCAATTTGCATGTTTCTCTTTTATTAGTGTAGATATATAATCAGATCAGCCTCTCAGGACAAAACTTAGATGGAAACTTAGATGGAAACAATGTGTGCTTTTTTTGCATCTCCTTTTTACACACCAATTGCTGACCAACCCTTTCCAACAGACATTTTCTTTAGATCAATGGCTTCAGTCAGGCTACTGCAGTGGTTCTCAACCTTCTGGCCCTTTAAATACAGTTCCTCATGTTGTGACCCAATCATAAAGTTATTTTCGTTGCTACTTCATAACTGTAATGTTGCTACTGTTATGAATAGTAATGCAAATATCTGATATGCAGGATGGTCTTAGGCAACCCCTGTGACTCCTATAGACTGCATTTCCCAGGACTTCCTGAGTTAGCTGGCTCCTGCTGCCTGAGGGGATTCTCCTGGAAGATAAGAGATCAGAAGGTGGGAGAAGAGGAAAGCCCTGAGTATGTTTCCCTTCTCTCTCTGCCTTGGGCAGCATCTTCAATGGCTGCTGCATCTTCTCTGTGCCTCTGGCTCCTCCTGGGTAGGCCCATCACAATTCTATTTAAACCAATGGACCCCCATCTCTGGGCTCCATAACACAATCTCCCTTCTTTACTCTTCATTATGGACTCAATGTTTGTGTCCTCACCAAATTCATATGTTGAAGCCCTAACCCTTAATGTGACTTTGGAGAGAGGGCCTTTATGGAGGTAATTACAGTTCAATGAGGTCATTAGGATGGAGTCCTGATCCAATAGGATTAGTGCCCCTATCAGAAGAGACACCAGAGAGTTCACTTGCTCTCTCACTCATTTGCAAAGAAGAGGTCATGTGAGATGGCAGCCACTTCAGCCAAGAAAAGAGGCCTCAGAATGAAACCTACCTTTGTGGCACCTTGATATTGGACTTCCCAGCCTCCAGAACTGTGAGAAATAAATTTCTGTTGTTTGAGCCATCCAGTCTATGCTATTTTGTTAGGGCAGCCCGAACAGACTTAAGTTCTCTGCATTAAGATCCCTCTGTTTCAGATACTCAGGATGATTTCCCTTTTCCTGACAGGACCCTGAATGATTCACTGTGTCATTATTAGGGACATTACATGGACTAGGATATATCCATCTCCAGTCTCTAGCAATACAGTATGCTGCTTAAGAAATACACCTCCGCCCTAGCTGGTTTGGCTCGATGGATAGAGCGTCCGCCTGTGAACTGAAGTGTCTGAGGTTTGATCCCAGTCAAGGGGCACATGTCCAGGTTGTGGGTGTGCAGCAGGCAGCTGATCAATGATTCTCTCTCATCATTGACGTTTCTATCTCTCTTTCCCTCTCCCTTCCTCTCTGAAACCAATAAAAATAAAAATAAAAATTTTTAAATAAAGAAATACCCTATCAAATTAGGCTGACCTGAGTTTGAATCCTGACCTCACCCACGTCCTTGTTCCATCATTATAGTGTGACATTAGTCTCCCTAAGCCTCAGTTTCTGTAAAATGGGGATAAAAATCCTAAAGTCTCTTCTATAGAGAAAATAATGCTTGAGAGGTATTTAGCATAGGTATTTAGCACAGAGAAAGTACGTAGTATTAGCTAATATAATAGGTGGAAGGACAGGGCATGGTGAGAAGCTGGCATTGTCAGTTATAATTACCAAAGTGCTCTTATAAATTTACCCACAACAGTAAATGAATAGGTGTGGCTGTGTACCAATAAAACTTAATGGATACCGACATTTGAATTTTGTATAATTTTTCACTTGCCACAAAATATTATGCCTCTTTTGATTTTTTAAAAACCATTTACACATGTAAAAAAAAATTCTTAGCTCTCAGTCTGTGCAGAAACAGGCAACAGGCAGACTTTGGCCTGCAGGCCATACTTTTCTCAAGTTCCATTTACTCAAGTTCCTGTGCTCTTTTAGTTGTTGTTGCCTTCTTTCTTTCCTTCTATGCTGGGTGACACTGAATCAGTCACTTAGCCTCTCTGGGCCTCAGGGTTTTTCTTTAATTAAATAATTAATTTGGTTTTTCAGTTTTATGGAGATGTAATTGACACGCAACACTGTATAAGTTTAAGGTGTACTGTACAATGACCAGACATACATATGTTGTGAAATGATTACCATAGTAATTTCAGTTAACATCCACCTGGGCCTCGGTTCTTTATTGGTAATCCTGGAGTATCAGATGCGTGTTTTTGAAAACCAGTCCTTCAGTGAGGATGGGGCAGGAGAGCACCGCTGGTTTGTGTTGTTACTCTTTTTCATCTCTTTTATTTGTTTAGGCTTCCAGGTAAAATTTCTTTCAAACGAAAAGTCCCCCTCCTACAATTTAGTTTGGGAAATTACTCATTGGTCCAATGGTTCCAAATCTTTTTCCTGCCTCCTTAGCCTTTACCGGCACAAAATAAATCCATCAGTAACAGGCCAAAGGTGGAGCTGAAATGTCATAAAAGTGTCTTTCCTTCCCTGAGTACCACCTTATTAGACAAGCAATGCATTTGTTTATGTCTTGGGTTCTTTCTTCTAATTACACATTTCCGTTCACTTATTAAAGAAATGTTTGTTAAGCACCTCCTATGTGCAGAGCATGGTACCGGATGTTCTGTAGTGAACAAAACAGACAGGAGGAGCAGTGGAAAGTGCGTGTGCAGGGGCCAAGTGCTGTGGTGATGAACTATGTGGAATGCAGAGAAAGAGGGAGGGAGAGTTGGATCAAATCAAGCCCAGTTTCAGTGTTCCCAGAATTGTCCAACATTTAACTCCAAAGTTCCTGCTAGCCTGCCTCCCTGACTTCCTTCCCGTGTTTTCTCTAAACACGTCCTTTAGTTTCCGGGCCTAGCGCCTGTGCCAGCTCATCCTTTTCACCCCTGACCCTTCCCAGCACACAGGGGAGAGGGGACTGAGCTTGGATATCACAGCCTTCTCCCAGCATGTCCCCAGCCCACCCCCCTTCCCGCTCTCCCTTCTCAGAATTGCTCCCTGCCCCACCCCTAGCCTCCATCTGACCACTGCCCTTAGAGGATAGGCACTGTGGGAACCTGGCCACCTCAGGGCAATGTGCTGGCCTCCACAGTGTCCTCATCTCTGTTGGGAAAACCGTGTTCAGGCTGACCCCAGTCTGTTTCCGTGAACTTTTCTAAAGAGAAAAGTTGCTGCCAGCAATTGTCGGGAAATACACACAAATTATAAGAACACTCCCTCTGTGGGAAGTCAGCCTCAAATAACCAGAATTCCTGGCTTTCACTTTCTTTTCTTTTGTCTTGAAATATGGTAGCAATCATCTCAGGTAGAAACTATAGTTTAACTTTAACCCTGCTGTTTGGCTTCTGTAATTATTTGCTTTGTTTAACAATAGAAAAGTTATTTTGATTTTCTGAATTATATAAATCATCCCATTCGATTGAATACCTTATTGATTGTAATGTGAATACCCCATTGGTTGTGGTCATACTGGTTTTAGAAAGCACATTCTTCTGTACCTGGGAACCAGGACAGCACAGTTATCCCAAGGTCAGAGGGCTCCAGATAATGTGTCCCTGTCGACTCAGTGGTCCCAAGACCCGAGGGCTCTAGATAATGTGTTTCTGTCAACTCAGTGATCCGGAGACCCAAAACTATAATTTAGATAACATGCTTAAGTCTGCTTCTGTAAACTGCTTTTTGCAAACCAGGTTCCTCATTCCAAACCCTGGGATGTAATCAGTACCTTTGTGATCTTTGCCTATATAAATCTAGTGTTGGGGCTGGGGAGGGCACTGCGAGATTTGGGAGAGCGAAATGCCCCCTCGTAGTCCCGGATTTGCAATAAATGTGACTCCTTAATTCGACTTCTTGAGACGTCCTTGTGTGATTCGCGGGGTACATTGCAACAGTCTCAGTGGCAGGAAGGTTAGAATGACAATTAATTCTACCCTCTATTTTCTCAGTAACAACTTTTTTTCCCTAGGGCCACTCCTTCCTTCATTGTTATTTCTCTACCCACTTCTTTTCCACACTAATTCAAGAAAAGCCCTTCGGAGATTGCATTTTTACTTATTTTCTAAGGAATTTCTCAGCTACTCCCTGGAAGAGCTTTTACCTCTCAGCTTTTCTTTTTCTTTTTTTATTGCTTAAAGTATTACAAAAAGTATTACATATGTCTCCTTTCCCCCCCCCCCCCCCCCCCCCACCATATCCTC
>NW_005354673.1:4329810-4330355 GCF_000412655.1 Myotis brandtii
ATAGAAATGCCATAGATTTCTTGGCGTTAATTTTGTATCCTGCTACATTGCTGAATTCATTTATTAAGTCTAATAATTTTTTGATGGAGTCTTTAGGGTTTTCTATGTCCAGTATCATGTCATCTGCAACTAAGGACAATTTTACTTCTTTTCCAATTTGGATGCATTTTATTTCTTCTTCTTGTCTAATTGCAATGGCTAGTACTTCCAGTACTATGTCGAACAGGAGTGGTGAGAGTGGGCATCCCTGTCTTGTTCCTGTTCTTAAGGGAAATGGTTTTAGTTTTTGCCCATTGAGTGTGATGTTGGCTGTGGGTTTGTCATAAATGGCTTTTATTATGTTGAGGTATACCTCTCAGCTTTTCCACCTGTTGCTGGAACCTGGTCATCTCTCCCAGGCTGGATGGCCCCTTCCCATCCACTCATTCCCTAACATACTTAACCTGACTTTTTATCGCTTCCCTTCTTCCTCACCCAATATGTCCCTCTCTCTCTCTCTTCCTCTCTCTCTCTCTCTCTCTCTCTCTCTCACACACACCCTCTCA